>NC_052165.1:79282284-79597700 GCF_902713615.1 Scyliorhinus canicula | reverse complement strand
AACATTTTACCAACATCAGAACAGCCATCCACTGTAAGGAGAGATCGCCAGGTACATCAGAACAGTGTCCCAACATCTTGCCAGAGCTTGGAGGACACTTCCTTGCCACAGGCTCCAACAGTCCACAGAGTCTCCCAACGTCACCCAACCACCCTCGGTCCCAATGGCAGGACTGTGCAGTGTTGGTAAAGTAACAGCCCAGAAGTTTGTTCTTTACTTGAAAGGACAGTGACCCAAGGTCGGGATTGAACCCTGGTACTGTGAGACAGCAGTGCTAACCATTGTGTCACCATGTGGCTTCCTTCTGCACTGTAAATTCTATTATAATCTATGATTAATCTAGGACAAAGGTTCAGCACAACATCGTGGGCCGAAGGGCCTATTCTGTGCTGTATTTTTCTATGTTCTATGTTCATGTTGCCCACTCACACTCAGAAAGTTATAGTATTCATAGAATCCCTTACAGTGCAAAAAGAGACCATTTGGCCCATCGGGTCTACACCAACCCTCATAAAGTGTACCTTACCTAGGCCCACTCCACACCCAATCCCTGTAACCCCAGAACCTCATCTAACCTTTGGACAATAGGGGACAATTTAACATGGCCAATCCGCCTAACCTGCACATCTTTGGACCGCGGAGGAAACCGGTGCACCTGGAGGAAACCCATGCAAACACGTGGAGAACGTGCAACCTCCACACTGATGGTCACCCAAAGCCAGAATTGAATCCGGGTCCCTGGCGCTGTGAGGCAGCAGTGCTAACCACTGTGCCACCGTGCAGCCTATTGAGGTAGGATGTATTAATGAGAACAGATTTCTATGATTTGGTACATTCCAGACACTTCCATTAAATCTAACACAAGAGTATATTTGGTCAGGTAAACCTTAAAGAACAGAAATGTGATATTGTGCATGAAGTATTCTGGGTCACAACTCTTGCTGCCAAGATACATTCCAAAATCAATATAGCTTACCTTGATAAACTGCTGGCCATTGTAACTAATCGGCAAATCACATTCTGACACAGTGTGTATTTCAGGTCCAAACTGCAAATCCAATTTATCAAAAAGTAAATTTAAGCAGAGGCAAGACCGAATGCAGCAGATTTTTATCAGATTACAGAATTGGATAACCATAGATTAGTTAGTCTAATTTTAACTGCGGTCAAAATCTTAGAATCCAAAAATCAATATCAAGTTAGCGGGCAGGTTAGAAATTCATGGAATAATCAACGACAGTAAGATGAATTTATTAAAGGAGGGTGGTGTAATTGCGGTGCAGGTAAATACAAAGATACATAGAAGATAGGAGCAGGAGGAAGCCTTTTAGCCCTTCGAGCCTGTTCTGCCATTCATCACAATCATGGCTGATCATCAAACTCAATAGCCTAATCCTGCTTTCTCCCCATAGCCTTTGATCCCATTCTCCCTAAGTGCTATATCCAGCCGCCTCTTGAATATATTCAAAGTTTTAGTATCAACTACTTCCTGTGGTAATGAATTCCACAGGCTCACCACTCTTTGTGTGAAGCAATGTCTCCTTATCTCTGTCCAAAATGGTTTACCCTGAATCCTCAGACTGTGAGTCCTGAGCCTGGACACACCCATCATTGGTAACATCTTCCCTGCATCTACCCTGCCTTGTTAGGATTTTATAAGTCCCTATGAGATTCCCCCCTCATTCTTCTGAACTCCAGTGAGAACAATCCCAACCCAGTCAATCTTTCCTCCTATGACAGTCCCGCCATCACTGGAATCAGTCTGGTAAACCTTCGCTGCACTCCCTCGAGAGCAAGAACATCCTTCCTCAGAGAAGGAGACCAAAACTGCACACAATACTCTAAGTGTGGCCTCACCAAGGCCTTGTACAATTGCAGCAACAGATCCTTGCTTCTATACTCTAAACCTCTCGCAATGAAAGCCAATATACCATTAGCCTTCTTTACCGCCTGCTGCACCTGCATGCTTACCTTCAGCGAATGGTGCACAAGGACACCCAGGTCCCGCTTCACACCCCTCTCCCAATTTACCACCATTCAGGTAGTAATCTACATTCCTGTTTTTGCTTCGAAAATGAATAACCTCAACACTTATCCAAATTATACTGCATCTGCCATTGATTTGCCCACTCACCCAAACTGTCCAGATCTTGCTGCAGGATCCCTGCATCCTCGTCACAATTCACCCTCTCACCTAATTTGGTATATCTGCAAACTTTGAGATGTTATATTTTGTACTTAGAGCTTGGATTAGTACTTGGAACTATGATGTTGCCATCTCAGAGACCGGGTTGCGGGAAGGACAGGATTGGCAGCTAAACGTTCCAAGATTTAGATGTTTCAGGCAGGATAGAGAGGGATGTAAAAGGGGTGGAGGAGTTGCGCTACTGGTTAGAATAAAGAACAAAGAAAATTACAGCACAGGAACAGGCCCTTCGGCCCTCCCAGCCTGCGCCGATCCAGATCCTCTATCTAAACCTGTCTCCTATTTTCCAAGGTCTACTTCCCTCTGTTCCCGCCCGTTCATATACCTGTCCAGATGCATCTTAAATGATGCTATCGTGCCCGCCTCTACCACCTCTGCTCTAAAGCGTTCCAGGCACCCACCACCCTCTGCGCAAAAAACTTTCCAGGCACATCTCCCTTAAACTTTCCCCCTCTCACCTTGAAATCGTGACCCCTTGTAACTGACACCCCCACTCTTGGGAAAAGCTTGTTGCTATCCACCCTGTCCATACCTCTCATAATTTTGTGGACCTCAATCAGGTCCCCCCTCAACCTCCATCTTTCCAATGAAAACAATCCTAATCTACTCAACCTTTCTTCATAGCTAGCACCCTCCATACCAGGCAACATCCTGGTGAACCTCCTCTGCACCCTCTCCAAAGCATCCACATCCTTCTGGTAATGTGGCGACCAGAACTGCACGCAGTATTCCAAATGTGGCCAAACCAAAGTCCTATCAAACTGTAACATGACCTGCCAACTCTTGTGCTCAATACCCCTTCCGATGAAGGCAAGCATGCTGTATGCCTTCTTGACCACTCTATCCACCTGTGCTGCCACCTTCAGAGTACAATGGACCTGAACTCCTAGGGAGAATATCAGAGCTGTACCGCGGGAGGACACCTCAGAGGGCAGCGAGGCTATATGAGCAGGGATCAGAAATAAGAAGCATGCAGTCACAATGTTGGGGGTTTATTACAGGCCACCCATCAGCCAGCAGGAGATAGAGGAGGATAGGTAGATGGATTTTGGATTAGAGTAAAAGCAACAGGGTTATTGTGATGCGAGACTTTAACTTTCCCAGTATTGACTGGGACTCACTTAGTGCTAGGGGCTTGAACATTGTAGAGCATCCAGAAGGGCTTCTTAAAACAATATGTAGATAGTCCAACCAGGGAAGGGGCTGTACTGGACCTGGTATTGGGGCATGAGTCCAGCCAGGTGGCAGAAGGTAGGGGAGCATTTCAGGAACAGTGACCAAAATTCAGTAAATTTTAAAGTGCTGGTGGACAAGGATAAGTGGTCCTAGGGTGAATGTGCTAAATTTGGGGAAGGCTAATTATAACATCAGGAGGGAACTGAAGAACCTAGATTAGGGGTGGATATTTGAGGATGTTTGAGGTCAACATCTGACATGTGGAAGGCTTTCAAATGTCAGTTGAAAGGAATTCAGGACAGGCATGTTCCTGTGAGGAAGAAGGATAAATATGGCAAATTTTGGGAATCTTGGATAACGAGAGATATTGTAGACCTTGTCAAAAAGAAAAAGGAGGCATTTTTCAGGTCTGGGAGTCAGGGAACAGCCAACGTCTGTGTGGAATATAAGGAAAGTAGGAAGGAACTTAAGCAAGGAGTCAGGAGTGCTAAAAGCGGTCACGAAAAGTCACAAAAGTGTGTAGATAGCCTGGGTCACATTGAGATCCAAAAAGACGAGGTGTTGGGCGTCTTGAAAAATATTAAGGTAGATAAGTCCCCAGGGCCTGTTGGGATCTACCCCAGAATACTGAAGGAGGCGAGAGAGGAAATTGCTGAGACCTTGACAGAAATCTTTGGATCCTCACTGTCTTCAGGTGATAGAACATAGAACATGTTATAGAACAGTACAGCACAGAACAGGCCCTCCGGCCCTCGATGTTGTGCCGAGCAATGATCACCCTACCTAAACCCACGTAACCCGTATACCCGTAACCCAACAATCCCCCCATTAACCTTACACTACGGGCAATTTAGCATGGCCAATCCACCTAACCCGCACATCTTTGGACTGTGGGAGGAAACCGGAGCACCCGGAGGAAACCCACGCACACACGGGGAGGACGTGCAGACTCCACACAGACAGTGACCCAGCCGGGAATCGAACCTGGGACCCTGGAGCTGTGAAGCATTGATGCTAACCACCATGCTACCGTGAGGCCCGAACATCGAACAGTACAGCACAGAACAGGCCCTTCGGCCCTCCATATTGTGCCGAGCAATGATCACCCTACTCAAGTCAATGTATCCAGCCTATACCACTAACCCAACAACCTCCCCCCCCCCCCTCATTAACCTTAATTTTAGGACACTAAGGGCAATTTAACATAGCCAATCCACCTAACCCGCACATCTTTGGACTGTGGGAGGAAACCGGAGCACCCGGAGGAAACCCACGCACACACGGGGAGGACGTGCAGACTCCGCACAGACAGTGACCCAGCCGGGAATTGAACCTGGGACCCTGGAGCTGTGAAGCATTTATGCTAACCACCATGCTACCGTGCTGCCCAAATGATGTCCCGGAGGACTGGAGAATAGCCAATGTTGTTCCTTTGTTTAAGAAGGGTAGCAAGGATAATCCAGGGAACTAAAGGCCGCTGAGCCTAACGTCAGTGGTAGGGAAATTACTGGAGAGAATTCTTTGAGACAGGATCTACTCCCATTTGGAAGCAAATGGACGTATTAGTGAGAGGCAGCATGGTTTTGTGAAGGGGCGGTCGTGTCTCACTAACTTGATAGAGCTGTTCGAAGAGGTTACAAAGATGATTGATGCAGGTAGGACAGTGGATGTTGTCCATATGGACTTCAGTAAGGCCTTTGATAAGGTCCCTCATGGCAGACTGGTACATAAGGTGAAGTCACACGGGATCGGGGTGAGCTGGCAAGGTGGATACAGAACTGGCTAGGTCATAGAAGGCAGAGAGTAGCAATGGAAGGGTGCTTTCCAAATGGAGGGCTGTGACTAGTGGTGTTCCGCAAGGATCAGTGCTGGGAACTTTGCTGTTCATAGTACATAGAACATAGAACGATACAGCGCAGTACAGGCCCTTCGGCCCTCGATGTTGCACCGACATGGAAAAAAATCTAAAGGCCATCTAACCTACACTATGCCCTTATCATCCATATACTTATCCAATAAATTTTTAAATGCCCTCAATGTTGGCGAGTTCACTACTGTTGCAGGTAGGGCATTCCACGGCCTCACCACTCTGCGTAAAAAACCCACCTCTGACCTCTGTCCTATATCTATTACCCCTCAATTTAAGGCTATGTCCCCTCGTGCTAGCCACCTCCATCCGCGGGAGAAGGCTCTCGCTGTCCACCCTATCTAACCCTCTGATCATTTTGTATGCCTCTATTAAGTCACCTCTTAACCTTCTTCTCTCTAACGAAAACAACCTCAAGTCCATCAGCCTTTCCTCATAAGATTTTCCCTCCATACCAGGCAATATCCTGGTAAATCTCCTCTGCACCCGTTCCAAAGCTTCCACGTCCTTCCTATAATGAGGCGACCAGAACTGTACGCAATACTCCAAATGCGGCCGTACTAGAGTTTTGTACAACTGCAACATGACCTCATGGCTCCGGAACTCAATCCCTCTACCAATAAAGGCCAACACACCATAGGCCTTCTTCACAACCCTATCAACCTGGGTGGCAACTTTCAGGGATCTATGTACATGGACACCGAGATCCCTCTGCTCATCCACACTACCAAGAATTTTACCATTAGCCAAATATTCCGCATTCCTGTTATTCTTTCCAAAGTGAATCACCTCACACTTCTCCACATTAAACTCCATTTGCCACCTCTCAGCCCAGCTCTGCAGCTTATCTATGTCCCTCTGTAACCTGCAACATCCTTCCGCACTGTCTACAACTCCACCGACTTTAGTGTCGTCTGCAAATTTACTCACCCATCCTTCTGCGCCCTCCTCTAGGTCATTTATAAAAATGACAAACAGCAACGGCCCCAGAACAGATCCTTGTGGTACGCCACTCGTAACTGAACTCCATTCTGAACATTTCCCATCAACTACCACTCTCTGTCTTCTTTCAACTAGCCAATTTCTGATCCACATCTCTAAATCACCCTCAATCCCCAGCCTCCGTATTTTCTGCAATAGCCGACCGTGGGGAACCTTATCAAACGCTTTACTGAAATCCATATACACCACATCAACTGCTCTACCCTCGTCTACCTGTTCAGTCACCTTCTCAAAGAACTCGATAAGGTTTGTGAGGCATGACCTACCCTTCACAATACCATGCTGACTGTCCCTAATCATATTATTCCTATCTAGATGATTATAAATCATATCTTTTATAATCCTCTCCAAGACTTTACCCACCACAGACATTAGGCTCACCGGCCTATAGTTACCGGGGTTATCTCCACTCCCCTTCTTGAACAAAGGGACCACATTTGCTATCCTCCAGTCCTCTGGCACTATTCCTGTAGCCAATGATGACCTAAAAATCAAAGCCAAAGGCTCAGCAATCTCTTCCCTGGCTTCCCAGAGAATCCTAGGATAAATCCCATCAGGCCCCGGGGACTTATCTATTTTCACCTTGTCCAGAATTGCCAACACTTCTTCCCTACGCACCTTAATGCCATCTATTCTATTAACCTGGGTCTCAGCATTCTCCTCCACAATATTATCTTTTTCTTGAGTGAATACTGACGAAAGGTATTCATTTAGTATCTCGCTTATGTCCTCAGCCTCCACACACAACTTCCCACCACTGTCCTTGACTGGCCCTACTCTTACCCTAGCCATAGTATATATAAATGATTTGGAAGAAAATGTAACTGCTCTGATTAGCACGTTTGCAGACGACACAAAGGTTGGTTGAATTGCAGATAGCGATGAGGACTGTCAGAGGATACAGCAGGATTTAGATCGTTTGGTGACTTGGGCGGAGAGATGGCAGATGGAGTTTAATCCAGACAAATGTGAGGGGATGCATTTTGGAAGGTCTAATACAGGTAGGGAATATACAGTGAATGGTAGAACTCTAAAGAGTATTGACAGTCAGAGAGATCTAGGTGTACAGGTCCACAGGTCACTGAAAGGGGCAACACAGGTGGAGAAGGTAATCAAGAAGGCATACAGCATGCTTGCCTCCATTGGCCGGAGCATTGAGTATAAGAATTGGCAAGTCATGTTGCAGCTGTATAGAACCTTAGTTAGGCCACACTTGGAGTATAGTGTTCAATTCTGGTCGCCACACTACCAGAAGGGTGTGGAGGATTTAGAGAGGGTGCAGAAGAGATTTACCAGGATGTTGCCTGGTATGGAGGACATTAGCTGTGAGGAGCGGATGAATAAACACGGTTTGTTCTCACTGGAACGACGGAGATTGAGGGGGCGACCTGATAGGGGTCTACAAAACTATGAGGTGCATAGACAGAGTGGATCCTCAGAGGCTTTTCCCCAGGGAGAGGGGTCAATTACTAGGGGGCATAGGTTTAAGGTTCGAAGGGCAACGTTTAGAGTAGATGTACGAGGCATGTTTTTTTACACAGAGGGTAGTGGGTGCCTGGAACTCGCTGCCGGAGGAGATGGTGGAAGCAGGGACGATAGTGACATTTAAGGGGCATCTTGATAAATATATGAATAGGATGGGAATAGAGGGATACGGACCCAGGAAGTTCAGAAAATTGTAGTTTAGTCGGGCAGCATGTCGGCACGGGCTTGGAGGGCCAAAGGGCCTGTTCCTGTGCTGTACTTCTCTTTGTTCTTTGACTGGAAACCAGTCAATATAACGCCTGGGCACGATGAGCTAATGAACACCAACAGAGACACAACCTACACTTCAGGGTTTAATAAAAGTTTGACAATGATTCGGCCTGATCAGGACCGGAATTCTCCGGTCGTTGCTATTCACTTTTCCCGCCAACTGCGCGGCCACAGCCATCGGTTTCCCGGAAGCATGCGGTGACTTCAATGGGACATCCCACTTCCAAACGGCGGGAACAGAGATTCCTGCCACCAACGAATGGTGTGCCACCGAGGAACACAGGTCTGGGGGAACCAGAGAATCCTGCCCATGCTATCATCGTCAACATTGTCAGCCCCTCAAAACAAAGGCGGCATCCACCAGGCTTCACCACTTGTGTGTCCTCAGGTGACTCGGCAGATCAATCGTGGAGCCACGGAGAGAATAAGAGCTGCCCCAAGGACAGGGGGTTATAGAGCTAGTGCCCTTCCTCCTCTCCTTCTCCATCTGTCACTTCCCCACAGTAGAGTTTATGCCTGATTGTGTTGCAGCTTGTTGAGTGTGGTGCTGCTGGAAGGGTCCTTGCTGTTGATTTCCTTATTTCTCCTTTCGTTATTGTTCTGCTGCTATCAAGCAGATACATTAACTACGTTCAAAAAGCATCTTGACAAACACACGGATAGGATGGGTATAGAGGGATAGGGCACAAGGAAGTGCTGAGGGTTTTGGCAAAGGTTGGTATCATGACCGGTACAGGCTTGGAGGGTCGAAGGGCCTGTTCCTGTGCTGTATTGTTCTTTGTTCTTTGGTTCTTAATGGACATGTATCTTTAAGTAAAGCACCAGAGAGAAATGAGGAATTTAAAAGTTACAAAAGAGAACTTTCTGTTAGCTTTGGAAAACAGGACTCAGACTTTTTGGCACCCGAGAGATGGGGTGGAACTCGGTTCAGCCGTTTGGCTGGTGGGAATGGATTACCAAAATGCAGTATTCTGCCCAGTAACCGTTGGTGGTCTTGCCTGAGCGGGATGATTTCCAGAGACCTAAGCAGAGTCTGAATCCTGGACACTCAGCGGAAGGGCCTGCTCTCTTCTCTCTCTCCTGTTTTCTCCAGAAAGGCTGTGAGTTACTGCATTTCTGAAACTGCAGTGAAAACCATTACAGACTGGAAATACAATTTCTTCACAGTTGCACTGTTGCTTCACAGCGCCAGGGTCCAAGGTTCGATTCCCGGCTTGGGTCACTGACTGTGAGGAGTCTGCACGTTCTCCCCGTGTGTGCGTGGGTTTCCTCCGGGTGCTCCGGTTTCCTCCCACAGTCCAAAGATGTGTAGGTTAGGTAGATTGGCAATGATAAATTGCCCTTAGTGTCCAAAAAGCTTAGGAGGAGTTATTGGGTTACGGGGATAGGGTGGAGGCGTGGGCTGACGTAGGGTGCTCTTTCCAAGAGCAGGTGCAGGCCGATGGGCCGAGTGGCCTCCTTCTGCACTGTAAATTCTATGAGAGCAGAAATCGCGACCTGAAAGCCTGGTTTGAAGGGCACTGTGCTAGAAACAACCATCTGAAACAAAGACACTTATACTTTGACTGATATTTTTTTACATGCAACCCCACTGCTCTGTGTTTTTCTTTCTTGTGTGCGTTTGTGCACAGAGGCTGGGGGCAAGTTAAAGTGGGGGATTAGGAATTAGATGATAGTTAACCATGTGCATTTGCTACATATTTAATTATTACTCTTATTATAAATAAAAAGTAATTGTGTTTAAACGTACAACCCTGGTGACTATAATTTCTAGGCAGCCAATGGCCAAAGACTTCCGGTATTTTTCCAAGAATTATTGGTTAATTCAATTGTGTTGCGACTCTGGGTCAAGGGGGGCTGGAATTTATCGCGAACGAGCCCAGGTTGCCGTAACACTACCACGTGATACAGTTTACGGCAAGTTCGTCCCAATCACCAATGTCAATTTTTTCCCTTTTCGATGAGGCCTTCAGACCATCCTTAAAGCATTTTCTCTGTCCTCTTAGAGATTTTGTGCCATCTTAAAGCTGTGAATAGAGGATCTGCTTTGGAAACCGATTATTTAAAACGCGGGTGCAATGTCCAGACCAGTGGCGGTGAATTCATATGATCATGGTTGCGATGCTGGAAGAATTGACTTTTGTGAGGATGCCGCAGTTTGTTTGCCTGTCTGCTCGCTTGACTTTGAGTATCTTGTGGAATATTGTTGGGAATTCTGTCACGCGCGATAGATGACTCAAGTCTCACTTCCATACAGAAAAACAGTGACAAGGCCAGAATTGTGCTAATGGCTTTGTACTCTTCAGGAGATCCTTGTTATTGAAGACGCCGATAGGCAATTTTTGGAAAGTTGCACTGGCACAACTGATCCTGAGCTGGATCTCCACTTCAATAGTGTGAAAGATAGATGCTAAAATATGAGGAGTGTTCAACGTCTTTTAAAGTCTCCCATCGGGAACAGTGGCCAAGGATGTAGGTGCATGCCTGGGGGAGGGTTAGTGGAGGATTTTGGTCTTGCTGCTATTGAGTGAGGGGCCAAACATTTTGTTGAGGCTGGTGGAAATGTCTCTTGCAACGTGAGCCACAAACTGTATATGGTCATCCAGCATTTTGTAAGTCGCATTTTTAAAACATTCTTTCATAAGATGAGGGTGTCACTGGGTAGACAATAATTTGTTACCCGTCCCTAATTACCCTTGAACTAAGTGGCTTGCTAGGCCTTTTCAGAGGGCAGTTAAGAGGCAATTGTATGGGCCTGGAATCCTTTAATAAATTCATCAGAGCTGTCTTTGACAGATCAATAAAAGGCCATGCAAAGGCACTTTGCACTATTACAATATATTGATGACCTTTTTCAAGCGTAGGGCAATTGATATTTACAATGATACCAGGAGAGTATAGATTATTTTTTAAACCATAAAAAAATTAATGGGTACATTTTTGGAGACCCTCTCTAATAATAGGGCATGCAAGCAACACATAGCTAGATTGAAATGAACATGTGCAATTATGTGCAGTTTCCTGTTCACTGAAATAAATTGCTCTAAATTAGGAGATTTACCAGAACGATGCAAATCTTTATAATATTCAATAACCTCCTGAATCTCTGCAAACTATTCACTTTGGTGTCATTAGCAGATTTCAGGAGCGGGATTCTCCACGAACCGGCGGGCGGGCAACTCCAGCGCGAAGGAGTGGCGTGAACCACTCTGGCGTCAGGCCACCCTGAAGGTTCAGAATCCTCCGCACCTTCAGGTGCTAGGGTGGCACCGGAGTGGTTTGTGCCGTGCCGGCTGGCGCGGAAGGGGCTTGGCACCACCCCAACCAGCGCCAAAGGTCCTCCGCCAGCCGGCGTGAGTTGGCGCATGCGCGGGAGCGCCAGTGGGAGTGCCAGCGTGTGCTGGCATCATACCAACGTATGTGCAGGAGGGTTCCTCTCCGCGTCGAACATCGCGGACTGGTACACCAGCCGGCGCAGAGGAATAAAGTGCCCCCACGGCACAGGCCCGCCCGCGGATCGGTGGGCTCCAATCGCGGGCCAGACCACCATGGGGGCATCCCCCGGGGCCAGATCCCCCCACCCCCCCTCCCTCAAGGACTCCGGAGGCCGCCCGCGGAGCCAGGTTACACCAGTACCTGTCATAACATACGCCGGCGGGACCCGCCGAAAACGGGCAGCCACTCGGCCCATCGCGGGCCGGAGAATCGCCAGGGGGGGGCCGCTGCCAACCCGCCCAAGTATTGTGGTCTATATGCTCAAATTTAAATCCTGTACATATAATTGGTATCAAAATTACTCACGACACTGAGCCCTCACTTTCAATCCTTCTCCAACATGAGAAACACTCATTTACCTCACCCTTGGTTTCCATTCCATCAGCCGACTTTATGTTCATGATATTACAATTCCCTAATATGGTACAATCTGATTTCAAATTAGCAGTAAGCCTGCTGTGAAACATTTTACTGAATGCCATATACTGCTACATGTGCTGTATGGGTAGAGTTGAGAAATACCAAGGGACAAAAAACATTAGTGGGTGTCATATATAGACCCCCAAACTGCTGTGGTGATGTTGGGGTTGGCATCAAACAAGAAATTAAGAATGCGTGTAACAAGGGAATATCATGGGTGATCATGGGTGATTTTAATCTTCACATAGATTGGGCAAATTAAATTAGCCACAATGCCGTAGAGTAGGAATTCCTGTAGTGTATACGGGATGGTTTTTCTTGACCAATATGTGGAGGAACCAACTAGAGAGCAGGCCATCTTAGACTGGGTACTGTGTAATGAGAAGGGAGTCATTGCCAATCTGGCTGTACAAGACCCCTTGGTGTTGAGCGACCATAACATGATAGAATTTTTTATCAAGATGCAGAGTGAAGTAGGTAATTCAGAGACTAGGGTGGTGAATCTTAATAAAGGGAACTATGAGGATATGAGGCTTGAGTTGGCATTGATAGGTTGGGGAGAGTTACTTAAAGGGATGACAGTGGATAGACGATGGCAGACATTCAAGGAATGCATGGGGGAACTGCAGCAACTGTTCATTCCTGTCTGGCACAAAAGCAAAGGGGGTAAGAGGGCCAATCCATGGCTTACAAAGGAAATTAGAAATAGTATCCGATACAAGGAAGAAGCATACAGATTGGCCAAGAAAAGTAATGGGTCTGAGCATTGGGAGCAGTTTAGAATTCAGCAAAGAAGGACGGAGGGATTGATTAAGGGGAAAGTACAGAATGAAAGGAAGATTGCAGGGAACATAAAGACTGACACCAAGAGTTCTACAGATATGTGAAGAGAAAGAGATTGGTAAAGAGAAATGTAGGCCCCTGCAGACAGAAACAGGGGAATGTATAATAAGGGACAAAGAAATGGCTGAGCAATCGAGTACATACTTTGGTTTTGTCTTTACAAATGAGGACACAAATCAGATCCCAGAAATGTAGGAGAATGAAAGGTTTAGTGAGAGAGAAGAACTCAGGGAGATCGACATTAGTAGAGAAAGGGTGCTTTGAAAGCTGATGGGATTGAAGGTGGATAAATCCCCAGGGCCTGAGAATCTGTATCCCAGAGTGCTTGAGGAGGTGGCTCTGGAAATAATGGATGCAATGGTGGTCAGCTTACGGGATTCTATAGACAATGGGACTGTCCCTGCAGATTGGAGGGTAGCTCACGTCACTCCGACACTCAAAAAGGGAGGTAGAGAGAAACCAGTAAGCCTAACATCGGTAGTGGGGAAAATGCTTGAATCCATTATCAAGGACTTTATAGCAAAACATTTAGAAAGCAGTGGCAGGATCAGTCAGAGTCAGCATGGATTTATGAAGGGAAAATCATGCTTGACAAATCTGTTGAAATTCTTTGAAGAGGTAACCAGTACAGTCGACAAGGGGGAGCCAGTCGATGTGGTTTATTTGGACTTTCAGAAAGTATTTGACAAAGTCCCGCATAAGAGATTATGGTGCACAATTAAAGTGCATGGGATTTGGTGAAATGTATTGAGGTGGATAGAAAACTGGTTGGCAGACAGGAAACAAAGAGTAGGGATTAATGGGTCCTTTTCAAATTGGCAGGCAGTAACTGGTGGGGTACCACAGGGATCGGTGCTGGGACCCCAGCTATTCATAATACATATTAATGATTTGGATGAGGGAACAACAAAGAACAACAAAGGAAAGTACAGCACAGGAACAGGCCCTTCGGCCCTCCAAGCCTGCGCCGAACATGCTGCCCATCAAAACTAAAATCTTCCACACTTCCGGGGTCCGTATCCCTCTATTCCCATTCTATTCATGTATTTGTCAAGATGCCCCTTAAATGTTACTATCGTCTCTGCTTCCACCACGTCCTCCGGCAACTCCAGGCACCCACTATCCTCTGTGTAAAAATCTTGCCTCGCACATCTCGTCTAAACCTTGCCCCTCGCACCTTAAACCTATACCCCCTAGTAATTGACCCCTCTACCTTGGAAAAGGTCTCTGACTATCCACTCTGTCTATGCCCCTCATACTTTTGTAGACCTCTAGTAGGTCACCCCTCAACCTCCGTCGTTCCAGTGAGAGAAAAATAAGTTTATTCAGTCTCTCATAGCTAATGCCCTCCATACTAAGCAACATCCTGGTAAATCTCTTCTGCACCCTCTCTAAAGCCGCCACATCCATCTGGTAGTGTGGCGACCAGAATTGAACACTATACTCTCAGTGTTGCCTACCTAAGGTTCTTTACAGCTGCAACATGACTTGCCAATTTTTATACTGAATGCCCCGGCCAATGAAGGCAAGCATGGTGTATGCCTTCTTCACTACCTTCTCCACCTATGTTGCCCCTTTCAGTGACCTGTGGACCTGTACACCTAGATCTCTCTGACTGTCAAAACTCTTGAGGGTTCTACCATTCACTGTTTATTACCTGCATCAATCATCTTTGTGATGTCCTCAGAAAACTCTATCAAGTTAGTGAGACACGACCTCCCTTCACAAAACTGTGCGGCCTCTCGCTAATACGTCCACTTGCTTCCAAATGGGAGTAGATCCTGTCTCGAAGAATTCTCTCCAGTAATTTCCCTACTGCTGACGTAAGGCTCACTGACCTGTAGTTCCCTGGATTATCCTTGCTCCCTTTCTTAAACAAAGGAACAACATTGGCTATTCTCCAGTCCTCCAGGACATCACATGAAGACAGTGAGGATCCAAAGATATCTGTCAAGGCCTCAGCAATTTCCCCTCTTACCCCCTTCAGTATTCTGGGGTAGATCCCATCAGGCCCTGGGGACTTATCCACCTTAATATTTTTCAAGATGCCCAACACCTCGTCTTTTGGGATCTCAACTCCAGACTCAACATCCACCAATTCCTTCTCTTTGGTGAATACTGATGCAAAGTATTCATTTAGTACCTCGCCCATTTCCTCTGGCTCCACACATAGATTCCCTTGCCTATCCTTCAGTGGGCCAACCCTTTCCCTGGCTACCTTCTTGCTTTTTATGTACGAGTAAAAAGCCTTGGGATTTTACTTATCCCTATTTGCCAATGACTTTTCATGACCCCTTCTAGCCCTCCTGACTCCTTGCTTAAGTTCTTTCCTACTTTCCTTATATTCCACACAGACTTTGGCTGATCCTGCCTCCCAGCTCTGAAAAATGCCTCCTTTTTCTTTTTGACGAGGCCTACAATATCTCTCATTATCCAAAATTCCTGAAATTTGCCGTATTTATCCTTCTTCCTCACAGGAACAGGCCAGTCTTGAATTCCTTTCAACTGACACTTGAAAGCCTCCCACATGTCAGATGTTGATTTACCCTCAAACATCCGCCCCCAATCTAGGTTCTTCAGTTCCCGCCTAATATTGTTATAATTGCCTTCCACCAATTTTGCACATTCTCCCTAGGACCACTCTTATCCTTGTCCACTAGCACTTTAAAACTTACTGAATTGTGGTCACTGTTCCCGAAATGCTCCCCTACTGAAACTTCTACCACCTGGCCGGGCTCATTCCCTAATACCAGGTCCAGTACAGCCCCTTCCCTAGTTGGACTGTCCACATATTGTTTTAAGAAGCCCTCCTGGATGATCCTTCCAATCTCTGCCCCGTCCAAGCCCCGAGCACTAAGCGAGTCCCAGTCAATATTGGGGAAGTTGAGGTCTCCCATGACAACAACCCTGTTGTTTTTACTCTTTTCCAAAATCTGTCTACCTATCTGCTCCTCTATCTCCCGCTGGCTGTTGGGAGGCCTGTAGTAAACCCCCAACATTGTGACTGCATCCTTCTTATTCCTGATCTCGTCCTATATAGCCTCACTGCCCTCTGTATGTCCTCCCGTAGTACAGCTGTGATATTCTCCCTCACCAGTAGCGCAACTCCGCCACCCATTTTACATCCCCCTCTATCCTGCCTGAAACATCAAATCCTGGAACGTTTAGCTGCCAATCCTGTCCTTCCCTCAACCAGATCTCTGTAATGGCAACAACATCATAGTTCCAAGTACTAATCCAAGCTCTAAGTTCATCTGCCTTACCCATAATACTTCTTGCATTAAAACATATGCACTTCAGGCCACCAGACCCGCTGTGTTCAGCAACATCTTCCTGTCTGTTCTGCCTCAGAGCCATACTGGCCCTATTCCCTCATTCTTCCTCAATGCTTTCACCTTCTGACCTATTGTTCCGGTGCCCACAACCCTGCCATACTAGTTTAAACCCTCCCGTGTGACACTTGCAATCCTCGCAGCCAGGATATTTATGCCTCTCCAGTTTAGATGCAACCTGTCCTTCTTATACAGGTCACATCTTCCCCGGAAGAGCTCACAGTGGTCCAGATAATGGAAACCCTCGCTCCTACACCAGCTATTTAGCCACGTGTTCAGCTGCTCTACCTTCTTATTTCTAGCCTCACTAGCACGTGGCACAGGGAGTAATCCCAAGATTACAACCCTAGAGGTCCTGCCTTTTAACTTTCTGCCTAGCTCCCTGAACTCCTTCAGCATAATTTGCACATTTAAGGAAAATGAGAAAAACATCCCATGTCCAAAGGCCAGGCTGCCATCTCTTGAGACTTAATTCAATAACCTCAGGTATGAGACACCAGGCCCACTGAAGTAGCCCCCGAGGTATCAAAACTTGTTTCTGAGTCAGAATGTTCAAGTCTCACTCCAGAGAGATGAACACATCATTCAGTCTGCTAACTCTGGTGCAGTACAGAGGGAGTGCAGCACTGTTGGAGATGCTATCTTTCAGATGAGACATTAAATAGAGGCCCTGTTTGCTTTCTCACGTCGATTGCAAAGGTCCCACTGTTTCAAAGGAGACCCAGGGAGCTCTCTTCAGTGTCCTGGCCAATATTTACCACGCAAACTGCACCGCTGCTGTTTTTGGGACCTTTCTGAGCAAAAGATTGGATGATAATGTACAACAGTTGAAAAACAATCATTGTCTGTAAAGCACTTTGGGACATTGTGAGGTAATGGGAGGTGCTATATTAACAAGCAAACAATTATTTTTCTTTCTTAAAGTTTTTCAAAATTATTTTACTGCGGCTCACTCTAACACCTGTTCAACAATCTCCAACAACTTCACTTCTGTCAGTTTAAAATCTGATGCAAAATACTTACTTAGAACCTTTGCGTTCCTCTCATCACCCCTCAGGGGTCCCTGCCACTGCTTCATCGTTCCTTCACCTTTTAATGCGATTTAAAACCTCTAAGTATTTCTTTTTATATTATCTAAAACTATTTTTTCAATTTCCTTTTAGCTCTGGTAATCTCCTTTCACTTGCCCACAACGCTTTCTATAATCCTGATTAATTATTATCAGTTCTCATTTTGTCACATGTTGCTTTTAAATTTCAGGTCCCCATTTTTGTCTATGGAACTCCATCTCTTCACCTTGGAGGAACTTTTCTATTTTCTATTCTATCTTATGTATGCAATTTATTGCTAATCTGTCAAAATACATGATTATACTTCAAAAGTACTTCAGCTGAGGCCCTGAAAGGTGCTATTCAAATGAACATAGAACATAGAACATTACAGCGCAGTACAGGCCCTTCGGCCCACGATGTTGCACCGTCCTGTGATACCCTTCTAAAGCCCATCTACACTATTCCCTTATCGTCCATATGCCTATCCAATGACCATTTGAATGCGTTTAGTGTTGGCGAGTCCAGTACTGTTGCAGGCAGGGCATTCCATGCCCTTACTACTCTCTGAGTAAAGAACCTACCTCTGACATCTGTCCTATATCTATCTCCCATCAATTTAAAGCTATGTCCCCTCAAGCTGGACATCACCATCCGAGGAAAAAGGCTCTCGATGTCCACCCTATCTAATCCTCTGATCATCTTGTATGCCTCAATTAAGTCCCCTCTTAACCTTCTTCTCTCTAACGAAAACAGCCTCAAGTCATAGAACATAGAACATAGAACAGTACAGCACAGAACAGGCCCTTCGGCCCTCAATGTTGTGCCGAGCCATGATCACCCTACCTCCCAACCTTACTTTTATTAGGACACTACGGGCAATTTAGCATGGCCAATCCACCTAACCCGCACATCTTTGGACTGTGGGAGGAAACCGGAGCACCCGGAGGAAACCCACGCACACAGGGGGGAGGACGTGCAGACTCCACACAGACAGTGACCCAGCCGGGAATCGAACCTGGGACCCTGGAGCTGTGAAGCATTTATGCTAACCACCATGCTACCCTGCTGTCCTTCAGCCTTTCCTCATATGATCTTCCCTCCATACCAGGCAACATTCTTGTAAATCTCCTCTATACCCTTTCCAATTCTTCCACATCCTTCCTATAATGTGGCGACCAGAACTGCACACAATACTCCAAATGCGGCCGCACCAGAGTTTTGTACAACTGCAACATGACCTCATGGCTCCGAAACTCAATTCCTCTACCAATAAAAGCTAACACACCGTACGCCTTCTTAACAACCCTCTCAACCTGGGTGGCAACTTTCAGGGATCTATGGACATGGACACCGAGATCTCTCTGCTCGTCCACACTACCAAGAATCTTACCATTAGCCCAGTACTCTGCCTTCCTGTTATTCCTTCCAAAATGAATCACCTCACACTTTTCTGCATTAAACTCCATTTGCCACCTGTCAGCCCAGCTCTGCAGCTTTTCTATGTCCCTCTGTAACTTGTAATATCCTTCTGCACTGTCCACAACTCCACCGACTTTAGTGTCATCTGCAAATTTACTCACCCATCCTTCTACGCCCTCCTCCAGGTCATTTATAAAAATGACAAACAGCAATGACCCCAAAACAGATCCTTGTGGCACACCACTAGTAACTGGACACCAGTCAGAGCATTTCCCATTTACCACCACTCTTTGTCTTCTATCAGCTAGCCAATTTCTGATCCAAACTGCTAAATCACCCTGAATCCCATGCCTCTGTATTTTCTGCAATAGCCTACTGTGGGGAACCTTAGCAAACGCTTTACTGAAATCCATATACACCACATCAACTGCTTTACCCTCATCCACCTGTTTGGTCACCTTCTCGAAGAACTCAATGAGGTTTGTGAGGCACAACCTACCCTTCACAAAACCATGTTGACTATCTCTAATCAAATTATTCCTTTCCAGATGATTATACATCCTATCTCTTATAAACATTTCCAAGATTTTTCCCACAACAGAAGTAAGGCTCACTGGTCTATAGTTACCGGGGTTATCTCTACTCCCCTTCTTGTACAAGGGGACAACATTTGCTATCTTACAGTCCTCTGGCACTATTCCTGTAGACAAAGATGACTTAAAGATCAAAGCCAAAGGCTCAGCTCAGCAATCTCCTCCCTAGCTTCCCAGAGAATCCTAGGATAAATCCCATCCGGCCCAGGGGACTTATCTATTTTCACACTTTCCAGAATCGCTAACACCTCCTCCTTATGAACCTCAAGCCCTTCTAGTCCAGTAGCCTGTAGCTCACCCACCTTATTCCGGATGCTCCTGGCATTGAAGTAGACGCACTTTAGACCACCTTCCTTCCTGCCGGTACACTCCTGCAACTTTGAAACCTTACTCATGACCTCACTACTCTCAGCTTCTTGTGTACTGGAGCTACAATTCAGTTTCCCAATCCCCTGCTGATCTAGTTTAAACCCTCCCGAAGAGCATTAGCAAACCTCCCCCCGAGGATATTAGTACCCCTCTGGTCCAGGTGTAGACCATCCCATCTTTTCTTCCAAATTGTTTGCCCACTTTTGCTGTCCAGTTAATTTGGCCCTTATCCATTCTTAGCTCACTGGATTTTATCCTTTTCCAGTCAAGTATCCTTGTCTATTTTTCTTTTATTTAATTCATTTTTATGGGATGTGGGCTTCGCTGGTTAGGCAAGCATTTGTTTCCCATTCCTAATTGCCCTTGAGAATGTGGTGGTGAGTTGCCTCCTTGAACTGCTGCAGTCTATGTTTTGAACGTACACCCACAGTGCTGTTAGGGAGGGATTTCCGGGAGTTTGAACCGACGACAGTGAAGGAATGGCAATATGGTGAGTGATTTGGAGAGGAACTTCCCATGTATTCATGGGTGTTCCCATGTATCTGCTGCCCTTGTCCTTCTAGATGGAAGTGATCGTGGGATAAGAAGGTGCTGCAGAAGGAGTTTTAGTGAGTTACTGCAGTGCATCTTGCAGGTGGTACACAAGGCTGCTACTGTGTGTTTGTGGTGGAGGAATTGAATGTTTGTGGAAGAAGTTCTAATGAAGTGAGCTGCTTTGTTCTGGATGGCGATGAGCTTCTTGAGTGTTGTTGGAGCTGCACTCATCCAAGGATGTTGATAGTGGGGGATTCAGCAATGGTAATGCCATTGAGTTGTTTGATTCTCTCTAATTGGAGATGGTCATTTACCCTGGCACTCGTGTAGCATGAACTTTATTTGTCACTTGTCAGTCCAAGCCTGGATATTGTCCAGGCCTTGCTGCATTTGGACATTGACATTGACTGCTTCAGTGTCTGAGGAGTCACAAATGATGCTGAACATTGAGCAGTCATCAGCGAATGTCCCCACATCTGATCTTATGTTGGAAGGACGGTCATTGATGAAGCAGCTGAAGATAATTGAGCCTAGGACACTACTCTGAGGAACTCCTGCAGTGGTGTCCCGGGATTGAGATGACTGACCTCCAAGAACCACAGCCATCTTCCTTTGTACCAGGTATGATTCCAACCAGTAGAGATGTTTCCTCCATATTCCCATTGACTCCAGTTTTGCGTAGGCTCCTTGATGCCATACTCGGTCAAATGTTGCCTTGATGTTAAGGGCAGTTACTCTCACCGCCCCTCTGGCATTCAGCTCTTTTATCCATGTTCGAACCAAGTCTGTTATGAGGTTCGGAGCTGGCGGAATCCAAACTGCGTGTCAGTGAGCAGATTATTGCTGAGTAAGTTCCGCTTGATAGCTCTGTTGATGACTCCTTCCATCACTGATGATTGAGAGTAGACCAAGGAGGCAGCAATTGGCTGGGTTGGATTTGTCCTGTTTTTTGTTTTTGCATCGAATCAAAAGATATCACCGTTTTTATTTCCCAATTGTCTTCCTCTCCTAATACCTAAAGGAGGATAAGAGAAAGAAATACTTGAATGGAAGTTCAGCAAAATTGACACACAACTTTCAGAAGAAGGTAGGATGTAGGAGCAAGAATAGGCCACCTATCCCTTTGAGCCTGCTCCACTATTCAATAAGATTGTGACTGATCTGGTTGTAGTCTCCACTCCACTGTGCCAGCTGAAACCACCCCTCCCCGCCCATTAACCCTTGACTCCCTTGTCTATCAAAAATATGTCCAACTCTATTTTGAATAAATTAATTGACCCAGCTTCAACCTTCTGGGAAGTGAATGCTAAATTGTGTCCCTTTGGTTCGGGCTCCCTCACAAATGGAACCATCCTCCGGCTTCTACACAATCAAATTCTCTCTTATATGTTCCAATAGAAACTCCTGTCATTCTTCTCAGCTCCATTGGGACATAATCCCAACATGTTCAAACTTTCTTAATAAAGTACGCCCATCATCCCAGGAGCGACTGGGCAGCACGATAGCACAGTGGTTAGCACAGGTGCTTCACAGCTCCAGGTTCCCAGGTTCGATTCCCGGCTTGGGTCACTGTCTGTGTGGAGTCTGCACGTTCTCCCTGCGTCTGCGTGGGTTTCCTCCGGGGGCTCCAGTTTCCTCCCACAGTCCAAAGATGTGCAGGTTAGGTGGATTGGCCATGCTAAATTGCCCTTAGTGTCCAAAAAATGGTTAGATCGGGTTACGGGGACAGGGTGAAGGTGTAGGGTGCTCTTTCCAAGGGCCGATTCAGACCCGATGGGCCGAATGGCCTCCTTATGCACTTTAAATTCTATAATTCAACGATTCTATTATGACTCGAGTGAATTGCTTCTCACGCAATTATGTCAGTTGAAATGTCCTCAGGATATTTGCTACCATCATGGACTGATGGCCAGTGTAGGCCTCAACATGACAGGAAGAAGAACCTGAAGCACAATATCAACATAGCTGGCTCCTACACTTCTAGTCCAACACTGCCTTCAGTCAGCCTCTTCAGGGTTTGAAAAGTTTCTTTTGCATGGAGGCTGAAAATACAGGGGCCAGAATTTTATTCGGCATGTGAAATTGCGCGAGAGGATGTCTGGCACGTGTGTGATATTTAAATCGGAGGGTGCACGCAAAAGTCAGAAGCATCTCTGGTGACAATTAAGCAAGTAGTTTAGTCCAATTATGGACCAATTGAATGCAATTTTACTTGGCCTTTTTGCTTTTATGGTTGGCGAGTGGGCTGATTGGCTCAGAGGCCTTTATGTTTCAGCTTCAACCTCAATCCGGGGCAGGATGAAATGTCCCAGCTGAAATAAAAATAGAAGAAAGTTGTCTGGGGACTGAGGTCTGTGCGGGAATGTGCTACCTGGACACTCTCTGCACACTTTATCCATCGCCATTTATGTTTTACAGGTCTGCAGCTCTCTGAGACGGCTCCACAGAAGCTCTCCCCATGAGGGAGCACATTAGAAGTGCCAGACCACACCCATCCTTTTAGAACATAGAAAAATACAGCACAGAACAGGCCCTTCGGCCCACGATGTTGTGCCGAACTTTTCTTGTCACCTGCCCTCTTCCCGCCCTCCCAGGCAGTGCCGAGATTTCCCAGCATGAGTTTATGTTGTCCGCCCTCCCATAGACCAGCCAGCGTGATCCTGTTCTAAACCAGTCACGTTTTGCGCCCGTTCCAGGCTCGTTTAATGCACATGGACGATGATCGAAAAGTTCATGCCGTAGGATTGGGAGTCAACCACCCGTTACAGACCCAACTCTGTCTCTTTTGCGCCAATTGCTACTTTATAAAGGATGCAAGAATTAATAATTGTTTTTGGTTGCTATGGCTGCAGTAAAACTCATCTGTCAGCATACAGCCCATAATAGGGCGATGACAGGTGCATGCACCAAGCAGTTGTTGATAGGACTGTTGCAAAGCCATGTTTTATAGACAAGATGGCTTTATTTACTGAGTGGGCTGAAACCGCAGGATGAAGTCAAAAATACTGACAACAGAATTAAATTGAATTAAACAACAGTCCTCAAGATGGCTGAACATGTACATAATTTCTTCTTGCAAATTTGAAAAGCTATTGAAAAGGCGCTGCCTTGAATTATCCCACCAGCGACACTCAAGTAAAATGAGTGTAAATGACCCATCCCCTTCAGCCATGAACAGATTTCCAGACAATGGGCGGGACTTTCTGCCCCCCCCCCCCCCCCCACCCAATCACCACCATGTTTTCTGGTGGTGGAGATGGCTCACCATTGGCTGCTGGTGTCTATGGTATTTTGCATGGTTTTCTTGCCTGTTGCCAGAGAGTCCACTGTGGAGTAGAGTGGGGGGTGGTCACCTTCTGTTGTACTGGAAAATCCCGCTTATAATCTGTTATTCAGGTGGGTGTGGATCAAGCCGTCAAACTCAAATCACTTTGGACAATGGACCCCAACCAGGAAGAGGACTTCAACAGCCAAGTAATCTGATCAATCCTGGAATGAGAGTTGCCCAATCTGTTGTGACCATATTTGGTAAGTGGGCAGTTTGTGAATGAAGGTAATGTGTTGGAAACTAACCTTTGTCTTTAAAGAAACTTATTTTAATCTAATCTTTATTAATCGTCACAAGTGGGCTTACAGTAACACTGTGAAAAGCCCCTAGTTGCCATATTTCGGCATAGGGAGAATTCAGAATGTCTAAATTACCAAACAGCATGGGCGGGATTCTCTCAGCACAGGATGGGCCAAGTGGCATCATAAAAATACCGAGTTCCGCTGGCGCCGTCCACACGTGCGCTCAGTCGCCGGGAACTCGGCGTGGAAGGGTCGGGGTGCCCTGTGGTGAGGGAAGGGGGTTCTGATGTGGCCTGGCCTGCAATTGGGGCCCACCGATCGGCGGGCTTGCCTCCCTGGCTGGCGGCCTCCGTTCTTCTACGCCGACCACTGCAGTCCTGCGCCATGTTGCATTGGGGCCGGTGCGTTGAAGGAAACCACTGCGCATTCGCGCGTTCGTGATGGTGCCACTGCATATTTGCACGTTGGCGCCAGTGCCACTGCGCATGCACGGATCCCGCGGCGCCCAGTTCACGCCAGGATCAGCAGCTGGAGCGGCGTGAACCTTTCCAGTGCTGTGCTGGCCCTCTGTAGGGACCAGAATTGCTGATCCTGAGGCCATGTTGACGCCGTCGAGGAATGCAACGCCGTTTCCGACGGCGTCAACACTTAGCCTCAGGATCACAGAATCCCGCCTCCATGTCTTTTGCGACTTGTCGGAGGAATCCCGGAGCACCCGATGGAAACCCACGCTGACACAGGGAGAACACGCAAACTCCGAGCAGGCAGTGACCCAATCTGGGAATCAAACCCGGGACCCTGACATTGTGAAGCAACACTGCTAACCACTGTGCGAACGTGCTGCCCATTTTCCAGGCCACATCAGAGACCAGAAAAGTCTTTGAATGCAGAACAGCAATAAGAGCACTTAAGCCTCTCTCTCTCTCTCCGTCCTCTCCAGCCATTCTGAAAGCCTATATCTAACCAGTCAAACAATGCAGGCAGCATCTTCAATGGAAACCAAACAGCTAAACAGCTGTTGACTCGAGGAGAAAAGACAGAGATCATCAGTTGAGTCTTTAAATCACCTCAACAGAGAATCCGGAAAAAAACAATGAACACATCCTGACACCACTCAAAGGATGAAATTGAAGGATCTGAACATGATTGACTTACTTTCTCTCCTTGGTACTTACTTTTGTGTGGAAGTATTACATTTTTCTTTTTCCTTTTCTTTTAAAATTTGCAAAAGAAAACCTGCCTGTGCATGCCTTTCATTTATTTTTTTAAGATTTAGAGTACCCAATTATTTTTAATCCAATTAAGAGGCAATTTAGCATGGCCAATCCACCTAACCGGCATATCTTTTGGGTTGTGGGGGTGAAACCCATGCAGACATGGGGAGAATGTGTGTGCATGCCTTTTATAGTCACAGCACCTAAATGGATACTCACTGAACCGGTGAGGAAATTCTTTTGAACACACAGCTGTTAGCTGGAAGGAGGAGGGAGCCATTTTGACCCTCCTCACCTGGCTCAAACTGAACAAGAAGGAGGCCCTGTGGTGTAATGGATAGAATTCCTGCCTCCTGAGCCAGAAGCCCTGGGTTAGAGTCCCGCTTTAGTGCTTGATGCCCAGGGAAGGTGCATAGTTTTGGTGGGAAGCGGGAGACGGTCGGAAGATATGAATGGACTGGTTAGATGGACAGAAGAGTGATGACTTGGATTCAACCAAGAAAAGTGTGAGATAATGTATCGGGAATGTCAACAAAGCAATGGAATACACAATTAATGGGAGAATAGTGAGGAGTATAGAGGGAACCTTGAGTGAATGTCCACAGATACCTGAAGGATAGGGCAGTAGGTGATTAAGAATGCATATGGAATCTTTTCCTTTATTAGCTCAGAACGAGATTACTAGAGCAAGGAAGTTATGCTAGAACTGTATACTAGAACTGTATGCTAGAACTGTATGAGCACCGTGGTAACACAGTGGTTAGCACTGTTGCTTCACGGCTCCAGGGTCCCGGGTTCGATACCTGGCTTCAGTCACTGGTTGTGTGGAGTCCGTACGTTCTTCCCGTGCCTGCGTGGGTTTCCGCCGGGTGCTCCGGTTTCCTCCCCCAAGCCAAAGAGTCCCAGATGCTTACAGTATGGAAACAGGCCCTTCGACCCAGCTTGTGCACGCTGAAGTGGCATGCTGAAAGACGTGCTGTTAGGAGAATTGAACATTCTGAATTCTCCCTCTGTGTACCCGAACAGGCGTCGGAATGCGGCGACTAGGGGCTTTTCACAGTAACTGTAATTTACAGTTATGTAAATACACTGCGCTAAACCAGCCCCTCGGTATATTTAGGTATATGGAGGATACAAGCAATATCCCAGAAGCAGCTGTAAATCAATAAATGGAAGAGAGGGAGAAACACAGGAAAATTACAATCACCAGGGAAATCGGGCTGAGTAAATTATGTAAGCCTAATGGTGACAATAAAGGTTATTCTTATTATCATTAGTTAGGACTTGGAGCAAATAATCCCAGAGGTTAAATTTCACCTGATAGTTCCTGTGTTAACACTGACTCAGTTTAGACTCTATCTCGTGGTTTATTTTCTCATTTGCTTTCTTTTACGGAATGTGGGTCACATGTGCAGCTCTGCTCACCTCATTACAGAAAGGTACGAGAATTGCACTAGAGAGGATGTTGCCAAGGTTTGAAAATTGCAGCTATGAGGGAAGATTTGTTAAGCTGGGTTTTTTTCCTCAGAAAAAGATGAATTGATGGAAATGTTGGAAAGGGCTGGTTTAGCTCACTCAGCTAAATCGTTGGCTTTTAAAGCAGACCAAGCAGGCCAGCAGCACGGTTCGATTCCTGTACCAGCCTCGCCGGAATGTGGCGACTAGGGGGCTTTTCACAGTAACTCCATTGAAGCCTACTCGTGACAATAAGCAATTTTCATTTCATTTTCAAATGTTGCAAAGCCAGCACCAAACTCAAAGTCTCCTTCTCAATCGTCGAATACTTTTTCTGGTGAGAATTCAATTTCTTTGAAAAATAACCAACAGGCCACTCTAGCCCTTCGTCGTCGTCCTGTAGAAGCACCGCACTTACGCCCACATCACTCGCATCAACAGCCACTTTGAATGGTTTGGTATAATTTGGGATGACAAACACAGGAGCAATGGTTAACACAGCCTACAGGCCGTCAAATGCCTGTTGACACTCCGCTGTCCACTGGAATTTGTTACGCTTCTTGAGCAAGTCCATCAGTGGAGCGACCACACTGCTAAAATTTGGCACAAATTTCCGATAAAATCCACTCATACCAAGAAACCGCATTATTTCCCGTTGTGTCGAGGGTATCGGAAACTCCCCAATAACTTTCGTTTTCACACCCCGTGTGACCATTCGACCCTGTCCGATTGTATGGCCAAGGAAATTGACTTGGGAGTTTCCGAATTCACTTTTGGCTAGGTTTATCACCAAACCCACCTCCTGAAGTCGATCAAATAACTCCCTCAGATGTTTTAAATGTTCTTTCCATGTCTGGCTGAACACTACCAGATTGTCGATGTATACCGCACAATTGGGTAATCCTGAAATGACTGTCTTAGTTAACCGTTGAAATGTTGCTGGGGCGTTTTTCATGCCAAATGGCATAACTTTGAACTGGTCTATGCCATCTGGAGTCACAAAAGCTGAAATTTCCTTCGCCTTTTCAGATAAAGGTACTTGCCAGTAACCTTTCAGTAAATCCAATTTGGAATTAAAAGCAGATTGTCCCACTTTCTCAATGCAATCCTCCAAACGTGGGATAGGGTACGAGTCTGTTCTTGTAACTGCATTCACCTTTCGATAGTCCACACACAACCATTGGGTACCGTCTGGTTTAGGTACCATCACTATGGGTGAGCTCCATTGGCTGCAACCCATTTCAATTATGCCATTTATAAGCATACTCTCAATCTCTGTTAACCTGTGTCAATTTTAAAGGATTAAGTCTACATGGATGTTGTTTGATAGGAACAGCATTTCCCACATCTACATCATGTATAGCCATTTTAGTACTTCCCAATTTATCTCTACAAACTTGCCCATGTGATATCAATAACTCTTTCAGGTCAGTTCGTTTTTCCTCTGGAAGGTGACTTAACAATTCATCCCAATTTTTAAGAACATCCTCATTTTCCAATTTAATTTGAGGTATGTCAAATTCACAGTCAAATGGATTTGGTTTGTCACTTTGAGTTAGAATCATTAAAACTTCCTTTTTCTCTCCTTCCCTTTCAAAGTACCTTTTAAGCATATTCACATGACACACTCGGTGAGTCTTCCTTCTATATGGCATTTTTACCACATAATTCACTTCACTTAATTTCCTTACAATCTGATATGGTCCACAAAACCTAGCTTTTAAAGGCTCACCTACCACTGGCAACAACACTAAAACTTTATTTCCACTGACAAAACTACAAACTTTGGATTTCTTGTCCGCTACCGGTTTCATCACATTTTGTGCAACTTTCAAATGTTGTCTTGCCAATTCACCTGCTGTATTTAATCGTTCATTAAAATTCGACACGTAATCCAATAGTGTAATTTCAGATTTCTCACCAACCAATATTTCCTTAATCAATTTAAGTGGTCCTCTTACCTCATGGCCAAAAACTAGTTCAAAAGGACTACATTTGGAAGACTCAAGAGGTGCATCCCTAATTGCAAACAATACAAATGGAATTCCTTTATCCCAAATCCTCTGGATAATCTTGACAATAAGCCCTCAACATTGTCTTTAATGTCTGATGCCACCTTTCGAACGCTCCCTGCGATTCTGGATGATATGCAGTTGATTTATTTCTAAGCTATCCATAACTTCTTTGAATAACTTTGAAGTAAAATTTGATCCTTGATCCGATTGAATTTCTGTGGGTAGTCCATATCTAGTAAAGAATTTAAGTAACTCCTCCACAATCCCTTTAGCTGTAATATTACATACTGGAATGGCCTCTGGAAACCTAGTAGACAAATCCATTATAGTCAAAAGATATTGATTCCCACTTTTCGTTTTAGGAAGCGGTCCTACACAATCAATTAGGACCCTCGTAAAAGTTTCCTCAAATGCTGGAATGGGTATTAAGGGAGCTGGTTTTATCACTGCTTGAGGTTTCCCTATCACTTGACATGTGTGACATGATTGACAAAATGTAACTACATCTTTATGTAGTCCAGGCCAATAAAAATGTTTCTGGATTTTAGCTTGAGTTTTCCTGATTCCCAAATGACCTCCCACTGGTACCTCATGCGCAAGTCGCAACACCTCCTTTCTATAACCTAGCGGCAATACTACTTGATGAACTTATTTCAGTAAAGCGTTTGATAAGGTTCTATTTCAGTAAAACGTTTGATAAGGTTCTATTTCAGTAAAGCGTTTGATAAGGTTCTATTTCAGTAAAGCGTTTTATAAGGTTCTATTTCAGTAAAGCGTTTGATAAGGTTCCTATTTCAGTAAAGCGTTTGATAAGGTTCCCCACGGTCGGCTATTGCAGCAAATACGGAGGCTGGGGATTGAGGGTGATTTAGAGATGTGGATCAGAAATTGGCTAGTTGAAAGAAGACAGAGAGTGGTGGTTGATGGGAAATGTTCAGAATGGAGTTCAGTTACGAGTGGTTTACCACAAGGATCTGTTCTGGGGCCGTTGCTGTTTATCATTTTTATAAATGACCTAGAGGAGGGCGCAGAAGGATGGGTGAGTAAATTTGCAGACGACACTAAAGTCGGTGGAGTTGTAGACAGTGCGGAAGGATGTTGCAGGTTACAGAGGGACATAGATAAGCTGCAGAGCTGGGCTGAGAGGTGGCAAATGGAGTTTAATGTGGAGAAGTGTGAGGTGATTCACTTTGGAAAGAATAACAGGAAAGAGGAATATTTGGCTAATGGTAAAATTCTTGGTAGTGTGGATGAGCAGAGGGATCTCGGTGTCCATGTACATAGATCCCTGAAAGTTGCCACCCAGGTTGATAGGGTTGTGAAGAAGGCCTATGGTGTGATGGCCTTTATTGGTAGAGGGATTGAGTTCCGGAGCCATGAGGTCATGTTGCAGTTGTACAAAACTCTAGTACGGCCGCATTTGGAGTATTGCGTACAGTTCTGGTCGCCTCATTATAGGAAGGACGTGGAAGCTTTGGAACGGGTGCAGAGGAGATTTACCAGGATGTTGCCTGGTATGGAGGGAAAATCTTATGAGGAAAGGCTGATGGACTTGAGGTTGTTTTCGTTAGAGAGAAGAAGGTTAAGAGGTGACCTAATAGAGGCATACAAAATGATCAGAAGGTTAGATAGGGTGGACAGCGAGAACCTTCTCCCGCGGATGGAGGTGGCTAGCACGAGGGGACATAGCCCTAAATTGAGGGGTAATAGATATAGGACAGAGGTCAGAGGTGGGTTTTTTACACAAAGAGTGGTGAGGCCGTGGAATGCCCTACCTGCAACAGTAGTGAACTCGCCAACATTGAGGGCATTTAAAAGTTTATTGGATAAGCATATGGATGATAAGGGCATAGTGTAGGTTAGATGGCCTTTAGTTTTTTTTCCATGTCGGTGCAACATCGAGGGCCGAAGGGCCTGTACTGCGCTGTATCGTTCTATGTTCTATGCTCTATGTTCTAACTTCTGTCCACTTTTCATCCGCCTGCATATGTACAGGTCTCCATTTTCGCATCAAGACATCACTTTTACGGTAATAACACTCTGTTAGACTCTCAGATTCCTCTTTCATATATGCTTTCTGATATATCCATTGATATTTGCCCATTGACCATAGAATTTACAGTGCAGAAGGAGGCCAATCAACCCATCAAGTCTGCTCCTGGAAAGAGCACCCTAGCCAAGGTTAATACCTCCACCCTATCCACATAACCCAGTAACCCCACCCAACACTAAGGGCATTTTTGGACACTAAGGGCAATTTACCATGGCCAATCCACCTAACCTGCACACCTTTGGACTGTGGGAGGAAACCGGAGCACCCGGAGGAAACCCACGCACACACGGGGAGGATGTGCAGACACCGCACAGACAGTGACCCAAGCCGAAATCGAACCTGGGACCCTTGACCTGTGAAGCGATTATGCTATCCACAATGCTACTGTGCTGTTGTAACTTTCTGTTGTAACTCCGCCAATTTTCCTGAATTAAAAATATCCGCCTCATCCTCCACCTATTCTTGTTCTCTTTCAACCATCTGATCAAAAATCTTTTCTGATAATTGCACTTCAATTTCATCTTCACTCTTTGATTTTTCCTCTTGCCTTAACCTGTGACTTTGCAACCTTGTTACTACACAATCCGGAAAAATCCCAGGATATTCGTCCTTTAACACTTCAGTTGTCTGATTTTCCACTGGCTTAACAACCGCAGTAGGCATCACTCCCACCTGTGATCCAGCTATATCATTTCCAAAGATAAACTGTATTCTTGGACAAGATAGTTTCTCTATTGCTCCTACTACCATTTCACCACTCTTTCACTGGACTTTCCAACCTTACCTTATATAATGGAACACTACTCCTCTCAACCTGAATTCTACATATCAGCACCTTTTCTGGCAACATTCTTCCCAAACTACATAATTCCTCATCTCTTACCATTAAAGATTGACTAGCCCCTGTATCTCTTAAAGTTGTGACTTCTTTACCTGCTCCTCCTGATACACATGAATAAACTTTTCCCACACAAGTAAATTCTTTGAAGACATCTGGCACCTTCTTAACAATTACTTCCTGAACAGGCTGTACAATCGTTTGCACCTTCTTCACTTCCCTTGGGCTTTCCTTTACCACTCCAACAAATCCCACTGTCTTATCCTGTTTTACCACATCAGCCTTCCCAGTGATTTTCTTCAACCAACAACACTGTGACTTTACATGGCCTAGTTTATTACGGTGAAAACATTTGAAACTTTTCATCTCTTTTCCATCCTCTTGGATTTCTTTTTTAATCTGAGGTACACTCTCTTTATTGTCTCCCATCAGATCACCTTTACCTTTACCACTTGAGTATTTCTCATCTCCCCAGTTTCTATCCCTCACTGGCTGAAACTGATGTCAGAAACCAATCTTTGATTTATGAACTAATTCATAATCATCTGCCATTTCTGCTGCTAATCTCACAGTTTTAACCCTCTGATCTTCCAAATGAGTTCTCACTGCATCAGGAATTGAATTTTTTAACTCCTCTAAAAGTATAATTTCTCTGAGAGCTTCATCCGTTTGACCTATTTTCAAAGCCCTTATCCACCTATCAAAATTACTCTATTTGAGCCTTTCAAACTCCATGTATGTTTGACCAAATTCTTTCCTTAAATTTCTAAATCTTTGTCTGTAAGCTTCAGGCACTAGCTCATATGCACTTAAGATGGATTAATGCGTCATGTTAATGCGCACCATCCTGCTTCAGACATGGGCCCAAACCCCCAATAAGACCCATTGATTTTATTGTCAGTCTGCAGACAGGAGCTGGAGAACTGAACCCAGGCAGAGGAGAGGGAGGGAGAAAACTGTGAGTGGAGGAAAGAAATGGTGCAGATAGTGAGATGGGTTTGGATTTCAGCCCAGAGAGAGGTGGGGGAGTTTGTGAGATGGGAATTTACACCTTTGAGTAATTAGAAGAAAACATTGAAAGTGGAATTCTCTGTTCTGAATTTTGTACAAGGTGTTAAAGAGGAAAATGTGCAGATGAGAAACTCAAACTAACATCACATTGAGGGGTAACAGTCATTCGATTCATCAGGACTGGAATATCACAGGTCTTTGAATGTGGAAGGAGCAACGTCAAGCCTATTCTGCCCGTGGGAAAATATTTCAAATATTATCGTGACTGGAAAAGTGCCGACACACACACCCAAGTGAGAGAGTTCCAGTGAACTGACTGTGAAAAGTGCTTCACCCAGTTACACAGCCTGCAGAAAGATCGCACATAGGGTAAATCAATGGGAGAATATTTGGCAGATAAAGTATAATTTTGGAAAAAAAGTAAAGTTGTCCCGTGTTGGGAATAATAATAATAATTTAAATCGAGAGACTGCTGAATACCACAGTAGAGAAAGTTCTGTGTGTCCTTGTACACGAATCACAAGTGTATTTATTACCTCACAATCCTCCAGATTGATCTCCATTTGCTTCTTTGCTGCCCAGCTGATCAGTCTACCGATATCTTCCTGTAGTCTGCAACTTTATTCCTCACTGTCAACCACAAGACTGCAAATGTCTCAACCACGTCCCTATGTTAAAGCCTAAATCATTCATACATACCACACAAAGCATGGAATATTGTCCTGAACAATCCAGAACTCCGCTGGAAATAGTCTTCTGGTCACAAAAATACCTCTGAACCAATCCCCTTTGCTTCCTGCTGCTCCAGCTGATGACATTTCCAGCGTAATAGAAGTGCCCTGTTTTCCCACATGGAACTCGGTGTGCATTCCGCTGGGCTGGGATGTCCTGCCGTGTCTTTATTTATTTATTTCATTATTAACTGACTTAAGTAAATAAACTTAAGAATAAAGCAAATAAAGATTTGTCAGATCCTCACCAATCAGTTTCTTCCATTATTCTGAAGTCACCTTATTTTTATCGGGAGTTAACTGAAGTGTGTTCCTAACCTCTCATTATCTAAATTTCCATTCACCATTTTTCTGTCCACCTGACCCAGTCCATGGCTTTCTTCCTCATTGTCTAAAACACATCAGCAACTTTTGCATAATTGTGGTGCATACATTTCAGTCTTAATCACTGATATATCCCGGAACTGTGGAGCCCCACTGGAAACAGATGTCCAGATATCATTCATTCCTGGATGTGAATAACAGCAGCAACAACAGCTGAATCCAACCCCTGCTGTTGCCTGTGAACTTGCTGATGTCTGTGCAGGTTGTTTGGCCGAATGAATCTCCTCCCACACACGGAGCAGTTGAACAGCCTCTTCCCAGTACCGCTCCCATGTATGGGTGACACGGTAGCACAGTGGTTAGCACTGTTGCTTCACAGCTCCAGTGTCCCAAGTTCAATTCCCAGCTTAGGTCACTGTCTGTGTGGAGTCTGCACGTTGTCTGCGTGCATTTCCTCCGGGTGCTCCGGTCTCCATAGTCCAAAGATGTGCAGGTTAGATGGATTGACCATACTAAATTGCCCTTTGTGTCCAAAAAGGTTAGGTGGCGTTAGGGGTTAGGTTGGAGGTATGGCTTAAGTAAGGTGCTCTTTGCCAGGGCTGGTGCACTCAATGAGCCAAATGCCCTCCTTCTGCACTGTAAATTCTATGATTCTGTTTCAGTGTGAACTCGCTGGCGTTTCAGCAGATTCTGTTTACTTGTAAACCTTTTTTCACAGTCAGAACATTTAAAAGGTTTCTGATCAGTGTGAACAAGTTGGTGTCTCGTCAGGTCGGATGACTGAGTGAATTTCTTCTCACACACAGGGCAAGAGTACCGTCTCTGCCCAGTGTGAACTCGCTGGTGCCTAAGAAGCTGGGACGAACATGTGAATCTCTTCTCACACACGGAGCAGGTGAACGGCCTCTCCCCAGTGTGAGTGATTTGATGTATCATTAAATACCTTTTACTTTTAAAGCTCTTCTCACAGTCTGAACATTTAAAAGGTCTCTTATCAGTGTGAATACGTTGGTGTGTCCGGAGATTCGATGACTGAGTGAATCCCTTCCCACACACGGAGCAGGTGAATGGTCTCTCCCCAGTGTGAGTGCGTTGGTGGAACAGTAAATCATTTCTGCTTTTAAAGCTCTTCGCACAGTCAGCACATTAAAAAGGTCTCTGATCAGAGTGGACCTGATGGTGAGCCCGGAGGTTTGATAAAACATTAAATCCTTTCTCACACACGGAGCAGGTGAACGGCCTCTCCCCAGTGTGAGTGCGTTGATGCATCAGTAAATGCTTTTTGCTTTTAAAGCTCTTTTCACAGTCAGCACATTCAAACGGTCTCTGATCAGTATGAACAAGTTGGTGTGTCAGGAGGTGTGATAACTGAGTGAATCTCTTCCCACACATGGACCAGGTGAATGGTCTCTCCCCAATGTGTGTATGTTGATGTATCATTAAATCCATTCTGTTTTAAAGCTCTTTTCACAGTCAGCACATTTAGGTCTCTGATCAGTGTGAACAAGTTGGTGTGTCATGAAATTCGATGACTGAGTGAATCCCTTCCCACACATGGAGCAGGTGAATGGCCTTTCCCCAGTGTGACTGCGTCGACGAGTTTCCAATTCAGACGGGTAATTGAATCCTATCCCACAGTCCCCACATTTCCACGGTTTATCCATGGTTTTTGACAGGTTATCAGGTTTAGTTGGGATGCAGATTTGAGGTCACTATCAGATCAGCCGTGATGTTATTAAATGGTGGAACAGGCTCACGGGGCTGAATATCCTATTGCTGCTTCTTGATTCCTTTGTAACGAATGTCCTTATGTCTCTCCAGCTTGGATCATCAGTTGAAGCCTGAGTACGGTGTCTCCCTGATGTAAATGCTGCAATTTAATTTCATGCTGTGTGATTGGTTAAAACTCACTTCCAGCGAACTTTGGAAAATTACTTCGATGTCTGTGTCTCTGTGCCCCTCCAATCACAGTGATCCTTAACATCTTTTCCCGAAGACAAAACAGACAAACATCTCTCCCTCCACGTTGAAAGGCCGGTCCCAATTAATCAAGTGACTGTCAGATCTCGACATGATGTTTGCATCTGCAAATATTCTAGTAATAATTTAGAATTTAGAATTTAGAACAGTACAGCACAGAACAGGCCCTTCAGCCCTCGATGTTGTGCCGAGCAATGATCACCCTACTCAAACTCACGTATCTACCCTATACCCGTAACCCAACAACTCCCCCTTAACCTTACTTTTTAGGACACTACGGGAAATTTAGCATGGCCAATCAACCTAACCCGCACATCTTTGGACTGTGGGAGGAAACCGGAGCACCCGGAGGAAACCCACGCACACACGGGTAGGACGTGCAGACTCCACACAGACAGTGACCCAGCCGGGAATTGAACCTGGGACCCTGGAACTGTGAAGCATTTATGCTAACCACCATGCTACCGTGCTGCCCCTTTTATCCCGGATGAGCCCCCAATTGTTATGGGAGTGGTGTTTTCAGAACCCCAATATGTATCATGGAGTTCAACCAACCTCTCCCTTTAATGTATTGTTGCTTTTGAAGCACACGGTTTGGGACACAGGGGTTTTAAACAAAAAACACTGTTTATTCCATGAATTCAACGTAACCTTTTTAAATAAACATTGGATCCCTTAACACCCCTTACTTCAAAGATAACCCCGAAAATAATACAACACTACATAATCCCTCAAAATGTTCCTTCAAACCTCCAAAAGACTTAACACCTTTAAACAGAAACACGTCAGGTTAAAGACATTACTATTATGAGTTTAAATCACCCAAATGATTCATAGATAGTCTTTCACGGCAGAGATCACCGCAGATCCAGCTTACTTCAAACACAGACATACCCAAGCTCTTTTTCTTAAAACTGGCTTTTCCTTTCAAACACCTCACAGCAAATCAGCCAGGCACTTTTCAGCTGCTCTCTCAAACTGAAACTAAACACCCAAAAAGTAGAAGTGATCTCAGCTTAGCTCCCCCCTCTGACATCACTTCAGCAATATGAGCTGCTATATTTCTTAAAGGTACATTGCTTAAACATCCATTTCTTAAAGGTACTCTCACATGGCGACTGCTTAACTGCTCTGTGTCTATCTTCACATCTGCCTTAGAAAACCTGGGACTTGCTGCCCTGCTGCAGACCTCACCTAGATTTAATTTAAAAAACCTTGCTTGCAACCATTACATTGGATAATTGCATCTTTATGTTGCTTGTCCAGCAGATCTCCCACTCTACCATTACTATCAAGCTGGGGATCAACTCTGGTTTAATGAAGAATGCAGGAGGACAGCATGCCAGGAGCAGCACTCAGGCATACCTGAAAATGAGGTGCTACCCTGATGAAGCTTCAGTACAGGACTGCATGTAAGTTTAAACAGGGGGTGGGGGGACTGTACAGAGCACAGTCCTTGCCCACCACCCCCTCCCCCCCCCCCACCCCCGGGTTGTAACAGTAATAGTGAGGTGAGAAAAGTCATGATCGAGGGTTTCAGTGGCAGATGAGCTGAGACAGAGGAAAAGTCAGGCGGTGTTACTGAGGTGAAAATACGTAGCTTTAGTGATGGAGTGAATATCTGGTTGGAAACTCATTTCGAGGTCAAATGTAACGAACACCAAGGTTGCGAACATTTGCTTTAGTCTCAGGCTGTTTCCGGGGCTGGGATGGGAGTTAGTAGCTGGGGAACAGGGTTTAGCAAGAGGATAGAAATAATGGCTTCAGTCTTCCAAATGCTTAATTGGAGAAAATCTATCACCCTGCCCTGGGTGTCAGATAAACAGTCTGATCATTTATCAACAGTGGAGGAGTCGAGGAAGGTGTTGTTGAGTGTTGTCGATGTACGTGTGAAAACGGAACTGTGCTTTTGGATGAAAGCACCATCCTTCAGATAAAGGGCGGGATTAGGGGCAGCACGGTAGCATAGTGGTTAGCATAAATGCTTCACAGCTCCAGGGTCCCAGGTTCGATTCCCGGCTGGGTCACTGTCTGTGCGGAGTCTGCACGTCCTCCCCGTGTGTGCGTGGGTTTCCTCCGGGTGCTCCGGTTTCCTCCCACAGTCCAAAGATGTGCGGGTTAGGTGGATTGGCCATGCTAAATTGCCCGTAGTGTCCTAAAAAGTAAGGTTAAGGGGGGGGTTGTTGGGTTACGGGTATAGGGTGGATACGTGGGTTTGAGTAGGGTGATCATTGCTCGGCACAACATCGAGGGCTGAAGGGCCTGTTCTGTGCTGTACTGTTCTATGTTCTATGTTCTATTCTCCAGCCCTCGGCGCCGGAATAGTGCTCTGTGCGGGGGCAGAGAACAGCCGTTCAAGCCAGAAATCCGCCGCAACGGTGCTTCCGCAGACATGCCAGTCGCGCGCACACGATCGACGTGGCGTCTGGGTCTGAGGCCGCTGAAAGAGGGCTCCGCGGCGATTCACCGCGGTTCACCGGCCGAACTCCTGCCAGCGTGGTTTACGTCTGGTAATCTGACTCTTGGGGGGGGGGGGGGCCTCAGCAGCGGCCAGGCCAGGGAGGGGGCCATAATGATCTGGGGGGGACCTTCTTTACTCCGCGTGTGCCCACTCTGTGGGTCCGCTATGTCGGCGGCGCCCGTGCCGAAGTGGAAAACGGAGAATCACCCCAGACTTTCGAGGAAAAAGTCCGGAGTGATTCTCGCCCGTTTTCCGGCGGGCATGGAGTACCCATAGTCCCCAAAAGGGAGAATCCCGCCCAAAATGTCTGCCCTATTCTTACTATTACCAAAATCATGTGGCTGAACGAGGCAGGGAACAGGTCAATCGATGGTTTGAATGTATTCTTTACTTCCTTCACTTCTTCTTTTCTACTTTTCCTTTTTGATTTGATCTCTTCACCTTTACAGCCAATGAGCCAGCATTTGAAATTTCCAAATGTTTTCTCTTGATTTCGCACTAACATATTGTAAGGAACTTGTTAAATCTTTGTCTGTTTCGTGTTTCACATTTCAATCCCTGTCCCAGAAACGTTGCAGTTTTGTTTTAAACTGCAGGCCCTGGTCAATTTAGTCAAACCTAAAAGACCCCTTGTCTAATCTTGGTGTCCTTTTAATGCCTGTCCTGCTGGATAGTTTTAAAATCACAGACTTTTGGTTTTGATCTGAAACCTCCTCCCCCTCCGCCCTGTGCAAGCCGCTATTTGGACTGATCTCCCAGATCTTCCCTTTGTGTTCTGTGGCACAGCCCGTGATGTCAGTTTGATGGACTTGGCAAGCAGACAATCAATGCATCCGGAATTCTGGGGTATCTCCTGTTTTCGCTTGTCATTGATGGAGCCATTCAGAACCATCGTGAAAAAAGGCGAGTTATGTGATGCGCTCCGTTTTGTCCTCAGTTCTGTGAAAGATCCAAGCATGAGGCAGCTTTAAAACATCCTCTCTCTCTCCACTCTCTCCGCCTGATGATTTAAGAGGTTTCCAGCCAGACCTGTGGAAAGAGACCACTTTTTGAAAGACTGCAGGCAGTAGCTAGACCTGTGAAAGGAACTACTGGTTTGAAAGGTGGCAAGCAGTTTCTCCTACCAGGCCCCTACTTGGGGCCTCACGGTAGCATGGTGGTTAGCATCAATGCTTCACAGCTCCAGGGTCCCAGGTTCGATTCCCGGCTGGGTCACTGTCTGTGTGGAGTCTGCACGTCCTCCCCCTGTGTGCGTGGGTTTCCTCCGGGTGCTCCGGTTTCCTCCCACAGTCCAAAGATGTGCGGGTTAGGTGGATTGGCCATGCTAAATTGCCCGTAGTGTCCTAAAAAGTAAGGTTGGGGGGGGGGGGTTGTTGGGTTACGGGTATAGGGTGGATGCGTGGGTTTGAGTGGGGTGATCATGGCTCGGCACAACATCGAGGGCCGAAGGGCCTGTTCTGTGCTGTACTGTTCTATGTTCTATGATTCTATTATGACTCGAGTGAATTGCTTCTCACGCAATTATGTCAGTTGAAATGTCCTCAGGATATTTGCTACCATCATGGACTGATGGCCAGTGTAGGCCTCAACATGACAGGAAGAAGAACCTGAAGCACAATATCAACATAGCTGGCTATGTTGCATAGGTGGATTGGCCATGCTAAATTGCCCGTAGTGTAAGGTTAATGGGGGGATTGTTGGGTTACGGGTATACGGGTTACGTGGGTTTAAAGTAGGGTGATCATGGCTCGGCACAACATCGAGGGCCGAAGGGCCTGTTCTGTGCTGTACTGTTCTAGGTCTGTCACAGTTTAATACTCTGTCTGAATAGCTGGAAAAGGCCCAGTCTGAGCACTCTGTTAACGATACAGCCAGAGTCTCTGCACAGAGACCAGAAAAACAGTTGGAAGGCAGGGTAGATGTGGAATCTGCTGTAAAAAGATCATGAATCAACCTGCAGGTTCTGGTTGAAGACACTATTAGAAGATCACTGGCTATTAAGATGGGCAGAATGGTAGCACAGTGGTTAGCACTGCGGCTTTGCAGCGCCAGGATCCCAGGTTCAATTCCCAGCTGGGTCACTGTCTGTGCGGAGTCTGCACGTTCTCCCTGTGTCTGCGTGGGTTTCCTCCGGGTGCTCTGGTTTCCTCCCACAGTCCAAGGACGTGCAGGTTAGGTGGATTGGCCATAATAAATTGCCCTTAGTGACCAAAAAAGGGTAAGGAGGGGCGATTGGGTTACGGGGATAGGGTGTAAGTGAGGGCTTAAATGGGTTGGTGGAGACTCGATGGGCCGAATGGCCACCTTCTGCACTATGTTCTATGTTTCTCATACCTCTTAATCCGTGTTATTTTTGAAACCCCCACCGTGCATCCTGTGTATCTGGGCAGAGGGTGAGTGGGATGGGGTATTGGGAATATTTAGATTAGCAGACCATTGTTCCATTCTTAATATATTATATTAATCATTTTTCCTTGTTGTACATAAACATGTTTTGTTGTTTTACTTATAAATGTGGTGCCTGTAACTCAATGGAGCAGTCAAGGATTAAAAATCTCAGGAAAATACTCCGGGGTCTGTGGGGCTGGTACTGACCATGCACTGACCCAGGGTGTCTTAACAATATTATAAGAATGGTCCCAGCCCATCCAGATATGCTGGGTGCACCATTGTCCAAACTCTCCACTGTACAATCTCCTGGGAAAAGCACCACAAGCTGGGGGAAAATAAAGCTTTTTCTTTTCACAGGGTTTTTTCTCAGTAACTTCATTGAAGCCTACTTGTGACAATAAGCAATTATTATGATTATTTTAGATCGTGGCCAATTTAAAAAAACTAAAACTCCAGAATAAATTCCTCTCTGACTCCCAAAGGTAATTGAGCAAATCTCCAAGGTATCACAGAAGCCTTCTGGCAACTCTTCACAATCCCAGCATCCTGTCAAATAATCTTTCATGGGATGTTGCAAATCCATACCACACATTTAAGTTGGTTGTTCCACAGAGCTGTAGTTCCTCACAAGGAGAATCTAAACAAACTGTTTGCCTAAGATTATTACATAAATGCCCTTTACTCTGGCAATCCTCATAAACATTCATAGAATCTGCGAATCCCTACAGAGCAGAAAGAGGCCACTTGGCCGATCAAGTCTGCATCGATCCTCTGAAAGAGCACTGTGCCCAAGCCCACACCCCTGCCCACCCCACTCTATTCCGGTAACCTAACGTACAAATCCCTGGTCACGAAGGGGCAATTGTTCATGGGCAATCCACCTAACAGGTACATCTTTGGTCTGGAGTTTTCCAAATCCAAATCTCTGGCAGGACACATTTGATCACAGCAGAGATCCCGGGTATGATTTAATGGGAAGAAAACAGGATCCATTTTGGGCATGTTTATCAAATGGGACACCCGTTTTTTGTGCCTTGGTGAGGAATGTGCCACGGAGGCCGCACTTACTTTCATTGAGCTGGTCAGTGCAGGAAGAGATGTGGCACCATTTTTAAATGTTGTCCCAATCTCTGGATCCCCAACACCACGACGTCTGGATCCCAACCCCCATGCCTCAACTTATCTGTCAGGCAGTCTTCAAGCACCCCCCCCCCCCCACCGACTCACCCCACCTCATAAGGGCAGAGCACCCACGGGCCCGATCCCTGGTGGTGCCAATCTAGCACCTGGGATCTTTGGAACCTGGCAGTGCCCTTGACATCCTGGCAGAGCCACTGGGCACCCTGGCAGTGCCAGGGTGGTGCTGCCTGGGTGCTAGGGCGGCAGTATGAGAATGCCAGGTTGGCAGTGCCAAGGTGCCCAGATGCTAGCAGTGCCAGGTTACCACCCTGCCTAGAGTCCTGGGGGGTCTCTGATGGCCTGGAAGAATCCCAGGTGCCATTATGCCTGGTCCAAGTTTGTGTGGACCAGTGCGAAATGGCACCATGGTGTGGTCGCCCAGGCGCGGGTTTTAGATCCCGAGCCTTGGGTGAATCGGGCGTAGACATATTTAAGTGAGCCTAACTGCTCATTTAAATATGCAAATCTGGGTCCTGCCTAGTGAGGTGTCTCAGAGGATATCTCATTGGAGGTGTCCCGAGCATCGCAAATCTCGCGAGAGGCCTCTCGCGAGATTTAACGGCCTCATCATTTCCCCAGTTCGGGCGCGACAAGGCCGTTCCATCGGTTGGGCATCACGCTGGCAGCAGAAAAGCACCATTAAAACAAAAAGAAAAAGCAGGATGATGGGGGAAAAGTTTGCTGATGTATACCTGTGTCCATTAGATTATCCCCCATTGGCTGCTCTTCTCAGAGCTAGAGCTCAAGGGTTTGCATTTATATAGCACCTCGCACAATCCCAGGGCAATCTCAGAGTTTCAATAAAGGAAAGCTTATGAATTGACTACATTGGTAATTGGGGAAAAGCTACGAGGGGGTGAGTTTATGGTGGGCAGAGGGGGGTGGGTGTGAAGTGGAAAGCAGGGTGAGAAATAAAATTCAACAAGTAGGACGAGAATACCTTGAATCCAGATTTAGACACAGAAGAGTTAAACAGCAGAGCAGGACGTCTTCTGAAAGCCTTTTTCAGCTCCTCACATTGATGTCATAGGCACATCCAGAAGCAGCAGCAGGGGTGTGAGGGAGGCAGCACCATTAAATGGACAGTGGACAAAAGGAACAAACACTGGTTGTGAGTAACCTTTTCAGCCAAGCAGTTTTTTAATGAGGTCAGCCAGTGTTTAGTACCATTGAGTTTCCAAGCTGCCACCTACAGTGTCATGCTCTGGCTTTTAGCAGCAATTTGTCTGAGAAATAGAATGAATTCTCCAATACTTGACCCCTTCAGAGCTGATTGCTGCCTGCTGCCTGTTTCTGTCCTTCTTTTCCAAACTCACTAACTTGATTGGTGTGCAGTTTCAATTTGGATGGCAGCTGTCAGAAAGCTTGCACAAGTCACAATTCGTTGCCTCCGAATGAGGGGACCACAATGCTATCTATATATTTATATATATATTACTCTCTATCTCTGTCCATCATTCTATCTCTCTATCTATCAACCTAATGCACCGACCCTCCAAAACAGCACCCTCCCGAGGACCAATCCCCCACCCTATCCCCGTAACCTAACCTAGCACTCAACACCTTTTGACACTGAGGGATAATTTAGCATGGCCAGTTAACCTAACCTGCGCATCTTTTGACTGTGGGAGGAAACCATAACACCCAGTGGAAACCCATGTAGAGATGGGGAGAATGCGCAAACTCCACACAGTCACCCAAGGTCGGAATCGAACTCGGATTCCTGGCGTTGTGAGCCAGCAGCGCTAACCACTGTGCCTCCTTGCTGCCCTTCTATACATAAGATACATCTGTTTGACAGGCCAGATTTAGCACTGAATTTTTGCCCTAATTTCTGATGACTGCAATTTTATCTTGCCTGGAGGTGCTAAAGCAGACAGCTACAGTTTTAGCACTCAAGAACAGATTAGACATGACTTCCGCGGAGTGGTGTATGTGAGCTCCAGGCATCCACTTCCACCAATGATGTGAAGAGCAATTGGCTGATACACAGAGCCAACTGGCAGAAGACTTAGGGATCAAGGGAGAAGGTGCACAGATTCTTGAAAGTGGCACTGGAGGTTTCCGCACGAAGTCCCAATGTGATTCAGAACTTTCTCCTCACAGTTCCAGCTGCAGTATGAAAATCGTGAGTGTCCCCTTTAAGTACCGTTTGAAGTCAGTAACAATGTTTCCACCCGAACAGCTGGTTCCCATGAGGAATGTGTATTTGTTGAATTGCTAAGCACTAAGTTAGCTGAATTATACAGCGTAATTCAAGGGAAGGACCAAAAGTCCACCTGGGGAGGAGGATGAGAGACGAAGGAATGGGTGGTATTTTTTCAACTTTGAGATTGGTCAGTCAGATGGATAACAGCCTGTTCCATAAGACATAAGACTCTGAGACATTGGAGCAGAATTAGGCCACTTGGCCCATCGAGTCTGCTCTGCTTCTAGACCTCTACATTTTAGTGCAACATTTTAATTATCATTATTACTCTCTCGCCCACGTATGCTGTGCAGTGGACACAATACCACAGAAAATGCTCTCTAATACAACGTTTCCACCCTCTGATTCTGCGTCCTGTGAGCAACACGTAGGGTGGGGGTTTCCAGCCCCACTGTGGTGGGATCCACCCTGGGCTACCCAAAGGTCCATTGACTTCCTGCGGGACTGGACGATCCCGGGTGTGGCAGGGCTGGAAAACCCCGCCCGTGGAATTTCAAATTCACACCATTTTTAAATCCCTCCATGGCCTCACCCCTTCTCCATCTCAGTAATCTCCTGCAACCCTACAACCCGCTGAAACCTTTGCGTGAAAGCATTTGCAGCCTCTCCAACATTCGCTCCTACTTTAGGAAGTTCCTTGAGACCTTTAACCAAGTGTATGGTCTTCTATGGGGTAGCACGGTAGCATGGTGGTTAGCATAAATGCTTCACAGCTCCAGGGTCCCAGGTTCGATTCCCGGCTGGGTCACTGTCTGTGCGGAGTCTGCACATCCTCCCCGTGTGTGCGTGGGCTTCCTCGGGTGCTCCGGTTTCCTCCCACAGTCCAAAGATGTGCGGGTTAGGTGGATTGGCCATGCTAAATTGCCCGTAGTGTCCTAAAAAAAGTAAGGTTAAGGGGGAGTTGTTGGGTTACGGGTATAGGGTGGATACGTGGGTTTGAGTAGGGTGATCATTGCTCGGCACAACATCGAGGGCCGAAGGGCCTGTTCTGTGCTGTACTGTTCTATGTTCTATGTTCTATCCTCATCTCCTCATGTAGCTTTGTCTCAGGTTTTGTTTGATAACCCTTATGAAGTGCCTTGGTATTTTTTTTCTACTTTCAAGTTACTATATAGTTCTTGCTGTTTGTAGGCTTAACTCTGCCTTCAGAGAAATGGGGCAGAATTTCCCTCTTTTCCTTCTAGTGCTGGCTCAGCTCACTGGCTGTATAGATGGCATTTCTCGCCATATTGTCCATCGCTTAGAAGAAAGTAATCCTGGGGGGCGTGCCCCATACTGTCATACTGGCGGGTGGGTGCTGAAGAGGTTGGTAACATTGGGTTTCCAGAAAATGGAGCTCCCCAGAGGAAATCCCCCCCCCCCCCCCAGCACACCTGCTACCACCAGCTCTTACTTCCACTTTTTCTCTGCAGAAAGCACTTAACTGCATTGGAAGTGGTCCAAGAACTGTCAGTCATAGCTAGATGTTCATAAACATTGTGGTTAGTTTCACAACTGGCTGCTTCTAATCCACTCAAGCGGTAATGTATGCAAGCTGCCAATCACAGTGTTATGGGCCAGGGTTTAGACAACCCCAAAGCATATCATGGAGTTCACCTGACCCACAACTTTGAATAGATTGTGGTATGGGAAGCACACGGCCAACTCTACAGGTGTGGTACAGCAGAAATGGAAATGTATTTTTTAAAACAAAACAATATTTATTCTATGAACTCAAGTTAACCTTTTTAAAACAAACAGTGAACTTCTTAGCAACCATTAATTCAAATACAACCCCCAAAGAGTACAGCACTTTACGCTGTCCTTTTAACATCCAGAAGACTTACAAAAAACATAGCTTTTAACAGAAGCACATCAGGTTAAAGTCACTACTGAAAACATTTCTAATTCTGAATTCACCAATTGATCAAGAGATAGTCTTTTATGGCAGAAAGATCAACAGTACACCTGCTCTGTCTGGCCTCAGCTCCAACACAAAACAAAACTAAAACACACCCTGCAGCAAACAGAAACAGCATAAAATGAAAGTAAAAAGCTGACAGACAGCCCAGCTCCACCCACTCTCTGACATCACTGCAGTAGTAAACACCCATTTCTTAAAGGTACTCTCACTACATATATTTATATACACACCCATTTAGAAACACCCATTTCTTAAAGGTACTCTCACATGACAACAGCCTCGTAAAATCAATTTCACATTGATATGAATTAAAGCCTTAAATCAAAGATCTGAGGGGGCTTAAAACCAGATGATGTGGTTTTCATTTTCTGGGAATTTGCAGGTGCTGCCTTCTCTTCCTGACCAGCCTTTGTATTGCACAGATGAGTTTAAAGCAATGATTTTTTTTCACTGTTCAAACTGCTCTCTCTCGCTTCCAGGTTGGGAGGGGGGAGGGGGGGGGGGTTTGTAAAAGGGAGCCTCCAGGCATGGGTCTCTCTTATGGAAAGCATCCAGGCAGGGGTCTCTGTAAGGGGGGGGGGGCTTCCAACATGTGTCTCTGTAATGGGTGGGATTCCAGACTGGTGTCTCTGTGAGGGGAGTTTCTGGTGGGGATCTCTCTGAGGGGAGGGTTTCTGTTTGGGGTCTCTGCAATATGGGATTCTAGTGGGGATACCTCTCATGGGGGTGATCTTGTTGGGTGAGGGGGACAGGATTTTCATTGTGGGGGGGAGGCTGCCCCTCAAATGGACTACAGGGGCAATTCCCTAAAAGAGTTACCCCCGTGGATCACCGCAAGGTTCACCACGCCAGGGCCACGCTGGGAAAATCCAGCACCAATTCTCGCCCAGAGGACCGGAGATCCATACGGCTTGGAGAATCCGGTGTCTGGCCCGTTAATAGGAGACAACCCAAACGATTCCAACCTTTTCAGCACCCACCCGCCAGTATGATGGTATGGGGCATGCCTCCAGGATTTATTTCTTCCAAGTGATGGACAATATGGCGCGAAAAGGGGTGACTTGATGGTTTATAAGATGATCAGGAGAATAGATAGACAGTCAGAGACTTTTTCCCCAGGTGGAACAAACCATTACAAGGGAACATAAATTTAAGATGAATGGTGGAAGATATAGGGGGGAATGTCAGAGGTAGGTTCTTTACCCAGAGAGTAGTGGGGGCATGGAATGCACTAGCTCTGGATGTAGTTGAGTCGGAAACATTAGGGACCTTCAAGCGGCTATTGGATAGGTACATGGATTGCGGTAGAATGGGGTGGAGTAGATTAATTTGTTCTTAATCGAGGACAAAAGTTCGGCAGAACATCGTGAGCTGAAGGGACTGTTCTGTGCTATATTTTTCTAAAAGCCAGCTCTGCAGCTAGTGAGCTGCACACTGCTCTCCGTGCCTGAGCCAGCACTAGAAAGGAAAACAGGAAAATTCTGCCAGCGGGGGACCGGAGCAAAGAATGGGATTGGCGCGTTTTTGGCAGACACTGGATTCTCCGCCGCATCCGGAATCCGCTACCAGCGGTGGGTGGTGGAGAATTCAACTTAATATGTCCAAGCATGACACCTTTTTTCAGTTAAAGAAAAGCAGGGAGAAAACTGTGTCCTCGTGCATTCCCCGTGGCAACGCCTTGACCAATCAGAGCTAACTTGCCTTGTTTGAATTTAAACAAATGCTTGAGGAGGGGAATAACTGTTTCCTGGTGTATTCTCCATGGCCCCTTGACCAATCAGAGTCTACTTACCAACCAATCAGTACGCTTTTCTCATGCAGTATAAATTATTGTTCCCTTTAACATATGGTATTCTTATAAATCTGTCTTGATAACTGCAAGACAAAAAACTTTGACAGCCTGTCTCTTTTTTCAGCAATATTCAAGTTCTATACTATCAAGCAACTATTCGGTTATTTAATATTTGACCTCTTTTCTTCAGCCTCATTTCAAATCTGATCATTATATGTCATGTACACTTCTTCGCCCTGGGAAATTGTGAATCAAAGTAATTATTTAATATTTCTGCCATTTCTCTTTGGATGTCTGTGACATTATCCTCCCCATCAATAAGTGTCCCTGATCCAATATGGCTTTTTTCTGTTTTTTATGTAAAATATTTTATTCTTTTGTTTTATTTTCTCTGATGATTTCATTTTATGATCCTTCTTTGCTTTGATTTATTTTACTCCCCTCTTCTAATCTCTTTTATTCTCCTCATGTTCTTCCTTCACTGCACATAATTGGTGTCGTGGCTCTTTGCTGACCATCATTTTTTTCCTTATATCTTATCTGCTGTGTCTCATCAATGCTTAGCTTGTCCTTCAGTTGACTGATTTTCACTGGGTTTGGGAGGCAGTAGTACAGTGGTATTATCGCTGGGCTAGTGATCCAGAGACCCAGGGCAGGATTCTCCGACCCCCCGCCGGGTCTGAGAATCGCCCGGGGGGTGGCGTGAATCCTGCCCCCGCTGGCTGCCGAATTCTCAAGCCCCGGAGATTTGGCGGGGGCGGGAATCGCACCGGTCGCCGGCCGCTGACAGCGGCCCCCCTGGCGATTTCCGGCCCGCGATGGGCCGAGTGGTCACCCGTGTTTTTTTGCCGGTGCCGCCGGCATAAATTAGAGTAGGTCCTTACCGGCGGGACCTGGATGCGTGGGCAACCTCCGGGGTCCTCGGGGGGGTCGTGGGGAGATCTGGCCCCGGGAGTTTCCCCCATGGTGGCCTGGCCCGCGATCAGGGCCCACTGATCCGCGGGCGGGCCTGTGCTGTGGGGGTACTCTATTCCTCCGCATCGGCTGGTGTGGTCCTCCGCCATGGCCGACGCGGAAATGATCCCCGCAGCGCGTGCACTGGGATGACGCCAGCACACACTGGCACTCCCACGCATGCGCCAACTCGCGCTGGCCGGTGGAGGCCCTTTGGCGCCGGTTGGTGTGGCGCCAACCCCTTCCCCGGCAGCCGGCGTGGCGCAAACCACTCTGGCACCGGCCTAGCCCCTAAAGGTGAGGAGGATTCCGCACCTTTGGGGAGGCCCGACGCCAGAGTGGTTCACGCCACTCCTCGGCGCCGGGACCCCCCCCCCCACCCCCGCCGGGTATGGGAGAATCCCGCCCCCAGTCACCCTCTGGGGACGGTGGTTCAAATCCCAGTATGGCGGGTGGTGAAATTTAAATTCAATAAAAATTTGGAATTAAAATTCTAATGATGACTATCATGAAACCATTTTGTCGATTGTCATAAAACCCCACCTGGTTCACTAATGTCCCTTTGGAAAGGAAATCTGCCGTCCCTACCTGGTCTGATTGCTTGCAGCAGGTATCCCGACATGGCCCTTTTCTGTACCTTTACAAAGCTCTTCCTCCTTGCAAGAGGCCAATTTGGGTGAATTGTCAGATATTAGAATATCGAGGTGGTTGTTTTTGACCGGCGCAGACATGAGGGGCTGAAGGGCCTTTTCTGTGCTGTCGTCGCCGATGACTATAAATTCTTCATCTGTCGGGATTGTCTGTTGCTGCTGGCAGCGCACCCCACGGCTGATATTCTGATATCAGTTAGAACTGGGAATTCTGCTGTTTAATAGTGTCTCTTCTTCTGGCTTTGAAACGTCTCTCACTGACACCCGGGTGAGCGGGGGGGGGGGGGGGGGGGGGGGCAGGGGGATAGATCCTCTGCTCCCCGGTTGTGATGTGTGGGTACCAGGGTCGTAATGGGGTTCCTGCCATGAAAGATCGGGAACACGGTTACCAAAACATTTCAGTATCATCAGCGGGCTTCCCCACTGCATCATTCCCCCAAAACGTGTTGATGGGATTTGCAACTGCTTTTGACAAATGGGGCCCTAGTGGACGGCCCTCGCCATGGGTGCACAGTTAAGTACAGCCTCCAGGGGGGAGAGGGTTTTCTTGATATACAGACAGGCAGCTAATGAACACAGAGAACAGGACCATTTTTCCCAGACGAGTTCACACTTGGCTAAAAAAATGGCAAAATTCAGTCCCTGGATTATATGGAACCAAAGTGTTTTTAGTCTGAGTGCATAAACTATCTTTTAAAGCCCCACTCAGTACATTCATAAGGATTAAGCAGCTTGGTTGGCCTTCCCAATGGGTATATGTTACACATTAGTAACAGGATTTACAGCACAGAAACAGGACATTGAACCCACCAGGTCTTTGTCAGTGCATAAACCCCACACAACCTTCTTCCCACCTGACCACATCTCACCAATAAAGTGACAAGAGAATCGAGAAACATGCTGGATGGGTGGAGGAAGGAGAATGTCAGAGGGAGGTGCGATGCGGAAGCCTGCTCGCAATCATGTCGAATGGTGGCACTGACTTTAAGCTTAGCTTTTGGTGGTTAAGAAGTTGTTGAATAGGTGAATGAGCTTTGCAGGGAAGTTTTGAGTATGTTCATATTCGCAAAACCCACAGGGAAAATGACATAAAATATAACGGTGTTTCCCCTCTCACATTGGGAAGGGTCTGTATCTGGACACACAAGAATGTGACGTGGACTTGAAAACCAGTGGAACTGCATTCTGAATTCAAAAGCCAGGAGCTATTAGCAAGGATAAGATAAAGCTGCTGATGGTAGAATCTGTTCAGCAATATAAGTGGGATATATGGATATACCCATATATGGCTTTCATTTCATGTATAATCATGAAGTAAAGTTGGAGGACAGGTATTGTTAAACAGACAACAGAGAATAAAGAACAATACAGTACAGGAACAGGCCCTTCGGCCCTCCAAGCCTGTTCCGGACATGATACAACCCTTGGCCAAAACCCTCAGCACTTCCTTGTGCCGTATCACTCTACACCCATTCTAACCATGTATTTGTCAAGATGCCTTTTGAAAGCCTTTAATGTATCTGCTTCCACAACCTCCCCTGGCAACATGTTCCAGGCACTCACCACTCTCTGTGTAAAAAAAACTGCCTCTCACATCTCCTCTAAACATTGCCCCGCGGACCATAAACCTATGCCCCATGGTAACTGATCCCTCCAACCTGGAATAGAGTGCCTGCCCATCCACTCGATCCATGCCCCTCATAACCTCGTAGACCTTAATCAGGTTGCCCTTTAACGTCCGTCTTTCTAATGAAAACAGTCCGAGTCTATTCAGCCTCTCCACATAGCTAACACCCCCCAGACCATATAACATCCTGGTAACCCTCCTCTGCACCCTCTCCAAGGCAACCACATCCTTGCAACCAGAATATTGCGCAATATTCCAAGTGCAGCCTTACCAAGTTTCTAGACAACTGTAGTATGACTTGTCAGTTTTTACACTCGCTGCCTCGTCCAATGAAGGCAAGCATTCCGTATGCTTTCTTGACTACCTTGTCCACTTGTGTTGCCACTTTCAAAGATCTGTGGATCTGCACACCCAGATCTCTCTGACTTTCTATATTCCTAAGTGTGCCATTTACAGTATATTTCCCCTCAATGTTAGGCCTACCAAAATGCATTACCTCACATTTGTCTGGATTAAACTCCATTTGCCATTTCTCTGCCCGCCTCCAATTTATCTATGTCCTTCTGTTTTGTCTAACAATCCTCAACACTATCTGCCACTCCACCAACCTTGGTGTCATCCGCAAACGTACTAATCAGACCAGCTACATTTTCCTCCAAATCGATTATGTATACTACAAACAACAGAGGCCCAAGCACAGATCCCTCTGTCACTAGTCACAACCTTCTATTCAGAAAAACTGCTACCCTCTGCCTTCTGTGACCGAGCCAGTTCTGCATCCATCTTACCACCTCACCTCTGATCCCGTGTGACTTCACCTTTTGTACCAGTCTGTCCATGAAGCACCTTGTCAAAGGCTTTACTGGAGTCCATGTAAACAACATCCACCACCCTCCCCTCATCAATCACCTTTGTCACCGCCTCAAAATCTCGATCAAGGTAGTGAGGCACAACCTCCCCTTCACAAAACTATGCAGTCTATCACTTATGAGTCTATTTGTGTCCAAATGGGTAAAAAACCTGTCCCTAAGAATTCTCTCCAATAATTTCCTACTACCGACGTGAGGCTCACGGACGTATAGTTTCCGGGGTTAGCCCTGCTACTTTTCTTAAACAGTGGTACCACATTACCTATTCTCCAGTCCTCTGGGATCTCACCTGCAGCCATTGAGGACACAAGAATGTCAGTTAAGGCCCAGCATTTTCCTCTCTTGCTTTCCTCAGTATTTTGGGATAAATCCCATCAGGCCCAGGAGACTTATCTACCTTCAAAGACGAGAGTGGTCCCAAAGGAAGAGTGCTAAATTGGGGAAAGGCCAACTATAACAAAATTCGGCAGGAGCTCGGGAATGTGGATTGAGAAACAGGAAGGGTGCAGTAACATTGTTGGGACTTTACTACAGGCCTCCCAAAAGTGAGCATGAAGTAGAGGTACAAATATACAGACAGATTACAGAAAAATGTAGGAGCAATAGGGTGGTTGTGATGGGAGATTTTAACTTCCCCAACATTGAATTGGATACATGTAGTGTTGGAGGTGTAGATGGAGCAGAATTTGTAAGGAGCATCCAAGAGAGTTTTTTAGAGCAGTATGTAAATAGTCCAACTCGGGAAGGGGCCATACTGGACCTGGTATTGGGGAATGATCCCAGCCAGGTGGTTGATGTTTCAGTCGGTGATTACTTTGGGAATAGCAATCACAATTCCGTAAGTTTTAAAATACTCATGGACAAGGACAAGAGGGGTCCGAAAGGAAGAGTACTGAATTGGGGAAAGGCAGAGTATAACAAAATTTGGCAGGAGCTAGGGAATGTGGATTGGGAGCAGCTGTTTAAGGGTAAATCCACATTTGAAATGTGGGAGTCTTTTAAGGAAAGGTCGATTAGTGTGCAGGACAGACATGTTCCTGTGAAAATGAGAGATAGAAATGGCAAGATTAGGGAACCATGGATGACGGGTGGAATTGTGAGACTAGCTAAGATGAAAAAGGAAGCATACGTAAGATCGAGGCGACTCAAAACTGATGAAGCTTTGGAGGAATATCGGGAAAGTAGGACAAATCTCAAACGCGCAATAAAGAGGGCTAAAAGGGATCATGAAATATCTTTGGCTAACAGGGTTAAGGAAAATCCCAAAGCCTTTTATTCGTATATAAGGAGCAAGAGGGTAACTAGAGAAATGATTGGCCCACTCAAAGAGGGAATTTATGCGTGGAGTCAGAGGAAATGAGTGAGATTCTTAATGAGTACTTTGCATCGGTATTCACCAAGGAGAGGGACATGATGGATGTTGAGGCTAGAGATGGATCTTTAAATACTCTAGGTCTTGTTGGCATAAGGATGGGGGAGGTTTTGGGTATTCTAAAAGGCATTAAGGTAGCAAGTCCCCAGGATCGGATGGGATGTATCCCAGGTTTCTGAGGGAAGCGAGGGACGAAATAGCTGGGGCCTTAACAGATATTTTTTCAGCATCCTTGAGCACGGGTGAGGTCCCGCAGGACTGGAGAATTGCTAATGTTGTCCCTTTGTTTAAGAAGGGTAGCAGGGATAATCCAGGGAATTATAGACCTGTGAGCTTGACGTCAGTGGTAGGCAAACTGTTGGAGAAGTTACTGAGGGATAGGATCTATTCACATTTGGAAGAAAATAGACTTATCAGTGATAGGCAGCATGGTTTTGTGCAGGGAAGGTCATGTCTTACAAACCTAATAGAATTCTTTGAGGAAGTGACAAAGTTAATTGATGAGGGAAGGGCTGTAGATGTCATATACATGGACTTCAGTAAAGCATTTGATAAAGTTTCCCATGGCAGGTTGATGGAAAAAGTGAAGTCGTATGGGGTTCAGAGTGTACGAGCTAGATGGATAAAGAACTGGCTGGGCAACAGGAGACAGAGAGTAGTGGTGGAAGGGAGTGTCTCAAAATGGAGAAAGGTGACTAGTGGTGTTCCACAGGGATCCGTGCTCGGCCCACTGTTGTTTGTGATCTACATAAATGATCTGGACGAAGGTATAAGTGGTCTGATTAGCAAGTTTGCAGATAATACTAAGATTGGTGGAGTTGCAGATAGCGAGGAGGACTTCAGAGAATACAGCAAAATATAGATAGATTGGAGAGTTGGGCAGAAAAATGGCAGATGGAGTTCAATCCAGGCAAATGCAAGGTGATGCATTTTGGAAGATCTAACTCAAGAGCTATATGGTCAATGGAAGAGTCCTGGGGAAAATTGATTTACAGAGAGATCTGGGAGTTCAGGTCCATTGTACCCTGAAGGTGGCAACGCAGCTCAATAGAGTTGTCAAGAAGGCATACAGCATGCTTGCTCATTGTATGAGCCCTCCCAGGTGTCCTCCCGCAGTACGGCTATAATATTCTCCTTAACCAGTAATGTTACTCCCCACCCCTTTTACATCCCCCTCAATCTGTCCTGAAGCATCTAAATCCTCCAACGTGCAGCTGCCAATCCTGCCCTTCCTTTAACCTTGTTTCTGTGATAGCCACAACATCATAATTCCAAGTACTGATAAGTGCTCTAAGTTCATCTGCCTTACCCACTATACTTCTGGAGTTGAAACAAATACACATTAAACCACTCAGTTTGAGCAGACAGGGTGATGTTGGTCATTACTGTAATTACCACCCTGGATAAATTAACATTGACCTTTCCCATTATCTTACTTATCTTTCTTTAATTTATCCCGTAATTATGACTGTTTAATCATATTTAATAAACTCTAAAAACACCATGGGGGACAGTTAGCACAGTTGACTGCGTATCTAATGTGCAGTTCAGATTAACGACAACAGCGCAGGTTTGATTCCTGCCCTGACTGAGGTAAGTATGGGACCTGCCTCCTCTCCCAGCCCCAGAGAGTGGGAGTAGTGAAGCACCAGCAGACAATGAGACAAAGACCTGCCTGTTGATGGACCAGTGAAATACACCGTCTTACAATCTCCTGCTCCCTTTATCCTCATTGCGCTGAAGTTGAGGCTCATTAAGCTGACGGCTAAACTGATCCCTTCTTTCCAAAATCTCAAAATTGTGAAAATTCTCATTCCTTTGTTGACCCTTTTTCTATCCTTCGCAATTTTAGGTTTTGCAGCTCTCGGCCAGAATTTTCAGGTCGCTCATGGCAACGGGATCTTTCAGTCCCCTGAACAGCCAACCCCCACGCATGTTTCCCAGCAACGAAGGGTGCATTCAATGGGAAACCCCGTTGACAACGCCCAGACCAGAAGATCCGGCTGTCAACTAATGGCGGGGAAGGGAGCATTTATTGCCCGTCACTAGTTGCCGATGAGAAGTGATTATCAGCTTCCTTTTTGAAGTGTTGCAGTCAATGCTGTTTTTCTTTATTCTTTTGTGGGGTGGGATGCATCTCCGTTAAAAAAGGCATTTGTTTCCATCCCTAATTGCCCTTGAATTGAGCAGCTGACTTGTCCATTTCAGGGGGCAGTTAAGAGTGAACCACATTGCCGTGGATCTGGAGCCACATGTAGGCCAGATCAAGTAAGGATGGCAGATTTCCTTCCCTAAAGGACATTAGTGAACCGGCTTTTACAACAATAAAACCTCCTCCTCTAACCAACCCCCCCACCCCACGGTGGTTGGGAAGCGGGAGCAGGGGCCTGTCGTGAAGGTGAGTGAGTGCCTTTAAATTTGCTTACCTTTCAGCGGGAGCAGGGTTTGAGGTAATATCAGGTAAGCTCTTCTTTCTTTTTCTTGTTTTTTTTTAAAATCTAGAGGTGATGTCAGGGAAGGCAGTACAATGCTCCTCCTGCAGAATGTTTGAGGTGAGGGACGCCGTCAGTGTCCCTGCTGATTTCATCTGTGGGAAGTGCACCCAACTCCAGCTCCTCAAAAACCGTGTTAGGGACCTGGAGCTTGAGCTGGATGAACTTTGGATCATTCGGGAGGCAGAGGGGGTCATAGATAGGAGCTTCAGGGAAGTAGTTACACCAAAGACTGGAGATAGGTGGGTAACTGTAAGAGGGAATGGGAAGAAGCAGTCAGTGCAGGGACCCCCTGCGGTCGTTCCCCTGAGTAACAAGTATACCGTTTTGGATACTTGTGGGGGGGACGACTTACCAGGGGTAAGCCATGGGGTACGGGCCTCTGGCACGGAGTCTGTCCCTGTTGCTCAGAAGGGAAGGGGGGAAAGGAGTAGAACATTAGTAATTGGGGACTCAATAGTCAGGGGCACAGATAGGAGATTTTGTGGGAGCGAGAGAGACTCACGTTTGGTATGTTGCCTCCCAGGTGCAAGGGTACGTGATGTCTCGGATCGTGTTTTCCGGGTCCTTAAGGGGGAGGGGGAGCAGCCCCAAGTCGTAGTCCACATTGGCACTAACGACATAGGTAGGAAAGGGGACAAGGATGTCAGGCAGGCCTTTAGGGAGCTAGGATGGAAGCTCAGAGCTAGAACAAACAGAGTTGTTATCTCTGGGTTGTTGCCCGTGCCACGTGATAGTGAGATGAGGAATAGGGAGAGAGAGCAATTAAACACGTGGCTACAGGGATGGTGCAGGCGGGAGGGATTCAGATTTCTGGATAACTGGGGCTCTTTCTGGGGAAGGTGGGACCTCTATAGACAGGATGGTCTACATCTGAACCTGAGGGGCACCAATATCCTGGGGGGGAGATTTGTTAGTGCTCTTTGGGGGGGTTTAAACTAATTCAGCAGGGGCATGGGAACCTGGATTGTAGTTTTGGGGTACGGGAGATTGAGAGTATAGAGGTCAGGAGCACAGATTTGACTTCGCAGGAGGGTGCCAGTGTTCAGGTAGGTGGTTTGAAGTGTGTCTACTTCAATGCCAGGAGTATACGAAATAAGGTTGGGGAACTGGCAGCATGGATTGGTACCTGGGACTTCGATGTTGTGGCCATTTCAGAGACATGGATAGAGCAGGGACAGGAATGGTTGTTGCAGGTTCCGGGGTTTAGGTGTTTTAGTAAGCTCAGAGAAGGGGGCAAAAGAGGGGGAGGTGTGGCGCTGCTAGTCAAGGACAGTATTACGGTGGCGGAAAGGATGCTAGATGGGGACTCTTCTTCCGAGGTAGTATGGGCTGAGGTTAGAAACAGGAAAGGAGAGGTCACCCTGTTGGGAGTTTTCTATAGGCCACCTAATAGTTCTAGGGATGTAGAGGAAAGGATGGCGAAGATGATTCTGGAAAAGAGCGAAAGTAACAGGGTAGTTGTTATGGGAGACTTTAACTTTCCAAATATTGACTGGAAAAGATATAGTTTGAGTACATTAGATGGGTCATTCTTTGTACAATGTGTGCAGGAGGGTTTCCTGACACAATATGTTGACAGGCCAACAAGAGGTGAGGCCACATTGGATTTGGTTTTGGGTAATGAACCAGGCCAGGTGTTAGATCTGGAGGTAGGTGAGCACTTTGGAAACAGTGACCACAATTCGGTGACCTTTACGTTAGTGATGGAAAGGGATAAGTATACCCCGCAGGGCAAGAGTTATAGCTGGGGGAAGGGCAATTATGATGCCATTAGACATGACTTAGGATGTGTTGGTTGGAGAAGTAGGCTGCAAGGGTTGGGCACACTGGATATGTGGAGCTTGTTCAAGGAACAGCTATTGCATGTTCTTGATAAGTACGTACCAGTCAGGCAGGGAGGAAGGGGTCGAGCGAGGGAACCGTGGTTTACCAAAGAAGTGGAATCTCTTGTTAAGAGGAAGAAGGAGGCCTATGTGAAGATGAGGCATGAAGTTTCAGTTGGGGCGCTTGATAGTTACAAGGAAGCGAGGAAGGATCTAAAGAGAGAGCTGAGACGAGCAAGGAGGGGACATGAGAAGTCTTTGGCAGGTAGGATCAAGGAAAACCCAAAAGCTTTCTATAGGTATGTCAGGAATAAAAGAATGACTAGGGTAAGAGTAGGGCCAGTCAAGGACAGTGGTGGGAAGTTGTGTGTGGAGGCTGAGGAGATAAGCGAGATACTAAATGAATACTTTTCGTCAGTATTCACTCAAGAAAAAGATAATATTGTGGAGGAGAATGCTGAGACCCAGGCTATTAGAATAGATGGCATTGAGGTGCGTAGGGAAGAAGTGTTGGCAATTCTGGACAAGGTGAAAATAGATAAGTCCCCGGGGCCGGATGGGATTTATCCTAGGATTCTCTGGGAAGCCAGGGAAGAGATTGCTGAGCCTTTGGCTTTGATTTTTAGGTCATCATTGGCTACAGGAATAGTGCCAGAGGACTGGAGGATAGCAAATGTGGTCCCTTTGTTCAAGAAGGGGAGTAGAGATAACCCCGGTAACTATAGGCCGGTGAGCCTAACGTCTGTGGTGGGTAAAGTCTTGGAGAGGATTATAAAAGATACGATTTATAATCATCTAGATAGGAATAATATGATTAGGGACAGTCAGCATGGTTTTGTGAAGGGTAGGTCATGCCTCACAAACCTTATCGAGTTCTTTGAGAAGGTGACTGAACAGGTAGACGAGGGTAGAGCAGTTGATGTGGTGTATATGGATTTCAGTAAAGCGTTTGATAAGGTTCCCCACGGTCGGCTATTGCAAAAAATACGAAGGCTGGGGATTGAGGGTGATTTAGAGATGTGGATCAGAAATTGGCTAGTTGAAAGAAGACAGAGAGTGGTAGTTGATGGGAAATGTTCAGAATGGAGTTCAGTTACGAGTGGCGTACCACAAGGATCTGTTCTGGGGCCGTTGCTGTTTGTCATTTTTATAAATGACCTAGAGGAGGGCGCAGAAGGATGGGTGAGTAAATTTGCAGACAACACTAAAGTCGGTGGAGTTGTAGACAGTGCGGAAGGATGTTGCAGGTTACAGAGGGACATAGATAAGCTGCAGAGCTGGGCTGAGAGGTGGCAAATGGAGTTTAATGTGGAGAAGTGTGAGGTGATTCACTTTGGAAAGAATAACAGAAATGTGGAATATTTGGCTAATGGTAAAATTCTTGGCAGTGTGGATGAGCAGAGGGATCTCGGTGTCCATGTACATAGATCCCTGAAAGTTGCCACCCAGGTTGATAGGGTTGTGAAGAAGGCCTATGGTGTGTTGGCTTTTATTGGTAGAGGGATTGAGTTCCGGAGCCATGAGGTCATGTTGCAGTTGTACAAAACTCTAGTACGGCCGCATTTGGAGTATTGCGTACAGTTCTGGTCGCCTCATTATAGGAAGGACGTGGAAGCTTTGGAACGGGTGCAGAGGAGATTTACCAGGATGTTGCCTGGTATGGAGGGAAAATCTTATGAGGAAAGGCTGATGGACTTGAGGTTGTTTTCGTTAGAGAGAAGAAGGTTAAGAGGTGACTTAATAGAGGCATACAAAATGATCAGAGGGTTAGATAGGGTGGACAGCGAGAGCCTTCTCCCGCGGATGGAGGTGGCTAGCACGAGGGGACATAGCCTTAAATTGAGGGGTAATAGATATAGGACAGAGGTCAGAGGTGGGTTTTTTACGCAAAGAGTGGTGAGGCCGTGGAATGCCCTACCTGCAACAGTAGTGAACTCGCCAACATTGAGGGCATTTAAAAATTTATTGGATAAGCATATGGATGATAAGGGCATAGTGTAGGTTAGATGGCCTTTAGATTTTTTTTCCATGTCGGTGCAACATCGAGGGCCGAAGGGCCTGTACTGCGCTGTATCGTTCTATGTTCTATGTTCTAGTTGTGACAGTTGTGATATTCCAGATTTATTAATTTACTTCAAACTCCCCCAGTTGACATGGTGAGATTTCAACCCATGTCCCAAAGCCTGGGCCTCTGAATTACTCGCACTATGCCACTATCTCCCTGTAAAGGTGAAAGTGCTCCCACAGTGCTGTTAAGTAGGGAGTTCCAGGACCTTGGCCCAGTGGTGAAGAGGTTAGTGATATATTTCCAAGAATGGATGATCATAGAATCATAGAAAAGTTACAGCACAAAAGGAGGCCATTCGGTCCATCTTGTCTGTGCCAGCCCTAGGACAGCGAGGTGCCCTTTCTAATCCCACCTCCTTGTACCTGTTCCATATCCCTGTAGCTTAGAGCACTTAAGCTGCAGATCCAGGTACCTTTTAAAAGAGTTTAGGGTCTCTGCCTCCACCACCAACTCAGGCAGCGAATTCCAGACTCCCACTACACTCTGCATAAAAAACGATTTTCCTCATGACCTGTCTCCACCTTCTGCCTCTTGTCTTGAATCTATGTCCCCTGGTTCTAAAATTCTACACCAATGAAACAATTTTAACCTGCCCACCCTCTCTGTTCACCTCATAATTTTGTACACCTCAATTAAGTCACCCCCCCACGGCCTTCTTTGTTCCAAGGAAAATAACCCCAACCTATCCAATCTCTCCTTGTAGCCACACTTTTCTAGCCCTGGCAACATTCTTTTAAACTTCCTCTGCACTCTCTTCAGAGCAATAATGTCCTTTCTGTAATGTGGTGACCAGTACATAATACTCCCGTTATGGCCTCACCTGTGTTTTATATTCTATACCTCTGCCAATGAAGGAGATCATTTCATATGCTTTCTTAACAACCTTGTCTATTTGAACTTCTGCCTTTAGGGACCTGTGTAACTGTACACCACTTGATCTACCCCTCTTAGGATTGTCCGATTTACTGTGTACTCCCTACAACTGTTTGACCTCCCAAAATGCATGACCTCACACTTCTGTGTGTTAAATTCCATCTGCCACTTTATCGCCCATTCCACCAATCCATCTATAATCATATGATGTATGCGTTGGTGGGGAACCCAGGCGTTAATGCACCTGCTGCCATTTTTCTAGCAGTTGTGGGAGTTGCACATTGGTGAGGTGTTTTTGATGAACTCTTACTGGGTTGTTGCAGTGCAACATGTAAATAGTAAGCATCGCAGTTAGGGTGGGCCAGCAGTGGATGTTTAAGGTGCTGGATGGGGTGCTGATCAAATGAGTTGCTTTGTCCTGGCTAGTGTCAAGCTTTTCGACTGTTGTTGGAGTTGGACTTATCCAGGGAAGTGGAGAATATTCCATCAATAATTATAATTTTTATTAGTGTTAGAAGTAGGCTTACATTAACATTGCAATGAAGTTACTGTGAAAATCCCCCAGTCACCACATTCCGGCTCCTGTTCAGGTACACAGAGGGAGAATCCAGAATGTCCAAATCACCTAACAAGCCCTTCTTTTGGGACTTGTGGGAGAAAACTGGAGGAAACCCACGCAGACACGGGGAGAATGTGCGGACTCCACACAGACAGTGATCCAAGCCGGGAATAAAACCCAGGTCCCTGGCGCTATGAAGCAACAGCTCTAATCACTGAACCACCGTTCCGTTCATACACACTCTGGACTTGTACCTTGTAGGTGAGGGACTGGCTTTGGGGAAGTCAGTCAGTGAGGTAATCGCTCACTTGATAATAAGGGATTCAGCAACGGTAACGCCATTGAATGTCAAGGAGAGATGATAGGATGCTCTCATGTTGGAGATGGTCATTGCCGACAAATGATACTTTACATATTTCAGTTCATGCAAGGATCGTGTCCAAGTCCTGATGCATCCTGGCATTGACTGACTCAGTATCCGATGAGTTCCAATGTGTGCTGAACACCTTTGGAATCATTGGCGAGCATCCCCACTTCTGAACTTAGATTAGATGGAAGGACATTGATGAAACAGCTGTAGCTGGTTGGGCCTCGAACATTAACCTGAGGACCTCCTGCAGGGATGTCCTGGGACTGGGCTCGTTGGCCTCCAACAGCCACAACCATCATCCTTTGTGCCAAGTATTACTCCCAAACAACAGAGACTTTTCCCTGATTCTCACCGAGTTCTATTTTGCTGGGACTCCTCGGTCAGATATTGTCAATCCCGCCTCACCTCTGGAATTCAGCTCTATTGTCCATGTTGAGAACAAGGCAGAAATAAGTTCCAAAGCTGTTTGGCCCTGGATGTAAGCCCAAACGGAGCGTGGATATGAAGAATTATTGGTGAGCATATGTCACTCGATAGGACTGTTGATGAATATGCCTGATCAAGTAAAAGTACATTTTATCATTGTGGGAAAATCTTGTTTCTTTACCGAAGAGACAAAAGAAAGCACAAATGATGCTCTATAAATATGCAGTCGTCCTTCCCTGAGCCACAGGATGAAGTTAAATTTACTTACCTTCGTGAAGCTCTCAATCTGTCGGACGCCTTCCCACTGAAAGGTCCTCGGTACACTCCCCCTTCACACATTTCAAGGCTGTGATGATATGCAGAAGCAATCGTGCATATAATATTGTACACAACCTCTGACCACCGGGTGGCAGTGTAAACCTACCATGTGACTCTGTGCCTCAGGGAGTTGGGAGTAAGTCGTGTTGGTGGTTAGATGTATTTTGCAGTAGCTCTAGAATAGATAGTGTTAGTAGTTAGTTATATATTTATTCCAGTTATCTTTACCATGCAGTTGTTTCATAATAAATTATTTTAACCAGTCAAGAACTAGATGCTCTGTAGTGCATTATTCAGATTGGCTAATCGACAGACCATGACAAAGGCTTCTTAGACATTCCTAACTGGCGAACCCAGCCAGAATGGCTGTGATTGTCATAACTGTGGCAATCATTGATTCAGAATATTTTGGAAATATTATATTATACAAACAACAGCAGAAAACTTAATACCATATGCAACCTTGATAGGCGAGTGCAGCCTATCTTAACCTCTTAACCTTTTTAAGCATTTTCCCTGATTTAGAGGGACAACGGCTAACAGCTGCTTTATATTTATCACACTGCCCCTTTTCACTCCCTCCTGCCCTGCTCTTCCCACCTTCCTTGGAGGTCTTTTAATTTAAGTTTATATATCCTCTACTTACAACTCTCTGAATTGTCTGAACTCTTTAAGCCCCAGCTTGTATCTAGTTCTCTGAGCATTCCGAGTGAAATTAGTACTCAGAGACCAAGTGCTGAAATGTTCATGTTTTGTCCCATGAGCAGCAGGAGAGGCCAGGAGCACATCAGGAACCCAGATGTTTCATAGAATCATAGAATTTACAGTGCAGAAGGAGGGCGTTCGGCACATCGACTTTGCACCGGCCCTTGGAAAGAGCACCCTACCTAAGCCCACACCTCCACCCTATCCCTGTAGCCCAGTAATCCCACCAAAACTTTTGGGATACTAAGGGCAATTTATCATGGCCAATCCACCTAACCTGTGCATCTTTGTACTGTGGGAGGAAACCAGAGCACCCGGAGGAAACCCAAGCAGACACGGGGTGAATGAACAGACTCCGCACAGACAGTGACCTGAGCCGGGAATCGAACCTGGAGCTGTGAAGCTACTGTGCTACCGTGCCCCTCCCCCCCTCTCCCCCCCTCCCCCCCCCCCCTGTTTGAGCAGGAACAGCTGTTAAACTGAGCCACAGTATTAGAGTTTCATTTCCCGGTTACTTTACGAATCAGCCATCGCTCAGTTGGGTAGCACACTCACCTCTGAGTCAGAAGTTTAAATTCAAACACTGAGCAAATCAGGAATTAAAACCGAGTGCTGGATTCTCCGGACCCCCAGCCACGAGTCTCTCAAGTAGGAGAATCGTTAACAGTTTAATAAATGTGTTAAAGCTATCTCCAAGTCTGGACCTTCCTTTGTCAGAGTGCATATCAAGGAAGCAGCTTATGCTACGTCAAGAGCATAACAAAACATGGTACCAGTGAGTGAACTGTTTAAATCCATATAGTTACAATTCAGCACACAGTGACAACCAGCAACGGCACCCAAGCAAGATGATGTTCGAGATTCCGGTTCCACAGCAGCTCAGGTACCAAGGCAATCTCAGCGAAAACTGCCGTGCGTTCAGGCAGAGATTTGAGATCTACCTGGTAGCGTCCGACCTAGATGGCGTGGTGGATGCAGAGAAAATAAAGCTTCTACTTACCATCGCGGGTCCAAGAGCAGCTGAAATCTTCCAGACCAAATACTCAAAGGGGCAAAACAAAGTAAGGAGGCATGGGATAGTGGGAAATTTGGCCAGTTGGATAACGAACTGGCTAACCAATAGAAGTCAGAGAGTGGTGGTGAATGGCAAATATTCAGCCTGGAGCTCAGTTACCAGTGGTGTACCGCAGGGATTAGTTCTGGGTCCTCTGCTGTTTGTGATTTTCATTAATGACTTGGATGAGGGAGTTGAAGGGTGGGTCAGTAAATTTGCAGACGATATGAAGATTGGTGGAGTTGTGGATAGTGAGGAGGGCTGTTGTTGGCTGAAAAGAGACATAGATAGGATGCAGAGCTGGGCTGAGAAGTAGTGATGGAGTTTAACCCTGAAAAGTGTGAGGTTTTCCATTTTGGAAGGACAAATATGAATGCGGAATACAGGGTAAATGGTAGGGCCCTTGGCAATGTGGAGGAGCAGAGAGATCTTGGGGTCTATGTTCATAGATCTTTGAAAGTTGCCACTCAAGTGGATGGAGCTGTGAAGAAGGCCTATGGTGTGCTAGCATTCATTAGCAGAGGGATTGAATTTAATAGCCATGAGGTGAAAATGCAGCTGTACAAAACCTTGGTAAGGCCACATTTGGAGTACTGTGTCCAGTTCTGGTTGCCTCATTTTAGGAAGGATGTGGAAGCTTTGGAAAAGGTGCAAAGGAGATTTACCAGGATGTTGCCTGCAATGGAGAGTAGATCTTACGAGGAAAGGTTGAGGGTGCTAGGCCTTTTCTCATTGGAACGGAGAAGGATGAGGGGCAACTTGATAGACGTTTATAAGATGATCAGGGGAATAGATAGAGTAGACAGTCAGAGACTTTTTCCCCAGGTGGAACAAACCATTACAAGGGGACATAAATATAAGGTGAATGGTGGAAGATATATGGGGATGTCAGAGGTCGGTTCTTCACCCAAAGAGTAGTAGGGGCATGGAATGCACTGCCTGTGGAAGTAGTTGAGTCGGAAACATTAGGGACCTTCAAGCGGCTATTGGATAGGTACATGGATTACAGTAGAATGATGAAGTGTAGATTAATTTATTCTTAAGGGCAGCACGGTAGCATTATGGATAGCACAATTGCTTCACAGCTCCAGGGTCCCAGGCTCTATTCCAGCTTCGGTCACTGTCTGTGCGGAGTCTGCACATCCTCCCCACATGTGCGTGGGTTTCCTCCGGTTTCCTCCCACAGTCCAAAGATGTGCAGGTTAGGTGGATTGGCCATGATAAATTGCCCTTAGTGTCCAAAATTGCCCTTAGTGTTGGGTGAGGTTACTGGGTTCTGGGGATAGGGTGGAGGTGTTGACCTTGGGTAGGGTGCTCTTTCCAAGAGCTGGTGCAGACTCGATGGGCCAAACGGCCTCCTTCTGCACTGTAAATTCTATGATAATCTATGATTAATCTAGGACAAAGGTTCGGCACAACATCGTGGGCCGAAGGGCCTGTTCTGTGCTGTATTTTTCTTTGTTCTATGTTCTAAGAGCGACTTCCAGGCAGTCCTGGACAAATCCCAAGAATTCTGCGAGGAAGATACAAGACAAAAAGGTAAAAGAGGTGCCAACACTCACCACGAGGTAGGCTTGCAGCAACAAACGGCAGTTTTGATTTGCAGCCATCTTGGAAAAGGTGCTGCACATGCGCAGTTGCGCAAAGAGCGCACAGAACAGGAAGGTCCGTTTGCGCATGAGAGAGAAGCCATGCATGCGCAAATGCGAAAAAGGCCCCAAGTAAAGGAACAGCGATCTGCGCATGCGCAATCACTTCCTACGCTCTACGTCACATGCTTTGTGACGTCAGAGGCCCCGGTCCACACCCACTTACAGGGGAAATGTCCCAAAACACGAAAAAAAGTTTTAAAGCCGTGACAGCATTCACAAGGGAATGACAATGTCACCATTGATACTTCCATACCAGACCATATAAATTCATGAACTATTGGACTTATAACCTTTATTTCGTATTGTCTTATCCTCAAGTCATCGCAACTCTTATTTGGTCTTGTATACTATTTTATAGTCATCACAGTCATCATAACTTGTACATAGCATCACTTATCTACCTGATTTTGTTCTATTTTCTTTAACACTGCACAGAAAATATGTAACATGAGAAAAGTGGGGATGTGGTGATATGCATCACTGTAAATACACAAGGAGTTAATGTAGATACACTAGGACACTGTAAATACACAAGGGGTTAATGTAAATTCACTTAGACTAGCTAGACATTAGAGGGACACCAGAAATATCATGACACATAGACAGTCAACCAATAGGTCAGTAAGATAGGACACGACCAATGGGCATTCAAGATACACACAGAGGTGACACTACCACAGGAGGGCATTACACCAACCCATATATAAGGACACAGCACACATGATCTTCCTCATTCCAGTGGAGACACTTAGTGAGTACACATGGGTTGATTGAACACATCACACCCCCACGTGGATTGTAGCAGACTGGTTAGATAGTCTGAGTAGCTATAGCAGGATTAACAGGAGAGTCGAATCCAAGTTGGAGAATCGTTAGCAGTTTAATAAATGTGTTAAAGCTATCTCCAAGTCTGAACCTTCCTTTGTCAGAGTGCATATCAAGGAAGCAGCTTATGCTACGTCAAGAGCATAACTAATCAATCATTATTGCATTGCTGTATGCAGGAGCATGCTGTGCGCGAATTAGTCACCGTGTAGCCTACATTATAACAGTGACTACACTTCGAAAAGTACTTAATTTGCTGTAAAATGCTTTGGGATGTGAATGATGCTATATATTTTCAGGTATTCTCTCGCTTTTGAAGTTTCACTATTTACATCTGTGAAGGTCAAAGCGGAAGCATTCACCGTTGTCAGGGGAGAAGCAGCGATTTGACAGATGGTGTGCCAGTATTGAGGGCTGCCTTACTTCGCAGATGCATCTCGGGACATCTTGCTGCGGGCTGTCGGGGCCCACGGGAGATCCTGTTCTGACTGGATGGCATCATGAAACCTATCTCAGAGATCAAGCAGGTGTGACTGGAAATGGCACAGGAGGTGAGCAGTGGGAATATCGTTCCTCGCTCCTGGATACGGTGCTGCAAGAGGTTCAATAACTTTACCGGGGAGCAGGGAAGGTCTGTGGCATTCCCGCATTCATTTCACTTCCCCAGCCCTCTCCTGCATAGCACTCCTCAGGCAAACGTACCTTGCAGCTTTACCCATTCCTCTCTTTCAAGGCAAGTCCAGGCATCCCCATTTGACCCCCTCATCTTATTGCCATCTCACACACAAGGCGTTGCCCTCAGTAAATGTTGTCCTTCCATCCCATGAGCACATTCTGTTCCTCTCACACTTTCTTTCTCCTTAGGAACAGCAGAGAGGCAGAGAAGGCCCTCCAGCCATTGTGCCCCTGACCACTGCAGAGGAGGATCCACTGGAGCTAAGCTGAGCCTCTGCTGTATGAGTATTGGAGATGGGCAGATGGAGATCGCCGAGCTGCACGCTGACACAGTAGTACGTCACACAGCCACAGGGCATACAACACTCACTGATGTCCACTGGATGAAAAATGATGATTGGCACAATGATGATTAAGAATCCTCACGCCAAGTCAGTTCTGACTTATGTTGTTCATCTCCCACCGTTCTTCAGGAACTGGCATTAGAGGACAAAGACCCTGCAAGGGACAACGAATGGAGTCTACACTGAGATGTGGTGAAAAACAAAACTTATTTAACACGTTAACTATTATTCACAGCTCCAGTAGTACCCTACTAGGTTACTCTATTTATACAAAGGCACATGAACTTAGTTAAGAGTCTCCCGCCCCCTTATCGGGGGAGCCCGTATTCTGCGAGCTCCATGGGGTAGAGGATATTCACTACCTCGTAAGACCCATGCAGGTTATAACAGACCCTGAAAGAGGAAGACACTCACTCCGAGAATTGAAATGATTAAAAGTCGCCAGAGTCTCAGAAGACTCTAGGCTGCTCTCCCTACATGCGTGTGAGAGACAGAGCTGACTGGTGATTCAACCTGAGGGTCACCACAGCTCAGGTGAGGGGCAAGGTTCAGAAGATACAGAAATTGAACTCGCACACCAGTACATGACTCACCTCTCACCTTCCACCAGTTCAGATACACGCAGCTGAGCGGGGCCAAGAAAGGGTTCTCACAGTGTGAATCAAACAGCACCCAGTGAGCAGGAGCAGGTGGGGTAGACAGGTGGAAGCTGAGATTCTCTGCAGCAGGCAGCAGGACCCTCCAAGCTCTACTCGTCTGGGTGTAGATACTGAGGCTCCCGGGTGCGAGGTGGGTTTGGTGGGGCGGGGGATGGGGTGGGGGGAAGAGTGGTCATCAATGCAGCAGGAAAGGTGTGAGATACTGACTGCCTATATTTTCAGAGGCACTGTACCTGATTGGAAACCGATCGGAGGAACACATCTTCGTCGTGAGTGCTGTGATGTCTCAGGTCTTTTCGCTCATGTCCACCTCCATTGAACATCAACCACAGCAGGTGACCATATGAATGCTCAGCATTGCCCTGCACTCTCTGTCTGTGGACAGGATAGAGGAAAGCTGCGCCTTGGCCATTCAGCCCCTCATTGACAAATGTTCTCCAGCTCATGGCTGGCAGAGAAGACTGAGTGGGCCATGAGGAGGAAGGTAAAGGAAGGTCAAAGTTGTCAAGTGCCCCCACTCCTGCTCCTTTATCTCTGCCTTGGTCAAGGCCCTACAAGCTGCCTCCTGGCCGGGTGGCCCAGTCATGACCTTCAGAGGTGCAGGTGGGGCGAGATCCTCATGGGTTCCAAAACCCGCACACATCTAAACAGTCAGTTCAGGGAAATGAGTGACCTTCTCTAACTTTGTTGAAACACGTGGGCGAGGAGAAGAGAAAACTTTATTTCAGATCTTCGGTGCCCTTCCAGGGCATCAACATCCAATTGCTTCCCCTGACTTGCCAACCCCATCACCCTTGAGGAAAATGTGACCAAGGTGAGCAATGGATGTCGGTGAGAGGGATGTGCTGCTTTATAGGGGATGGGGCGGGCACAATGGGCTCAGTATGCGCATGCCAGATGGCCAGACCACCTGAGAACAGCTGAGACAGGCCTGAATGAATCTGTCCCCAGGAACCCTGGTAGCAAAGTGAGAAGCTGTAGATGCCTGACCATAGCATGTTCCTCCTCCTCCTCTGAAAGTACAGTGTGGTCCTCACGTTACTCCTCTCTGCAGTGTGACATTGTGCCAGGTGCATGTATGATTCCAGCGTGCACTGAAGGGTACCACCCACATCGGTCCAGGAATCTGACGCTCATCTTTAGCATCCCAATGGTTTGCTCAATGACCACCCTTTGTCCATGTGATTTTGAATGTATCTTTCCAGGGGATAAGTGATGAGATTTTTCACAGGTGTCATCAGCCATGTCCTTAGCGGGTAGCCCATGGCCCTCAAGGAGAATCCAGTCTCCCTGTTTTGAGATTCAAAGATCTGTAGCCGACTTGATTTATGTTGAATGTGAGGCAGCTTCCCGGGTGTAATGTTTGGACATGCCGATAATTGTTGAGCGGTTGTACACTTGCTGCACATTAATGGACAGAGTCTTAAGTCAGGATTTAACAGGGTTGCAGGGCTGGGAGGTGCAATGGGACTGAAAAATTGGGCGGTAGAGTTGGTGTGGCCACCATGTTTCCACTGTATCTGGTAGTTATCAGCAACAGAGCAGTTGGCAAAGAGCTTTACCACCCAGAGGCCGATTGAGGCCCATAAGTAACCAATTAGGAGTTGGTTAAAGGCCTATTCCCACAGCTGCTTTCATTCCCAGGGATTGATGGGATATCGATCCTGTGGGGAGACTCCCAGTTCCACCCTGGCAACTTCATGGAAGGTCTACTTTAAATGATTTGCATACTTTACTAAGTAATAGCTAAGAAAATAACAGAATAAAATCTATGCTACAGATATGAATGAAATGAAATGAAAATCGCTTATTGTCACAAGTAGGCTTCAAATGACGTTACTGTGAAAAGCCCCTATTCGCCACATTCCGGTATCTGTTCGGGGAGGTTGGTACGGGAATTGAACCGTGCTGCTGGCCTGCCTTGGCCTGCTTTAAAAGCCAGCAATTTAGCCCAGTGTGCTAAACCCCCTCTATATATCTAACTATGCTGTCTAATCTCTCTCTAATATAATGAATCACTCATCTTAACCTGACACGAACACCTTCTCCCAGAATCCCAGGAGTCAGAGAATATTTATATGACTACTCTGTGGTGCCATCTAGTGTTGAGATACATGAAGATCAATTTGTTAATCCTTTATACTCCCTACATTATACATATCACTACAAAAATGACTTTAAGCTTACCTGTTTTACGCTGCATGTTTGTCAGCAAGGCCCAGGTCAGAAGTGTGGGTGAGAAATCTGCAGCTCCAGACTAAGGTGTGTGAAAAGGAGCAGAGCGGCATTCCGATGATGATTGTCACTCCTCGGAAGATTCAATCCCATCTCTCTGCTGGCTGACTCCCGGATTTGCAATCCTGCTCGATTCACTGAAACAAAACCCCCCCCGGTGGCTCCCGGCCGCAGTACTCAAACTCAGACAGGAAATAAAGACAAGAGAAGGCTGACCAGTGTCCCAGATGCTGTCCAGGAAATACATGGTAACAGCATTAAAATTATAGACAATCGATAAAGAGGCCTTGGGTGAGTACTTGTACAAGAATTACACAACGATAGTATGCGATAATATGCAATAGTTATTAGGATGGTAAATGGTCTTTATTGCAAGGGAGCTGGAATATAAAAATAGGGAAGTCTTTATTGATGAGACCGCACCTGGTGTACAGTTTAGGACCCCTCACTTAGGATGAATATCTATGGATTGGAAAATGTTCAGAGAAGGTTCACTTGACGGTTTCCTAAGTTGAAGTGTTCATCTTGTGAGGAAAGGTTCAGCAGGTTAGACCTGTACTCATTGGAGTTTTGGAGAACGAGGGGCCAGCTTATTGAGATATATAAGATTCTGAGGAGATTTGACAGAGATTTGAGTTATGTTTCCTCATGGGGAAGATAAGACTAAGAGGCGCAGTTTAACAAGAAAGTGTCTCATTTAAGACATTTTTTTTTTCATGGAATTTACAGTACAGAAGGAGGCCATTCAGTCTATCAAGTCTGGACCGGCCCTTGGAAAAAGAGCACCGCGCTTAAGCCCTCACCTCCACCCTATCCCCGTAATCCCATATAACCTTTTTTTTTGGACAATGTTAGCATGGCCAATCCACCTAACTTGCACATCTTTAGACTGTGGGAGGAAACCGGAGCACCCGGAGGAAATCCACGCAGACACAGGAGAACGTGCGGACTCCACACAGTGACCTAGACGGGAATCTAACCTGGGACCCTGGAGCTGTGAAACAACAGTACCAACCGCAATGCTACTGTGCCGTCACAGAGATGAGGAAGAATTTTGCCGATCAACGGAATTCTCTTTCCCGGAGAGCAGTGGTGACTTGGTCACTGAATATATACAAGGCTGAGATAGACAGATTTTCAATTGACAAGGGAGTCGAGGGTTATCAAGCGGGCAAGTGGAATGCAGATAATAATAATAATTTTTTTAAAACATTTTTTAAAAATAATTTAGCGTGGCCAATCCACCTACCCATCATATCTTTTGGGGTTGTGGGGCGAAACCCACGCAAACACGGGGAGAAAGTGCAAAGATAATAATTATTACTCGTTATTATTGTCATAAGTAGGCTTACATTAACACTGCAATTAAGTTACTGTGCCCAGTCGCCACACTCTGGCGCCTGTTCGGGTACACCGAGGGAGAATTCAGAATGTCCAATTCACCGAACAAGCACGTCTTTCGGGACTTGTGGGAGGAAACCGGAGCACCCGGATGCAACCCACGCAGACACAAGGAGAACGTGCAGACTCCGCACAGTGACCCAAGACGGGAATCGAATCTGGGACCCTGGCGCTGTGAAGCAACAGTACTGACCACTGAGCTACCATGCTGCCCTTTCGCAGTCAGATCAGCCATGATCTTATTGAATAAGTGGATCAGGCTTGAAGGGCTGAATGGCTCACTCCTTGCTCCTGTTTCCCCTGTCCTTGTATAATACAGAGCAGTTAGTCACCTTGCCTATCTCCACAGTACCTTTCTGAAGAGTGTAGCATCCTGTGGTCAGACTTTGGTTCAGAATTTAATGAGCAATCTAATTAATTAAGCACAAGAGAAAATAGCTAATATAAACTGATAATATGGCCTTTCAATATAGTAAACATTATACTAACCAGCTCTTTGGTTAAAAATAGCGGCAATCTATATGCTAAACAATTACTTTGTGTTGATGATTTAATAAATTCAGGATTTGTGTAGTGTTTTCTAACAGTGGGAGCCAGCTCGTCTAACCAGTCTTTCTCCAATTCAGTTTGACCTATTTAAATCCCCTTCCTACAGTAGCTGGAGGCTGTCAAATGTAAATAGCTGCCCTTGTGAATCAGAAGTAGCTGTCAATTGTGTCCAAAACTGAGCAAATCACATTATCTTCTCAGGCTGCTGCACATTGCTCAGCATTCTCCTGGAGTAGATAGAGGTGGTAGCAGTCAGCTCTTGCCAGAACTGCTGGTTTATTGGCCAATAAAAAGGGGGCATGTGTTGATACTGCCTCCACGCGTCATCTCCTCCCAACATGCCCTCATTGGTCAGGTTTGGCCTAAGCGCTAAGAAATGAATTCAGTTGCCTCCGCTTTGACCTGTTTTTACAGCAGGAGATAATTCCACCCAGTTAAGGAGCCAGAAAGCATTATTTTCCCCGTAATCCTTCCTGGGACATCCAGCCAGGCCAGCTTTTGTTGCTTATTCCTTACTGTCCTTAAATTGAGTGTTCTGCCCATTCCAGAGGGCAGTTCAGAGTCATCCCCATTACAGTAGGTCTGGATTCACATGTAAGCCGACGTCCTTCATCAAACATGCAGGAACAAAATGGATTTTTACAAGTGATGATAGTTTTCATGAGACTGGCTTTACAATTCTAGATTTATCAAAAATATTTCTTTTAATTCCACCAGTTGCTGTGGTGACATTTCAACCCATCCCATGTTGCCAGAGCATTAGCTCCTCTGGATTAGTAGGCCAGTGCCATTAACACTACACCACACCATAATAATAATCTTTGTTATTGTCACAATCATAGAATTTACAGTGCAGAAGGAGGCCATTCAGCCCATCGAGTCTGCACCGGCTCTTGCAAAGAGCACCCTACCCAAGGTCAACAACTCCACCCTATCCCCATAACCCAGTAACCCCACCCAACACTAAGGGCAATTTTGGACACTAAGGGCAATTTATCATGGCCAATCCACCTAACCTGCACATCTTTGGACTGTGGGAGGAAACCGGAGCACCCGGAGGAAACCCACGCAGACACGGGGAGGATGTGCAGACTCCGCACAGACAGTGACCCAAGCCGGAATTGAACCTGGGACCCTGGAGCTGTGAAGCGATTGTGCTATCCACAATGCTACCATGCTGCCAATGTCACAAGTAGACTTACATGACATTGTAATGAAGTTACTGTGAAAATCCCACAGTCGCCACACTCCGCCGCCTGTTCGGGTATACTCAGGGAGAATTCAGAATGTCCAATTCATCCAACAGCACGTCTTTTGGGACTTGTGGGAGGAAACTGGAGCACCCGGAGGAGACTCACGCAGACAGGGGGAGAACTTGCAGACTCCGCACAGTGACCCAAGTCGGGAATTGAACCTGGAACCTTGGTGCTCTGAAACAACAGTACGAACCACTGTGCTACCGTGCCTCCCATTAGAATAAACATTGCCTGCCTGGTGTAGGCACCCTCTATGTGACCAGGTGCCCCAACCCATGGTTGCTTTTTACATTGTACACCAGCCAAACATGGCGGCATCTTTATATGTTCTCGATCTTGGCAAAACCAGCATGAGATTACAAGTAGACCATGAAGACAGCCAGATGGTAGAGTCACACACAGCATTTCACTGAATTATCATAGCATTTACAGTGCAGAAGGAGGCCATTCGGCCCATTAAGTCTGCACCAGCTCTTGGAAAGAGCACCCTACCCAAGCCTGAACCTCCACCCTATCCCCATAACCCAGCAACTCCACCCAACACTAAGGGCAATTTTGGACACTAAGGGCAATTTATCATGGCCAATCCACCTAACCCGCACATCTTTGGACTGTGGGAGGAAACCGGAGCACCCGGAGGAAACCCACGCACACACGGGGAGAACGTGCAGACTCCGCACGGACAGTGACCCAAGCCGGGAATCGAACCTAGGACCCTGGAGCTGTGAAGCAATTGTGCTAACCAATGTGCTACTGTGCTGCCCGAATCAAATTTTTGTTTAGATGGATTTATTATCTCTGACATTCTTTTTCGTCATTTGATGGAAATGCTGTCAGGATTGCAAGTTGTTTCACAGTGATCTAACAATTGCTCTGGAATTTATTCACCTATTTAATTTGTAATTAATAGTTTATTTGCATTTTGTTCCTTTTAATAACATCTTGTCTCCTATTCTTAAGTCTTTGAGCCCTTGGAAGATCAGTGGGTGCTAATCCTCATTCAGTACCCACCACTCTCCTCCCTCTTAAGTACTCAGTCTTCATGAGTGAGATTAGACAGTGCGTGTTAATTATTGAATGATTCAGTGTGTCAGGCAATCATGGTCCAGAATAAGCAAAGTACTGCGGATGCTGGAATCTGAAACAACAGAGAATTCTGGAAAAATCCAGCAAATGTGGCAGCATCTGTAAGGAGAAGCAGAGTTAACGTTTCAAGTCCATTTGATTCTTCTACAGAACTAAAGGGGGGGGGGGGGGGGGGGGTGAAATGTGTTGGATGTTGAACTGTGGTTGGGAGAGATTGCAACAAGATGTAGCAACCTTAAGAACATGAGATAGGTGGCCTGAGGTGGGAGTCGGGGTGAGGAGGTTGGTGGTTTGTATTAAGACAATAAAATAATGGGGTATCACAAAAGTGGTCAGGATGGAGGGGGAAGTTCAGTCGAAAGTTGTTGTACTCATTGTTGTGTCCTGAGAGCTGAAATGTGCCTTATCGAAAGATGAGATGCTGCTCCTTAAGTTTGCGTTGGGCTTCACTGGAGTATTGCAGCAGGCCAATAATAGAATTCCTACAGTGCAGAAGGAGGCCATTCAGCCCATCGTGTCTGCGCCAACCCTCCGAACAAACACCCCACCTCGGCCCACTCCCCCACTCTATACCCGCAACCTCACTTAGGTCTTTGGACACTAAGGGCAATTTAGCATGGACAACCCACCTCACCTGCACATCTATGGACTGTGGAAGGAAGCCGGAGCACCCGGAGGAAACCCACGCAGACACGGGGAGAAAGTGCAGACTCCGCACAGACAGTCACTCAAGGCTGGAATTGAACCCAGGGTCCCTGGTGCTGTGTGGTTGCAGTGCTAGCCACTGTACCACCTGTTCATGTGGGCACGAGAGCAAGATGCAGGTCTCACAACATCATGCTGGCAGGGTGGGCTCTGAATGAGCCCATCAGCCTGCAACATCGGAATTCAAGAGACCGGGACGCCCTTGAAAAAGGGCGTCCCCACTCAACATAAGAAAAATAAGAAAACGGGACCTCCCCATGGATGGACACGGGGAGCCCCACTCACCACATACACACTGCCCACCTCCCACGGAACTCTCTCCCCATGGACGTGGGGAACGCCTGTTTTCCCCAGCACTGGCCCCTGGCAGTGCCTTCTTGAAGTGCCTTCTGGCAGTGCCAGGCCACTGCTACCTGGCACTCTTTCCTGGCAGTGCCCGGGCAGTGCAAGAGGGCAGTACCCAGGGCCACTGTCTGGGTAGTGCCAGGAGTCATTGGCCGTGCATGACCATCTTCCCGCTGGGGGCTGTACTTAGCTGTGTACCCTTGCCGGGTTCTCTTCGCCAGGTCTCCATTTGTCAAAAGTTGTCATGAATCCCGACAATGTAATAGAACGGGGAATCTCACAATGATATCACAATGTATGCTAATGAGTTTAAGACCTTTCATGACGGGAATCCCATTATCTCCAAACGATGGTGCCTCAGTATCGCCCTGGTACTGCACCTGGCTGTCAGCCTCGAATACGTGCAGTCTTCTGACTCAGCAGTGAGGGAATGTTACGCACTGTGAGCCAATCTGACACTATCAGGATGCACCATGCACCTTCAATCTTGCATCTCACTCCCCTCAAGGCACCCACATTCACCCGGGGCTTGGGACGATCCACAAAGACACAGAGATTGCATTATTCTCCAAGTGACTGTGTGTGCCAGCATTTTGGAACGGAGCCCAGGGTATATTAAATTGAAACGTTCAGTTCAAATCACAGTTATGGTAACAATTCTGTAATCACTCCCATCAGGAGTAAATGTGGAAAAAGCTTTGATGCATCACAGAAATCAGCCATGTGGGACCTGCAGGTCAGAATTGAAAATAATCCTATTTACCAGGTGGTGTCTGGTAAGCAGGGCTTCACTGTGTGATTTGAATTCATTTAGAAATGCCAGAGAAAATGTCTCCATTTGGAAAAGAAATTCCTCCTTGTAGGAGCGGTGTTCTCTTGCAGCCTGACTGATGGGGTGGCTGCTGGGTGACACGGTGTTATCACCATGGTCACAGGGGAGTGAACCCACGGGTCAGAGCTGCCACTGAACTTAACTCTGACTGACATTCATTTGCTGGTCTGAGGTTATGGGGTTGACCCACGTGGCAAAAGGAAAGAGCAGACGTTGGTGGGGGGGGGGGGGGGGGGGGGGGGGAGAGCACACTTTCCAAGATTGGAGCCGGATTTGAGTGTTGGGAAGGAGCTTTCCTTGGGAACATAGGAACACTGGGATGACATGGTGGCACAGTGGTTAGCACTGCTGCCTCACAGCGCCAGGGACACGGGTTCAATTCCAGCTTTGGATGACTGCCTGTGTGGAGTTTGCACGTTCTCCCTGTGTCTGCGTGGGTCTCCTCCGGATGCTCCGGTTTCCTCCCACAGTCCAAAGATGTGCAGGATAAGGGGATTAGTCATGATAAGTTTCCCGATTCTATCCAGGGATGTGCAGGTTCGGTGGGTGGCCATGCCATGTTGCTCCTTGGTGTCCAAAACGTTAGTTGGGATTTTAGGATTACAGGGACAGGGCAGGGGGTAGTGGGCCCAGATAGGGTGCTCTTTCAGAGTGTTGGTGTAGACTCGCTGGGCCAAATGGCCTCCTTCTGCACTGTAGGGATTCTATGATTCTATGATAGGACTTAGGAACAGGACTAGCCCCTTCAACCATTCAAGCCTCCTCTGCCACTCCATAAGATAGTGGCCGATCTGATCGTGGTCTCAAATTTGCTTTCCAGTCTGCCCCCTGCACCCCCCCCCTCCCCCGCACCTCCTCGTCCCCCCCTTACAGCCTTTGACTCCCTTGTCCATCAAAAATATAGGAACAAAAATATTGGAATACTAATAGTGCTGTGTCAGAGCTGGGAGTGATTGAGGGTGGCACTTGAAGCAGAAGGTATTCCATTCCACAGCACTAATATTTTTCGTCTTGACGAGCACAAAGGATTTTGTTTGAAGAAAAAAAAAGCTTTTGAGTTAGCCGAACTGGAAATAAATGTCTTTTGCTTCTTGGCAACCTGTTTGATAACTAAATAAAATGCACCAGTTGAGAATTATTCATCACTTGTGGCAGTGTGGGCAGATGTTACTCTCTATAAGACACCGGAATGCACCATGCCGCTGAGAATTTGTTGAGACAAGTTCATTGAATGTACTTGCAGTCCCATTGTAATGATTTACCTTATCCCACAGGCCCATTGGCAGCTGAATGGTTCATCAGCAAAGAGCTCACATACAAGCTTCAGTCTCAGCAAAAGAACAGTCAGTTTTGACAACTGTTTCTCAGTGAGCTCAATCAGAGAGTGGAGCGGATAAAACCTCACGTGGGTGGACTGTTTGAAAGAGGCTGAGGAACGGGCAAAGAATTCGATTCAGGAACATGTGGAGGCCAGGCACAGAGATTCAGGAAAGGGTCAGGTGCTTGTCGATTTACCCCAGCAAAGTATTCAGTGAGTATTCACTGAAGAATGTTCCCGATGGTGGGGGTGTACAGAACCAGGGGTCACAGTCTGAGGATACGGGGGAGACCATTTAGGACAGAGATGAGGAGATGTTTCTTCATCCAGAGAGTGGAATTCGTTACCACAGGAAATAGTTAAGGTCAAATCATAGTTGGCGCAATCGAACGCAGTGTGGCCAGTGAATGCCGGCAGTGCCCTCTCATGGGCTTCCCAATTGTCTTCACACCTTATGTGTTCCGCGTCCTCATGTACTCAAGTTCCGTGAAGATTCGGAGTCCAAATCTCACCCACAAGGGGTGGGACCAAGGTTTAACGGCACCCAAGGTGCCTCCCGGGCCATTGGAGACCTCTGGAAGGTCAGGGTAAGTGCAGGGTGGCTCCATGGCCCTCCACCCAGGACATGGGCACCTTGGCACTGCCATCCTGGCATGGCCAAGGTGGCATAATGGCACTGCCAAGCTGGCAGAAGTACCGCCTAGGTGGCAGTTCAAAGCAGGTACCAGGGTGGCACTGCCATGGCCCAAGAGAGTCCATGCCCATGAACAAATGTGAGATAATGCATTTTGGAAAGTCTAATGCAGGTAGGGAATATACAGTGAATGGTAGAACCCTCAAGAATATTGACAGAGATATCTAGGTGTACAGGTCCACAGGTCACTGAAAGGGGCAACACAGGTGGAGAAGGTAGTCAAGAAGGCATACGGCATGCTTGCCTTCATTGGCTGGGGCATATAGTATAAAATTTGGCAAGTCATGTTGCAGCTGTATAGAACCTTAGTCAGGCCACACTTGGCGTATAGTGTTCAATTCTGGTCGCCACACTACCAGAAGGATGTGGAGGCTTTAGAGAGGGTGCAGAAGAGATTTACCAAGATGTTGCCTGGTATGGAGGGCATTAGCTATGAGGAGGGGTTGAATAAACTCAGTTTGTTCTCACTGGAACAACGGAGTTGAGGGGCGACCTGATAGAGGTCTACAAAATTATGAGGGGCATAGACAGAGTGGATGGTCAGAGACTTTTTCCCAGGGTGGAGGGGTCAATTACTAGTGGGCATAGGTTTAAGGTGCGAGGGGCAAGGTTTAAAGGAGATGTACGAGGCAAGTTTTTTTACACAGCGGGTAGTGGATGCCTGGAACTCGCTGCCGGGGGAGGTGGTGGAAGCAGGGACGATAGTGACATTTAAGGGGCATCTTGACAAATACATGAATAGGATGGGATTAGAGAGATACGGACCCCGGAAGTGCCGAAGATTTTAGTTTAGACGGGCAGCATGGTCGGCATAGGCTTGGAGGGAAGATGGGCCTATTCCTGTGCTGTACTTTTCTTTGTTCTTTGTTCTTTTGAATGGAGGGTGAAAGGGGCTTTGAAGGGTGGGGGTGTGCAGGGCAGGCGGGAGATTAGGAGGGTAATATGTGGGGGTCCTGGAAGGGAGGGGGTGCTGTTAGGGGGCTTGAAGGGGCCTGAAGTGGGGGGGGGGACCACATAGCGGGGCGTCCTCATTTGGGGGATGTGGGGTAGTGCCCATTTGTGTGGGGGGGGGGGGGGCAACATTGCCTATGGTTGGGGGTCTGAGGAAGCCGCAAGCTCACTTAAAGATCAGGGCACCATTTCAAAATGGCGGCCCGATCTTGGCGTTCAGGGCCGGGATTCTCCCCTACCATGCGGGGCGGGGGGGGTCCTGGTGGGATGGAGTGGCGTAAACCAATTCTCTGCACATTTAGGGGCTAGGCCCGCGCCGGAGTGGCTCCCGCTCCGGTGGCTGGCATGAACGTCCTTTGGTGCCCCGCCAGCCGGGGCCGAAAGGCCTTCGCCGGCTGGCTTAAGTCCGCGCATGCGCTGGAGCGTCAGCTGCTGCTGATGTCATACCGGCGCATGCGCAGGGGAGGGGGTCTCTTCCGCCCCCGCCATGGTGAAGGCCGTGGTGGGGCGGAAGAAAAAGTGTGCCCCCACGGCACAGGCCCACCCGCCGATCGGTGGGCCCCGATAGCAGGCCAGGCCACCGTGGGGGCACCTTCCCGGGGCCAGATCGCCCCGCGCCACCCCCAGGACCCCGGCGCCCGCCCACGCCGCCAATCCCGCCGGCACCAGACGTGCTTTGATTCCGCCGCGGGCGGCTCGCCGACTGGCGCGGTGCGGCGCGATTCCCGCCCTCGCCGATTCTCGGGTGGCGGAGAATTCGGGCCACGGCGTGGGGGGGATTGACGCCGGCCCCGGGCAATTCTCCGCCCCAGCTCCCTATTGCTAAAAATGTTTTTAAATGTGGGGTAAACCTGTGTGAAACTCCCCAGGGTCCAAAGAATGACTAAGTGTGGTAATGAGTGGGAATTGCCATGATCTTCCCGGTGCTCGGCCCAAAGGGGCCGGCTAAGTAATTCAATGTCAATTGAGCCACAAATGAAGGCTCGGCAGCTGATTCACCGGGACCGCTCTCGCCAACCCCCCTGTTAACAGCACCGAGCAGCACTTAAGCTGCACTTGCTCAGCCAACCCTAACCAGCTTGCAACAATGCCGCTGAGGAGACCTGCCCCAAGATTCGGAGATGCTGACCTGCAGAGGTTCCTGGATGTGGTGGAGGCCAGGAGGGACGTCCTGTTCCCCCGAGGGTCCCAGAGAGTCAGCCACAAGGCAGCCAGTGCAGCCTGGAATGAGGTGGCGGCAGCTGTCAGCTCGGGCACTGTGATCCGGGATCCTGGTGCAGGACGAAGGTCAACGACCTATACCCGGCAGCACAATTGGAGTGGACACCAATGCCCCCCCCCTCCTCCAAGGGATCACCCACCCTCCAACTTCCGATGGGACCCCCAACCCTCCCTCCCCCTTCCCCCTCAACTTCCCGTACATACACCCGCTCCCACCACTGTGAACCACGTATGTGGCTAAATAATGCCCTCTCCGTCTCTCCTCAGGAAAAGTTCTTCCATAATCAGCAGGAGAGGGCTCAGACCGGGGGAGGGGTGCCAGACATGGGGCGGGATTCTCGGACCCCCCGCCGGGTCGGAGAATCGCTGGGGGACGGTGTGAATCTCACCCCCGCCGGCTTCCGAATTCTCCGGCGCCGGGGATTTGGTGGGGGCGGGAATTGTGCCGTGCCAGTCGGCGGCCGCTGGCAGTGGCCCCCCCCGGCGATTCTACGGCCCGTGTTCCCGCCTGTTTTCAGCCTGTCTCACCGGCGTATATTAAATTAGGTAGTTGCCGGCGGGACCTGACTGAGCGTGCGGCCTCCGGGTACTAATCGCCGCCAGTGTGACCACTTGCCGGGGAGGCCGCAGAATGACGTGAGGCCGTTGGATAAGGTGTTGCTCTCGTCAATTGTATGGAAATAGGGCTTAAGTGGTGATAATTAATTTCTCACCAGGAAGAGGCGCAATACCGATTTCCCGTACGGGAGCGGGCCGGATGCATCGCAAACCGTTTGGCGCCTGACACGGATCTCGATTTTGGCCTCTGCCGGCTATTCACTGGCCTCATTACGCTGAGCAGGAGTGTAACGAGGCCGGACAATCACACCCTAAGTGTCAGTGAATAGCGGTGGAGGACACACCGGCAGAGCTGGTGGGAAGCTCCCTGAAAAAGCCACCACAAATAAATTTAGAAATTGTTCCAGAGAATCATGCTGTTAGAATCATAGAATCATAGAATTTACAGTGCAGAAGGAGGCCATTCTGCCCATCGAATCTCTTGGAAAGTGCTCCCTACTAAAACCCAAGCCTCCACCCTATCCCCGTAACTCAGTAACCCCAGCTCACCTTTTTTGGACACTAAGGGCAATTTATCATGGTCAATCCACCTAACCTGCACATCTTTGGACTGTGGGAGGAAACCGGAGCACCCTGAGGAAACCCACACAGGCACGGGGAGAATGTGCAGACTCCGCACAGGCAGTGACCAAGCCAGGAATCGAATCGGATGTGAAGCAACTGTGCTAACCACTGTGCTACCGTGCTGCCCTGGATATAGCACTTGGGGCGATGGGGACCAAAGGAGATGGGGGGAAAGTGGGATTAGGCTATTGAGTTGGATGATTAGCCATGATTATAATGAATGGCAGAGCAGGCTCAAAGGGCTGAATGGCCTCCTGTGCCCCTACTTTCTATGTTTCTATGTTTGAAGAGGCACTTTAAATGAGGCATTGAAATGAGGCCTGATCTGCCCTCTTGGATGGATTTAAAAAATCACATGGCACTTTTTGAAAAACAGGCAGGGGGGAGTGACCTCCAATGACTTGTCTCATTTATCTTTTAATCATCTTAAAAATACATAGGAGCCTACTATGCTCAAATTAGTTATCAGGTTTTCTATTTTTTTATAAATTTAGCATACCCAATTCATTTTTTCCAATTAAGGGGCAATTTAGTGTGGCCAATCGACCTAGCCTCCACATCTTCGGGTTGTGGGGGTGAAACCCACGCAAACACGGGGAGAATGTGCAAACTCCACACGGAGAGTGACCCAGAGTCGGGATCGAACCTGGGATCTCGGCGCCATGAGGCAACAGGGCTAACCCACTGCGCCACCGTCCTGCCCATCAGGTTTTCTATATTATAACAGCAAAAGCACTTTGAAAAGTACATCATTGGCCGTGAAGTGCTTTGGGCTGTCCAGAGAGGAAAACATAAATAAAAGCCTTTCTTTAAGTTAATGACCAGGAAGCAAGCGGTAGAAAGCAGAAAGTATTAATTTAACAAGACATAAAGTCTGCCCACGACAGTAACTACTTACACTTCACAGTCCCCATTGGAACGTGGCGGTCCCTGCTCAGGCCGGCTTTTATTGCGTCATAGAGGTTTTTCAGCACGGAATGAGGCCCTTCGGCCCGTCATGTCCAGGCCAGCCATCGAGCACCCATCTACTGCCATCCCATTTTCCAGCATTTGATCTGTCGGCTTGTGTGCTACACCATTTCAAATGCTCATCTAAATGCTTCTCAGTGTTTGGGGCAGCACGGTAGCATTGTGGATAGCACAATCGCTTCACAGCTCCAGGGTCACAGGTTCGATTCCGGCTTGGGTCACTGTCTGTGCGGAGTCTGCACATCCTCCCCGTGTGTGCGTGGGTTTTCTCCGGGTGCTCCGGTTTCCTCCCACAGTCCAAAGATGTGCAGGTTAGGTGGATTGGCCATGATAAATTGCCCTTAGTGTCCAAAATTGCCCTTAGTGTTGGGTGGGGTTACTGGGTTATGGGGATAGGGTGGAGTTGTTGACCTTGGGTAGGGTGCTCTTTCCAAGAGCCGGTGCAGACTTGATGGGCTGAATGGCCTCCTTCTGCACTGTAAATTCTATGAAACCTATGAGGGTTCCCTCCTCTACCACTCTCTCAGGCAGCGAGTTCCTGATTCCGACTACCCTCTGCCTCTGGTTGAAAATGTCTTTACACACATCCCCTCTGAACCTTCTTTTCTTTACCACCACAATTTTGCCTTGCCCGTAGCTGGGTGGGCCTGCCCCCCCACTTCCGGGGAAGCCTGATTTATTTCCCTGAGGAATGCACCACGGGGAAACCAATTACTGCTTCCCCCGTGGGCCTCATGGGTCTTTTCTTTTATCAGTTGACACTTACTCACCAGTAAGCTGCTCAGTTCAGGCTTCACCAGGACCACTCATCTTCAAGCTCCCTCACAGTCTCGGTGCAAAAGAAAGAAAAGCTGAATAGTTTGTGGATTGGATTGGAACATGGTATCTTCCCATGAATATGCTGCTCTTGCCCTTCTAGATGGCAGAGGTCACAGGTTGGGAGGTGATGTTGAAGGTATCTCTGTGAGTTCCTGAAGTGCATTTTGGAGATGGAACACACGGCTGCTACTGTGCATCAGTGGTGGAGGGAGCGACTGTTTGTGGAAGGGGTGCCAGTGAAGTGGGCTGCTCTGTGCTGAATGGTGTCAAGCTTCTTGAGTGTTGTTGGAGCTGTACTCATCCAGGCAAGTGGAGAGTATTCCATCAAACTCCTGACTTGTGCTTTGTAGATGGTGGGCAGGCTTTGGGTGGCCAGGAGGTAAGTTACTCTCTGCAGAATTCCCAACCTCTGACCTGATCCTGTAGCTAAAATATTTATATAGCTGGTCCACTTCAGTTTCTGGCTAATGTTGATGGCAAATTAAGTATCAATGGTAATACAATTTAATTTAAATGGTACCACTGGACATTTTCTTGTTCGGGATTATTGTCTGGCACTTGTTTGGTATGCATGGTACTTGCTACTTTCCATTTATCAGCCCAAGCTTGAATGTTGTCCAGATTTGCTGCATTTGAATATAAGACCATAATACATAGGGAGCAAAATTAGGCCATTCGACGTATTGAGTCTGCTACGCCATTCAATTATAGCTGATATAGTTCTCATCTCCATTCTCCTGGATTCTCTCCATAACCCCGATCCACTTATTAATCAAGAACTTATCTATCTCTGTCTTAAAGACACTCAGTGATTTGGCCTCCAGAGCTTTCTGCAGCTGAGTTCCATAGATTCACCACCATCTGGCTGAAGAAATTCCTCCTCATCTCTGTTTTAATGGATCGTTCCTTCAGTCTGAGGCTGTGTCCTCGGGTTCTAGTTTTACCTACTAGTGGAAACATCCTCTCCACGTCCACTCTATCCAGGCTTCTCAGTATCCTGTTAATTTCAATAAGATCCTCCCCTCATCCTTCTAAACTCCAACGAGTACAGACCCAGAGTCCTCAACCGTTCCTCATATGACAAGCTCTTCATTCCGGGGGTCGTCCTTGTGAACCTCCTCTGGACCCATTCCAATGCCAGCACATATGGGGCCCAAACTGCTCACAATACTCCAAATGGGGTCTGACCAGAGCCTTATACAGCCTCAGAAGTACCTCCCTGGTCTTGTATTCGAGCCCTCTTGGCATGAATTCTTCAGCATCTGATGAATTGTTAATGGTGCTGAACATTGTGCAAACAGCAGTGAGCATTCCCATTTCTCAACATTTGAAGGACGGAAGGACATTGATGAAGCAGCTGAAGATGGTTGGATATAGGACACTACCCTGAAGAACTGCTGCAGCAAATGTTTTAGTACTGTGACAATTGGCATCCAATAACCACAACTATCTTCCTTTGCATTGGATATAACCCCCAAACAGGCATTCCCCTGATTCCCATTGACACCAGTTGTACTACAGATTTCCTTAATCCCATATTCAGTCAAATATTGCCTTGATGCCGCTTCACCTCTGGAATACAGTTCGGTTTCACATGTTTGAACCAAAACATTCATGAGTCCTAGAGCTGGGTGATCCTATTGGAATGTGACAGCACTGTTGCAATGCCTTCCATCAATATTTTCATGATTGTTTTCTGAACTCAGTGATGTCGGCACTGTACGTTCCCTGAACAATAGTATGAGTGCCCTGTGTGCTCTCTGAACCCGGGCTGTCATTGGTATACATCCTCTGAAATCAGATCTGTGAGTGAGTCCTGTGTGTTTGCGAATGCCGTCAATGTGCACGTCTGTTGTCTCTGTACTCAGGATTGTTAGCACTGCGATTGCAAAGAGCTCAGCAGTATAGGTGTTGAGTGTTCCCTGAATTTGATAATGTGCTTGCACTGGGTTCTTGGAACCCAGCAGTCTGAGCGCTTATCTTCTGTCTGAAAATAGAAAAGTGCCGTGTCTGAGCTCTGTAGTCTGTCTGGTATTGGCCGGGACTTTCTGCCCCCCTCCCATTCCCCCCCCCCCCCCCCCCCCCCCCCCGCTCCCCCCCCCCCCCCCGCCCTCTCCGTGGCAGGGCCTGCTGCAGTGGATGCAGTGGGTCAGCCAAACTCTTGACTTTCAATTGATGCGCGATCAATGAACACAGAAACGAAGGAGTCCGAATCGAAGGCTTTAATCTACAAGAAGTGTGCCCAGCAGCAGGAGTACAGAAATTACCTGGCTGCTGGGAAAACACGGGTTATTATACCCCGCCTCATAGGCGGAGCTACCTTCATCTCGACCAATGAGAAGACAACACTTGGGCCAATGGGCAGCGAGCCTTCTACACCAATAGCAGCTCACACTCCCAGGTGCCGTAATACCCCTAGTCATACTACCACACAATGCGAATATATGATTCCAGTGGTGAGTGAGGCCATATAATCCCACCCAATGACTGGTCAAGTACTCATCGCAATGACCATTAAGTAAACAGCATCAATTTTCACCTTTCAGACAAAGCGTTGGGCTTTACTTGTCCTCCAAGGGAGTCAAACAAAAATCATTACTGTTCTGGCATTTACATTCACTCTGGTTAAGCGCTTCATCTCTTTACTACAACCATGACCATTCCCATAGCCTTTTACTCCATAACATCTTTGTCACATCTTTGTCCACCCTCTAAGCTATCCGAGACTATCCCTTTTGTTCTTCCTCTCCCTCCCTCCTCTTGACAGCACATAAGGCCATCAGAGATCCACCCTCCTTCCATTCTGAAGAAGAGTGTGATGAATGTAGAAATTGATGCATGTTATATTTCTTATTTGTGTCAGTAATGTTATTAAAAATACTGGTTTAAACTACATGCAGGCAGTGTGCCTGCTAAAGCTATAATTAAAGAGTTGTAAAAGGTGAGGTAATCATTCATTCCAACCACTTACTTGGTTACAGGTAAAGGGCTAATGGGATATTGTTATGATTGGTGGAGATTCCCTGGAGGGTAGATAATTTATGAGGGATTGTATTTAGCCCGAGCTAAGCATGGGATTTAGTGAGATACAGATGATGTAACTAATGGGAGATGTGTCTGTAGATTTGCAGTCTGTTGTAGGATTTTAAGTTGAATGGCAGTTTAGCCAAATGTTGGTAGGTTGAGCAGAAGTGTATTGGACCTGCTCTTGAAAGGAACTCTCTCCAAATGTTTCTACACAGCTAAGCAAGTAACCTGCTTTGTTAACTTTATTTATTTGAACTATGTTCGGTTGTTTAATTGGAATTAATGGTGGGGGGGTGGGGGAGATATCACGTTCAAGTTTTTTCCCCTTTGTTTAAGAACCGTTTAACTGATAATTGTAAAGCTATTTCTTTGATGCTAATATGGTTAATTCTATGTTTAAGTTAAACGTTTGTTTTAACATAAAAGATACCTATTGGTCAGAGTCACCACTCCTGGGGTGAAGTAGCGTTTCCTACAGTCTTATAAATAGAAAAACGTTTTGTGGTTCTCGTCCGGATCCTAAGAAAAGTTGGGGTCTGGTCTGGAATCCTATCAAGTGTCATATTGAACTCAAAATGTTGACGGGGCGTTCTGGCCCGGGTCCCACTATGGAGGTTGCAGCGAGTCGTCTAAATGTCCATTGATTTCTACGGGACGGAGATCCCGCTGTTAACTCTGTTTCTCTCTCCCCAGGTGCTGTGTATTTGCAGTACTTTCTGGTTTTTATTATAGAAATCTGATCACATCAACTCGTGGTTCCAATGCACGCAACCAACATTGATAGGGAAAGAAAGAGAGCGAGAGCTCTCTGGAGATTCAGACAGAAACACACACAGCCGTGAGTATGGCAATGTCAACTCATATCACTTGTACTGTAGAATAATATCAGTAACTTGTAAGTGTATCTCCCCATACAACAGTGGTCGGGATGTGTAGTTGGCTATTTTCTGATGCAGGGTGTGTAGGAAATAGATCTAGTAGGAAACAAATAGTAGGAAATAGGGGGCAGCACGGTAGCATGGTGGTCAGCATCAATGCTTCACAGCTCCAGGGTCCCAAGTTCAATTCCCGGCTGGGTCACTGTCTGTGCGGAGTCTGCACATCCTCCCCGTGTGTGCGTGGGTTTCCTCCGGGTGCTCCGGTTTCCTCCCACAGTCCAAAGATGTGCGGGTTAGGTGTATTGGCCAGGCTAAATTGCCCGTAGTGTCCTAAACAAATAAGGTTAATGGGGGTTGTTGGGTTACTGGCGTAGGGTGGATGCGTGGGCTTGAGTAGGGTGGTCATTGCTCGGCACGGCATCGAGGGCCGAAGGGCCTGTTCTGTGCTGTACTCTTCTAATTCTAATTCTAATCTCTCTCCCAGGAATACTCTATTCTCTTCAGGTATGTACTTCACGTAAGATAAACCAGTTAATTGATTAATGATCAGCATAATCTCATGAGAATGCTTTTCAGTCCCACGTCCGAAGGCAGACCCTTGAGGCATGTGCAAGATCATTTCATTCTTTGCACATAACAATGCGTTTATGTTGCAATCCCTGGGTCATGCTATTGTTTAACTAGATAGTGAAAGAAAGGAGAGAGATCAACTATACTTGCATTTATCGAGCGCTTTTTTCCATTTCAGACAGTCAATTAAAGTGTATATTGGGCTGTGAAGGCATATTCTTGATCATAAGGGACGTTAGATCCACTTATTTAACTGACAGATGACAAACAGGAAAAAGAAAATCAGCTCCAGATCCATAAAATCTGTAAGAGATGTGCAAGTTAGAATAGGTTGCCGAGGCTTCAAGCACAGATTGTCAGAGCTGGCTCCAGACATCTGTCCAGTTTGGAACCCTGCTCGGCACGTGAGACATTCCTATGTTATTGGTGACAGTGTAAATGTTACTGGGCCAGTAATCCAGGGCTCGGACTAATGCTTTGGAGATAGGAGTTCAAATCCCATCATGACAACTGGTGGAACTTACATTGAATTAATAAATCTGGAATTGAGAGCTCAGGAATGGTTACCGCAAAACTACCTAATAATAATAATAATCACTTATTGTCACACGTAGGCTTCAATGAAGTTACTGTGAAAAGCCCCTAGTTGCCACATTCCGGCGCCTGTTCGGGGAGGCCGGTACGGGAATTGAACCCGCGCTGTAGGCATTGTTCTGCACTGTGCTAAACCAGCTCCAGTTTCTTTCGACTGTTTTAAAAACCCGTCTGGTTCACTAATGATCTTTAGGGAAGGAAATCTTCCATCCCTACCTGGTCTGGCTTACATCTACAGCAATGTGGTTGACTCTTAACTGCCCTCCGAAATGGGTTATAAAGTCGCTCGTTTCAAAGGCAATTAATCCCTAATTTTCACAATCGCAAATCTTGTCTGGGATGCCCACATCTCAAGAAAAATAACAAACAAAAACTGTCCTAACAGCCTTCTTCAGTGTGAGTGCTAACTAATGGCAAAGTCACTGAGCTCAGTTGTCACGGAAACCGGGCTGAATCTGCCCAGACTCATTTCATGTCGAATCTTCGCAGAGTTTCATGCTCTCACTCTGGGCATAGAAATTAAAGGACAGTTCAAAACAAACTGCAGCATAAGTTGTCAACAATTCAAAGAAATCAGCCCGGTTAGCTCAGTCGGTAGATCATGGGACTCTTAATCCCAGGGTCGTGGGTTCGAGCCCCACGTTGGGCGCTTATTTTAAGGGCAGCACGGTAGCATTGTGGATAGCACAATCGCTTCACAGCTCCAGGGTCCCAGGTTCGATTCCGGCTTGGGTCACTGTCTGTGCGGAGTCTGCACATCCTCCCCGTGTGTGCGTGGGTTTCCTCTGGGTTCTCCGGTTTCCTCCCACAGTCCAAAGATGTGCAGGTTAGGTGGATTGGCCATGATAAATTGCCCTTAGTGTCCAAAATTGCCCTTAGTGTTGGGTGGGGTTACTGGGTTATGGGGATAGGGTGGAGGTGTTGACCTTGGGTCGGGTGCTCTTTCCAAGAGCCGGTGCAGACTCGATGGGCCGCATGGACTCCTTCTGCACTGTAAATTCTATGCAATTCTATGATAATCTATGAAATGTGAACGTGGGCACTTTTCTGCAGTCTGATTTTGACTGGAGGGAGGCTGCTGTGATGTATGCAGGAATTTCAGATGTATTGTATTATAGGAATTTGGTGCAGTAAAGGTTAAAAGCCTGTGATAGAGTGTGTTTGACTGCTGCAAACATGTTTTAAAAGAAGTCCTAATTTGAAAGATAAGAATATTTTTGGAGTCAGGGGTGCAGTTATACCATTGTAAAATGCTTGGGCTAAGGGAATTTTGTTTTGATTAAGGTGATTCCCTGTGACGTTAATTAGATTTCAGCTTGGTATGGTGGTGACGTTGCTGGGTGGATGTAAGCCACCAGGCATTTTGTAGGAAAAGCAGGTCAGTGTGGTTCTGGATGAAGCTGTGAGATTCTGCTCTCTGCAGTTTAGTCAAAAAGGATCTGGGCCGGGATTCTCCCCTACCTGGCGGGATGAGGGTTCCCGGCGTGATGGAGTGGCGTGAACCACTCCGGCGTCGAGCCGCCCCAAGTCTCCACACCTTTAGTGGCCAAGCCCTCGGCCCGTGCCGGATTGGTTTGTGCTCCGCTGACTGGCGTGGAAGGCCTTTGGCGCCACGCCAGCCGGGGCCGCAGGGACTTCGCCGGCCGGCGGAAGTCCGCTCATGCGCCAGAGCATCAGCGGCTGCTGACATCATCCCCGCACATTCGCAGGGGAGGGGGTCACTTCCGCCACTGCCTTGGTGAAGACTATGACGAAGGTGGAAGGAAAAGAGTGCCCCCACGGCACAGGCCCACCCGCCAGGATTGCAGGCAGGCCATCGTGGGGGCTCCTCCCGGGGCCAGATCACCCCGCGCCCCCCCCCCCAGGAACTTGGAGCCCGCCCGCGCCACCTGCTCCCGCCGGTAAGGTAGGTGGTTTGATCCATGATAGCGGGAGAAGCATGACAGTGGCGGGACTTTGGCCCATCGCGAGCTGGAGAATCGCCGGGGGGGCGGGAGCACACCGACCGGCGCGGAGCAATTCCCGCCCAGCCGAATCTCCGGTGCCAGAGAATTCGGGACACGGTAGGGGCGGGTTTGACGCCGGTCCCCGGCGATTCTCCGACCTGGTGGGGGGGGGGGGGGGGGGGGGGGGAGGGGTCACAGAATCCCGCCCCTGGTTCGGGATCGTAATTGCTACATGAACCAAATGTTAATAGGTGCAGTATTCATCATTGGTAGCACAGTGGTTAGCAATGCTGCTTCACAGCGCCAGGGTCCCAGGTTCGATTCCCGGCTTGGGTCACTGTCTGTGCGGAGTTTGCACGTTCTCCCCGGGTCTGCGTAGGTTTCCTCCCACAAGTCCTGAAAGACGTGTGAGGTGAATTGAACATTCTGAATTCTCCTTCTGTTTACCCGAACAGGCGCCGGAGTGTGGCGACTAGGGGTTTTTCAATGTAACTTAATTGCAGTGTTAATGCAAGCCTACTTGTGACAATAAATCAGAGTGAAGTAAATAAAAAAAGCAAGCATGTCTAAATGATGGTATGTGGGCAACAAGTCCTGGCCTTGCCAGTGATAACATTTTTTTAAAAAGTGTGTTCTGAAAACTGTTGGGCGGGATTCTCCGACCCCGCGCCGGGTTGGAGAATTGCCGGCGGGCCATGCGAATCACGCCACGCCGCCCCGACGCCGGCATGCGATTCTCCGCAGAGTGGTTTGCGCGTCGTCGGTCGTGGGCCGCTCTATGCGGCCGGCCCACCGCTTCTCCGGCCCGGATGGGCCGAGCGGCGGTAAGAAAAGAGGCGAGTCCTGCCGGCGCCGTTCTAACCTGGCCTGGGCCGGCGGGACCTTGGCGTGTAAGGGCCGGGTGGCGGCCTTTGGGGACGGGGGGGGGAGGGGCCAGACCCCGGGGGAGGGGGGAGGGACTACGATGTGGCCTGGCCTACGATCAGGGCCCACCGATCAGTGGGCCGGCCTCTGTGGCTGGGGGCCTCCTTTCATACGAGCCGGTCCCTGTAGTCCTGCGCCATGTTGCGTCGGGACCGGCGCGTTGAAGGAGGCCACTGCGCATGCGCGTGTTGGCGCCGGTGCCACTGCGCATGTCCTTGTTGGCGCCAGGATCTGCAGCTGGAGCAGCGCGAACCGCTCCAGTGACGTGCTGGCCCCCTGTAGGGGCCAGAATTAGTCACAGGAGTGGCCCGTTCACGCCATCGTAAAACACAATGGCATTTACAGAGGCGTGGACACCCTGCCACGGGATGGGAGAATCCCGCCCCCTGTCTTTCCTTCTCTGGGAGCAGCAGTAACAACATGAATCTCCTGCTTTAGATTTTCGCACTTTGTCATCTCCGATCATCCCCTTTGCAGTACAATGCTTAGCTTGATGTTTTTCATTCACATGGCCACATTGGAACTGCCACATATCGAGCAGGAATTTTACAGCACCTCACAGTCAAAGTGCGTGTGGAAAAACTCTCAGTCTCTTTTGTTTGCGCCCGGGTGAATCACAGGGAAAGCAGAGGTGATCAGTTACCAAACGGACACCCATTTAAAAACAGGAGACCTGACTGTCATCATCCATGTCTCTGTCTTTAATGACGCAATGCTGCATAACCTTATTTTCCAAATGGAAGATTGTTTAGAATAAAGATTGTCCCATGGATTGTGTGCTTGTGGCTGTATTGTTTCTCAGACCAGTTTAAATCTAATCCAGATCTGGTGCAATTCAGCACCAACATTTGTTCAGCATTCTATCTGAGGTAAGGTTGTGGGTCTCAACCTACTGCACGCTGAGCAATGGCCTACATCGCAAAAGTACTGCTAATTTGGCAATCAATCTAAAATTCTGAGACAATTTGACCCAACACGGGAGGTTTGAATGTTAATTTCATTCCTCAGTGTTAATATCCTCTGGCACTATGTTTGGATGGGAATTATTAAGTGTTAGCCTTAGGGGTAGTCCTTTCGCCTTCAGGGGTCATAGGTTAAGCACCACCACCCCCTCCACCACCGAGATTTCAACACAGATAATGTATCCGAGAATAAAATGTTATTTCTTCAAACATTATAAAATGAAAGTGATAAAGGATACTGTCTAGCTCAAAGAACAATAAATTTCATAGTCAATTTTTCAAATGCATTTTCAACTGGTGTGTTTGGGAAGGAAACCTACGGTCATGCTCCTGATTAGTAACCAGCACCAGTGTATCAGGAGTTGGTGTGTACATGTGTGTCTGTCTGTATGTGGGAAGATAGACTAGGTCGGGCAATACTCCCATCGGTGGGAATGTTCCTCCACGTTCAAATAAACAACCACATTGTTTTTCTGCTTCCCAGGCCTCCAATCTGGAATGACAAGTCCATCAGGTGCTCGAACAGTATTGCTACATCGAAGTTGCCCACCAAGTTGTGGAATGAACATAAATGTAAAGAACTGCAATGGTTAATGTCAATCAACCACTAGAGGGAGCTAAATGTACAACTATATAAGACATCGATGCGAAACCTTGTGGGGAGAGGTTGAGGCGAAAGCTAGAGAACAGACTGAAGGAAAGATAGTGTGAATGAGAGAAGATCATAGTTAATGTACTAGTGTAGATATTAGTAGTAGATGAACATAGAACATAGAACAGTACAGCACAGAACAGGCCCTTCGGTCCTCAATGTTGTGCCGAGCCATGATCACCCTACTCAAACCCACGTATCCCCCCTATACCCATAACCCAACAACCCCCCCCTTAACCTTACTTTTATTAGGGCACTAAGGGCAGTATAGCGTGGCCAATCCACCTAACCCGCACATCTTTGGACTGTGGGAGGAAACCGGAGCACCCGGAGGAAACCCACGCACACAGGGGGAGGACGTGCAGACTCCACACAGACAGTGACCCAGCCGGGAATCGAACCTGGGACCCTGGAGCTTTGAAGCATTTATGCTAACCACCATGCTACCCTGCTGCCCCCCATGCTACCCTGCTGCCCCCCATGCTACCCTGCTGCCCATGAGTAGAGATTATGGCTGGGATTCCCCCAAAACGCGGCTAAGTGTTGACGCTGGCGTAAATACCGGAGTGTTTCATACCGGCTTCAACGGGCCCCTTGGCCGAGCGATTCCGTGGCCCACAGGAAGTCAGCATGGCGCCAGACTGCTCCGCACTGCTCCAGCTGCCATAGGCAGCCCTGAATTCCAGGCCACGGGTCCGCACATGCGTGCGGCATCCGGCTGTCACACCGGGTCCGTGTAACATGGCAGAGCCACAGAGCAGGCCAATGAGGAAAGAGGTAGTCACCCCTCTGATCATGAGGGCCAGCTGATCGGTGGCCCCCGATCGTGGACTTGGCCGCCGTGGAGGCCCCCCCACCCCCCTCGGAGACTGATCCCCCACCCCCCAGCAGACGGCCACCGCAGCCACAATGTGAAACCATACATGAACCACGCTGACGGGGAACTCGGCCGGTCGACTGCAGGGGCCTCTTTCAACGCCCCCGACTGGCACCGTGTCAACGGCACGCGTGCGCAACTGCCGCCAATTCTTTGATCGCTGGAGGTTCACGTACCGGTGTTGGACCCGATTGTGGGTCTGAGGCCCAATTCTCCACTCCCCGCCGAGCACGATCTCGGTGCGGAGGCCCGGAGAATCCCGGCCTATATGTTTATTATCAACTGTGTATTTAACAGGAGTAAGAGTCGAATCCAATTAAGTAGTGTTCATAAATTAATAGCTTCATTCAATTTAAAGCTAACCATCCTAAAGTTAGCAACACAAAGAACAGCACCCAAGTCACACACCATCCTGATTTGGAAATCAATCACCGTTTCTTCAGTCTCACTGAGTCAAAATTGTTAAATTCCCTGTGAAACCACAATTACAGGCCAGTAAGTCTGACCTCGGTGGGAGGAAAATTAATGGAATCACGTCTGAGGGACGGGATAAACAGTCACTTAGAAAGTCACATTGGGGCCAGTACAGTGACGCATTGGTTAGTGCTGCCTCCTCACGGCGCCGAGGACCTGGGTTCAATCCTGGCCCGGGGTCACTTTCCATGTGTAGTTTGTATATTCTCCGCGTGTCTGAGTGGGCCTCACCCCCACAACCCAAAGATGTGCAGGGTAGGTGGATTGGCCACGCTAGATTGTCCCTTTCTTGGAAAATGAAAAACTCCCAAAAGAATTTTTTTTTTTTTTAAAGAAACGCACATTAATTGATCAAGGGTGTGGATTTGTTAAGGGAGGTGGTGACATAGTGGTATTGTCACTGGTCTAGTAATCCAGAGAACCAGAGGATTGCTCTGCGGACCCAGGTTGAATTCCTGCTGATGGTAAAAGTTGAATTCAATAGAAATCTTGAATCAAAAGTCTAATGATGATCATGAAACCATTGCCGATTGTCGTAAAAACCCATCTAGTTCATTAATTTCCTTCAGGGACATTCCTCCCTCCTCCCCTACCCACCCACACCCACCCCTTATGGACCGGCGGCATGGTAGCACATTGCTGTTTCATCGCTCCAGGGTCCCAGGTTCGATTCCCGGCTTGGGTCACTGTCTGTGCGGAGTCTGCACGTTCTCCCCGTGTCTGTGTGGATTTCTTCCGGGGTTCCCCAGTTTCCTTCCACAAGTCCCAAAAGACGTGCTGTTGGGTAATTTGGATATTCTGAATTCTCCCTCTGTACCCGAACAGACACCGGAATGTGGTGATTGGGAGCTTTGCAGCATTTCTCTGATATCTCCGGGATTCTCCAATATCGGGGCCAAGTGTTGACCCCGGCGTCAAAAAAATGACCCTGATTCTCCTCTCACTACCACAAAGAGAAAGGTGTTTTTGATTTTTGATTTCAACCTAAAGGGCAAAACCATGATAAAGATATGGGCCGGGATTCTCCGACGCCGGGCTGCTCATTCTCCGGAGACCAGAGAATTGGCGCCAATCGCGCCGACGCAGCCTAGGCCCTCCCCCAGCGATTCTCCACGGGCAACGGGCCGAACTCCCGCCGAGTCCTGCCGGCGTGGTTCAGACCTGCCATAACTCAGCGGGCGCCCGGACCTGAGGCCGATGTGGACGTCCTCCACGGGGTCCAGGCCCACGATCGAGGGTGTCCGATCAGCGGGTGTCCGCGATCTGGAGGGGTCCTACCTCCTTCTGCGCGGGCCAACTGTTCGGTTACCGACATGTTGCTCCACACTAGCATGGAGACGGCAAGCATGCGCATGCGCGGACCCGCGCCGGCCGTGTAGGGCCAGGTCTTGGCGCCGGAGCAGCGCACAGCACTCTGCCGCAGTTCTAGCGCCCTGAAATCCAGAGAATAACTGGGCCAGGTAGCCCGTTGGCGTCGCTCACGCCGGTTTTGACGCCTGCGTCAACACTTACGCCCAATATCGGAGAATCTTGGCCATGATATATGGTTTTACATGAGTCCAGAATCAAAAGCTTATGCCTTCAAAGGGCAGTGGACTGACTGTGGCAGTGTGATCCTTGTTTCCGAGCATGAGTTTTCCACAATGAAGAAGACACAGAAATAAATTTGTCTTGAAGGCACAAGTTCCAATGTTCCAACAGTTCACAGTGTAGTTGGGGGCCAGGGAGGTCAATTGAACAATGCTCTTTCTGCTGCTACCTACTTGATGGTAAGATGGTGGATAGAAACAGGCTGTTGCCTGGAGTACTTGATCACTTGGGAGGTCAGACAGTGACTGACTATAAGATCAATCAGCTTATTAATTAAAAGATTTCCAGCAACTCAAGTCTTGGTCACGTGACAGTGTGATTTCAGGTTGACTAACAAGACCCTTGGTTGAAACCCATTGTGTTTTTCAGCAGGTAACTGTCAGGCCATTAACACCACTTTGTTTTAATTCATTGTGGTGGGATTTGAACCTGGGTTCCCAGAGCATTATGTTGGGTCTCTGATTTACTAGTCCAGTGACAATACCACTACGCCACCGCCTCCCCACATCGGAGGTAAGGAGTCACAAACAGCGGTACTGTTACATTTCTGACTCCCTGGCTAAACCTAATTCGCAATCCCCTGCCCCACCTATCCTGTTACCTACTTACCTGCCATCCTACCCCCTCGCCCACTTACCTTGCGTACTACTCTTTTCCCTATGGCTTGTCAAAGGGGCTGTGGGGCATTTATAACAGATTGTGCAGTAGAAAAGGGGTGTGCTGCTTGACGTCCCCCTACATGAGGTACAAAGGAAAGCCTGGGGATTCTTCACCTTGCATTTCTGCCCCGACCTGTCAGCGGGATTCTCCATTCTGCCAGCCGGTCAATGGGGTTTCCTATTGTGGGGCAGCCCCACGCCTTCGGGAAACCCTCGGACGCCGGCTAAATGGAGAATCACACTGGCGGAGAAATGGTATACTTCACATTCTGGAAGAGGCCTACTTTGGAAGACTGGGTGAGACCCGTGGAACTGTGAGAACTGGCAGTGGATCGGCAATCTGACAGTGATTGCCACTCCGGGAAAGATGCAGTCCATTGTTTCATTAGCAATGACTGATGGCAACATCTTTGAAATAGAAGCATTAGGCTTGAAGGGAAGGAGTCTGTTTCATTACCACGACTGTTTCAATATCTTTGAAATAGAAGCATTAGGCTTGAAGGGAAGGAGTCTGTTTCATTACAATGACTATTTCAACATCTTTGAAATAGAAGCATTGGGCTTGAAGGAAAAGAGTCCTTTTGTTCCACATGTGGAGATTTTAAAAATAATTATAGGATTTACAAACTCCAGTCAGAGCTCAGTTACCTGGGGAGTTTAACTTTAATTGAAGAGGAAAGTCCTTTTGTGTCTTGTGTGAAGCTAAGCACACTCAAGTTTTGTAACTGAGAAAATTGATACTTTTAAAGAAAACAACAGAATTCTAGGGAGCGTGTGTCCCTACGATATCTGATCATTCCCTCCAATGAAGATATCAGAAAATCTCCTGGAATAATTGGCTGCCAAGTTGGTACAGAATAGTAACTCGACATTCCTGAGCTGCTGGTGAGGAAGCACTTTGAGAAGCCCTGTGGAGATGAGGGGTGCCATTGAAGTACGAGGCTTTCTTCTTCATTGTCTGCGCTTAGCATTGAAGCGAAAAATGGCAGAGGTGAATTTAAGGTCATTTTGATTCTGGTCGATTTGAATAATGGGGAAATTGTTTTTTTTCACACAGTGGAGGGGAAGGTGTTTATCGCGCTGTGGAGGGGAAGGTGTTTTTCACACAGTGGAGGGGAAGGTGTTTTTCACACAGTGGAGGGGAAGGTGTTTTTTGCAAAGTGTGGAGGGGAAGGTGTTTATCCTTCACTGTGGGGAGGGGGAAGGTGTTTATCCTTCACAGTATGGAGGGGAAGGTGTTTATCCTTCACAGTGTGGAGGGGAAGGTGTTTATCACGCTGTGGAGGGGAAGGTGTTTTTCACACAGTGGAGGGGAAGGTGTTTTTCACACAGTGGATGGGGGGAAGGTGTTTATCCTTCACAGTATGGAGGGGAAGGTGTTTATCCTTCACAGTGTGGAGGGGAAGGTGTTTATCACGCTGTGGAGGGGGAGGTGTTTTTCACACAGTGGAGGGGGAGGTGTTTTTCGCACAGTGTGGGAGGGAAGGTGTTTATCCTTCACAGTGTGGAGGGGAAGGTGTTTTTCACACAGTGGAGGGGGAGGTGTTTTTCACACAGTGTTGGGGGGAAGGTGTCTATCCTTCACTGTGTGGAGGGGAAGGTGTTTGTCCTTCAGTGTGGAGGGGAAGGTGTTTTTCACACAGTGTTGGGGGGAAGGTGTTTATCCTTCACTCTGTGGAGGGGAAGATGTTTATCCTTCACTGGGTGGAGGGAAATGTGTTTATCCTTCACTGTGTGGAGGGGAAGGTGTTTATCCTTCACTGGGTGGAGGGAAATGTGTTTATCCTTCACTGTGGGGAGGGGAAGGTGTTTATCCTTCACTGTGTGGAGGGGAAGGTGTTTATCCTTCACTGTGTGGAGGGGAAGGTGTTTATCCTTCACAGTGGGGAGGGGAAGGTGTTTATCCTTCACTGTGGGGAGGGGAAGGTGTTTATCCTTCACAGTGGGGAGGGGAAGGTGTTTATCCTTCACAGTGTGGAGGGGAAGGTGTTTATCCTTCACAGTGTGGAGGGAAATGTGTTTATCCTTCACTGTGTGGAGGGTGAGGTGTTTCTCCGCAGTGTGGAGAGGAAGGTGTTTCTCCTTCGCTGTGTGGAGGGGAAGGTGTTTCTCCTTCACTGTGGGGAGGGGAAGGTGTTTATCCTTCACAGTGTTGGGGGGAAAGTGTTTATCCTTCACAGTGTGGAGGGGAAGGTGTTTCTCCTTCACTGTGGGGAGGGGAAGGTGTTTATCCTTCACAGTGGGGAGGGGGAAGGTGTTTCTCCTTCACTGTGGGGAGGGGAAGGTGTTTATCCTTCACAGTGTTGGGGGGAAAGTGTTTATCCTTCACAGTGCAGAGGGGAAGGTGTTTATCCTTCACTGTGTGGAGGGGAAGGTGTTTATCCTTCACAGTGGGGAGGGGAAAGTGTTTATCCTTCACTGTGTGGAGGGGAAGGTGTTTCTCCTTCACAGTGTGGAGGGGAAGGTGTTTATCCATCACAGTGCAGAGGGGAAGGTGTTTATCCTTCACTGTGTGGAGGGGAAGGTGTTTATCCTTCACAGTGGGGAGGGGAAAGTGTTTATCCTTCACAGTGGGGAGGGGAAAGTGTTTATCCTTCACAGTGGGGAGGGGAAGGTGTTTATCCTTCACAGTGGGGAGGGGAAGGTGTTTATCCTTCACTGTGTGGAGGGGAAGGTGTTTCTCCTTCACAGTGTGGAGGGGAAGGTGTTTATCCTTCACTGGGTGGAGGGGAAGGTGTTTATCCTTCACAGTGCAGAGGGGAAGGTGTTTATCCTTCACAGTGGGGAGGGGAAGGTGTTTATCCTTAGTGGGGAGGGGAAGGTGTTTATCCTTCACTGTGTGGAGGGGAAGGTCCATTTCCAAGCATACCATGTGTGGAGTATTTGTTTGGGAAGATGCTTCTGGAAGTTAAACAACTTGAGGCGAGTAAAAAATTGTTGAGTAAAGGGTTAATACCACAAACCCCTCAGAACTGTAACTGTTATGTAATGTCATAAGTTTTACGTAACAGCTCTTGCGAGAAGCATAACTAGAGCCTTGAGTGCACAATCACAGTAATCACGCCATCAGCGAACTGTTAAGAGTGCTACTCTGACTACTCTGTCTGATCTGGCTCACCAAACGGATGAGGAACCGAGGGAAGTAGATCCTTGGAAAATAGGTGACTGATTTAGATGGAGGATCTGGATCGGCGCAGGCTGGAAGGGCCGAAGGGCCTGTTCCTGTGCTGTAATTCTCTTTGTTCTTTTTAAATGAGCTGTAAACCTACTGTTATTCTCCTGCCTTCCCCTCGTCAGCCTGCAGATTGTTCTTGTTCAAATAATCATCCAATTCCTTCTTGAATACCTCAGTTGAGCCTGCCTCCACCACACACTCAGGCAATGCATTCCAGATCCTAACCACTCTCTTCCCACATGTCACTACTGCTTCTTTTGCCAATCACTAAATCTGTGCTCTCTCTCGTTCTTGGATCCTTTCATAAGCGGGAACACTCCCCCCCCCCCCCCCCCCCCCCCCCCCCCCCCCCCCCCCCCCCCCCCCGATCTATTGATGCCTGTCTCGAATATTCTTAATGCTTGCGCGCTTCCACTGCCCTCTGGGTTAGAGAGTTTCAAAGGTTTACTACCCCATTGAGTGAAGTAATGCTCCTCAGCTCAGTCTTAAATGGCCTGCCCCTTATTCTGAAATTGTCCCCTAATGTTGGACTCACCAGCTAGGGGAGACATCTCACCGACATCCATCCTGTCACGCCCAGTAAGAATTTTCTAAGTGTCAATGAGGTCATCTTCAAAACTCTCGGGAAGACAAACCCAGTCTCCCCAGTCTCTCGTAAGACAACCGTGCCAACTGACGAATCTGGTGAACTTTTGTTGCACTCCTTCGAAGGCAAATATATCCTTCCTTAGACAAAGTACCAAAACTGTACACAATACCCCAGGTGAAGTCTAACCAAGACTCTTATACAACTGCAGTAAGCCATCTTTGTTCCAGTACTCAAATCCCCTTGCGATTAAAGCCAACGTATCATTTTTCTTCCGAATTGCTGGATGCACCTGTATGCTCACTCTTACTGATTCATGAACAAAGACACCCGAGTCCATTCAGACACCCAGACTTCCCAACCTCTCCCCATTTAGGAAATATTATGCCTTTCTGTTTTTTTCCCAGTAAAATAAATAACTTCAAACTGATTCATGTTATATTCCATCTGCCATGTTTTGGCTCATTCACTGAGCCTGTCCAAGGTCCAAATGTTCTTTTGCCACCCAGTTTGGTGTGACCAGGAAATTTGGAAATATTACCATTGGTCCCTACACCCAAATCATTCTTTAGATTGGGAACAGCTATGACCCCGGCACTGATCCGTATTGTACCCCACTAGCAACTGCCCATTAATCCTGAGAATGATCATTTTAGACCTACTCTCTACTTTCTGTCTACTAGATCATTCTTAATCCATGTGATTCCAGCAGATATCAACACTGGACAAGTCAGATCCCAGAGTGTAATTTGTCTTGATAGATCCTAACTTAATTTTTTTTTAGCAACTAGGGAGCAGTTACTGAACACAATCTGCGAGTGTACTTATAACACAACTATCCAGAATCTAGACGTCAAGTTAACAGGCCTGTAGTTCTGTATACAAAGAACAAAGAAAAGTACAGCACAGGAATAGGCCCTTCGGCCCTCCAAGCCTGTGCCGACCATGCTGCCCGTCTAAACTAAAATCTTCTACACTTCCGGGTTCCGTATCCCTCTATTCCCATCCTATTCATGTATTTGTCAAGGTGCCCCTGAAACGTCATTATCGTCCCTGCTTCCACCACCTCCTCCGGCAGTGAGTTCCAGGCACCTACTACTCTCTCTGTAAAAATGCTCCAAGTGTGGCCTAACTAAGGTTCTATACAGCTGATACATGACTTGTCAATTTTTATGCTCAATGCCTCAGCCAATGAAGGCGAGCATGCCATATGCCTTCTTGACTACCTTCTCCACCTGTGTTGCCCCCTTCAGTGACCTGTGGACCTGTACACCAAGATCTCTATAACTATCAATACCCGAGGGTTCTACAGAGGGTACTGTGTATTCCCTACCTGTATTAGACCTTCCAAAATGCATTACCTCACATTTGTCAGGATTAAACTCCATCTGCCATCTCGCCGCCCAAGTCTCCAAACAATCTAAATCCTGCTGTATCCTCTGACAGTCCTCATCGCTATCCGCAATTCCACCAACCTTTGTGTCGTCCGCAGGCTTACTAATCAGACCAGTTACATTTTCCTCCAAATCATTTATCTATACTACGAACAACAAAGGTCCCAACACTGATTCCTGCAGAACACCACGAGTCACAGCCCTCCAATCAGAAAAGCACCCTTCCATTGCTACTCTCTGCCTTCTATGACCTAGCCAGTTCTGTATCCATCTTGCCAGCTCACCTCTGACCCCGTGTAACTTCACCTTTTGTACCAGTCTGCCATGAGGGACCTTGTCAAAGGCCTTACTGAAGTCCGCAGAGACAACATCCACTGCCCTACCTGCATCAATCATCTTTGTGACGTCGAAAAACTCTATCAAGTTAATGAGACACGACCTCCCCTTCACAAAACCGTGCTGCCTCTCGCTAATGCGACCACTTGCTTCCAAATCGGAGTAGATCCTGTCTCGAAGAATTCTCTCCAGTAATTTCCCTACCACTGATGTAAGGCCTGTAGTTCCCTGGATTATCCTTGCTACCCTTCTTAAAAAAAGGAACAACATTGGCTATTCTCCAGTCCTCCGGGACATCACATGAAGACAGTGAGGATCCAAAGATTTCTGTCAAGGCCTCAGCAATTTCCTCTCTTGCCTCCTTCAATTCTCTCAGGGAGATCCCATCAGGCCCTGGGGACTTAGCCACCTTAATATTTTTCAAGATGCCCAACACCTCGGCTTTTTGGATCTCAATGTGATCCAGGCTATCTACACACCCTTCTCCCGACTCAACATCCACCAATTCCTTCTCTTTGGTGAATTCTCGCTCTTCCTCCCATCTTAAATAGTGCCGTAATTTTGCTCACTTCCAGTCAGCAGGAACCTATCCAGAATCTAGAGGTTTGGAAGATAATCACCACCACATCCACTAACTCTCTCATACCTCCCTCAACACTCAGATGAAGCTCATCTGGTCAAGAGGATTTATCAATCTTCAGTCCCGTTAACTTTTCAATTACATTACAACCATTCTCTATTCACGTACAAGGTCCAAGAGGGGCAACACTAAAGATAATCGGCCAAAAACTGAGAAATTAGGATATAGGGATAATGAAATTATGGACGCCTTCCCCACATGTTATATACAATCAGGTGTTAACATTATTGAGCAGTAAAGCATGTTTGTAGTTGAAACTCATCCGAACTGGCAAAAGTTAGAAGTGTTGCTGTGCGTCGTCTATCACATTTAGGACAGACCAGGTCAAGTATATTCCGAGCAGAAGGACATAAATGAACCAGATGGATTTTTATGGCAATCCAGTAGTTTTATGGTCACCATTACTGATGCTTTCTTTTTATTCCAGATTTGATTGAATTAGCTGGATTTATATTCCCCCCAGGTATCATCCTGGGATGTGAGTTCAAACTTTGGAGAAGACTCTGGATTAGTAGTCCAGGACATGCACTATTCTTTCATGCCCGCTGGGCTCCCCCACTCGAGGGAGGTCAATCCCCCACATTTTCTCTCTCTACCCCAGCAACAGCGCAGTTTACCATTTGATGCACTAAGGAAGCAGCAAGAAATGTTAAGAATCAGTGCGACTTTTTCTTGATGGCTGAAGATACCAAACTCCCAAACGTGCCCTCTCCAATGCCCTTCACTGTTCTACATTGGAAGCATGTGAAAGTCGTCGCTGGAGTTCTTAGTTTTACAGCTGGTGTTACGAAGCTTCGACCTGCCAGCAGAGAAGGATGAAGAACACTCGGGGAACTGATGGAACCTGGCAGCTACTCAACGGCAGTCTTGTGTCCACAACGCTGCCCTTGGAGGGCCTGGTACTCTGCGAAGGCAACTGCAGGGGCTTTCAATTTATTGAAACCATCACAGTGCCTCAATAATAACTTGCATTTATACATTTATTAAAGGGGTGTTGTCAAACAAAATTTGACATGAGACATACTAGAAAGATGACCAAATGCTTAAATCTTAAAAATGAACTTTGTATTGCATGACAGATGAGAAGAAGAGATGCCATTTTGTATCCCTGGAAGGGGAGGGGACAAAATTTACTGCATCATCCATGAAGAAAAGGGCAGCAAGGTGGCACTGCTGCCTCACAGCCCTGAGGACCTGGATTCGATCCCGGCTCTGGGTCACTGCCCGTGTGGAGTTTGTACATTCTCCCTTGTCTGCGTGGGTCTCACCCCCCATAACCCAAAATGGTGAATTGGCCACCCTAAATTGCCCCTTAATTAGGAAAAAAAAATTGGGTACTCTATAAATTAAATGAAGAAGGCTGCACGTGTGAAAATGTCACTAACGTTAACATACTTTTACTTTTTTTTTTAATTAAGGGGCAATTTAGCGTGGCCAATCTACCTACCCTGCACATCTTTAGGTTGTGGGGGCGAAACCCACGCAAACACGGGGAGAATGTGCAAACTCCACACGGACAGTGACCCAGAGCCAGGATTGAACCTGGGACCTCAGTGCCGTGAGGCAGCAATGCTAACCACTGTGCCACTGTGGTGCCCTCTACATTGACATACTTGCCTGAAATCACCTTCAAGAATTTGATGCCTGGTCCAACAGATACGCATTATCCCTTTAACTGCTGCTGCCCACCTAGATTATGTGACTGACAGTCAATCATCCCAATAGGCGTGTTGTCCTGGGATTCATCGTGGGCCAGTTTAGCTCAGTTGGTTGGACAGCTGCTTTGTGATGCAGAGCGAGGCCAGCAGTATGGGTTCCATTCGCGTACCGGCTGAGGATATTCCTGAAGGCCCCGACTTCTCAACCTTACCCCTCGCCTGAGGTGTGGTGACTCTCAGATTAAATCACCAGCAGTCAGCTCTCCCCCCCTCAAAGGGGAAAGCAGCCTCTGATCATCTGGAACCATGATGACTCTTACTTCCCTAAAGTAAGCTACTCCCACTGCAGTTTATGAAAAAACACTACCATTTTATTGCAGCTCGATGTACATCTTAGGAATGCTGCACGAGGTAGGACTTCCTCCAGATCTCCGTTACCTGGTCATGTGTCATCAAATCATAGTTACATCAGCACCAGGTGCTTCTGATGTTGACCCTTTACAAATTGTCCGAGTGCGAGGATGCCTAGGTCAATGAAAGGCAGCAACATATTTCTTCAGAGTCTCTCCTGCTCTGCGTCAGCACACACAGTTTCAGCACTTCCAATAAAGTTACACCAATGGAGTGGGGCCATCTTGCAGGAAATCTACCAGCCCCTCCCTCTCTCCATGCATTATGCTGTTAAGCTTCCTCTGCCTGGTGTCCATACTGTGGCATGTTACATGGCACAAACACCAGGCTAATCAGTTTAGATCACAAACCTTTGTGGCCTTTACAGTTGGCTTCTGATTCAGGAGCTTAGTGTGTTTATACTGTTATCTCTGACGAGTGAGGGCAGCACGGTGGCCTAGTGGTTAGCACAACCGCCTCACGGCGCTGAGGTCCCAGGTTCGATCCCGGCTCTGGGTCACTGTCTGTGTGGAGTTTGCACATTCTCCCCGTGTCTGCGTGGGTTTCGCCCCCACAACCCAAAAATGTGCAGAGTAGGTGGATTGGCCACGCTAAATTGCCCCTTAATTGGAAAAAATAATTGGGGAATCTAAATTTATAAAAAAAAAAAAAAAAAAAATCTCTGACGAGTGCAGACTAGCATAGACCATAGAATTCCTAAGGTGCAGAAGGAGGCCTTTTGGTTTATCGAGTCAGCACCGGCCCTCTGAAAGAGTACTCTACCTCCCCTATCCCCATAACCACATAACCTCACCTAACCTGCACATCTTTGAACGGTGGGAGGAAACGGGAGCACACGGTGGAATCCCACAGAGACACGGGGAGAATGTGCAAACTCCACACCGTCACCCAAGGTGGGAATTGAATCCAACTCCTTGGCGCTGTGAGGCAGTAGTGCTTACCACTATGCCGCCTCACACTCCATCTGTAGCTTGCTGGCTCACTGGACTCTGTGCTAAAGACCAATGTGAAAGTGGTTTCTGTCATGATATGCAGACACACACATAATGATATACAGACAAGCAGCTAATGGACACAGAGAACAGGACATGACCAATAAGCAGGCAGGACACTCAGGGGTGGGATCTGACTATAAAAGACACGAGGCACTCACACTCCGCCTCTTTCCACTGATGAACATCTCGAGTCAGTCAAGGATGTTGTTACAATCTCACACCCCCACCACATGGCTAAGAGCTAGTCTGGTTCAGTCAGACAGAGTAATCACACTTAAGTTAGCAGAGAGTCGAACTGACAGAGAACTGTGCTAACTGTGCTATTAGTTCAATAAACCTGATTGAACTAACTTCAAGGTCTGGAGTATCTTTCTGATCTAAGTTGCATCCAGTTGCAGCCAGTGTTAGACCAGTGTACCTAACACGACAGTTTCAGTTGAGTGGGAGTTGGCATTTTACCCTGTGGCAATGAATGTAAATTCCATAATGTAGCATTCTTCACCAGTAATAAGTTTCCATCACAACAGGAGAATTCTATTCATAAACTGTGTCTCACTGAAACTACCTTTGATTTTGAAATAAAACTCCAAAGCTGAACTGAATGCTGATTTTCAGGCAATAAAATGACATTGCCCTGTGGAAATTGTATAATCGGTCATATCTTATTGCTGAAAAGCTGATTTTATGTCTCTTTGTGGTTGCTGCCATGTTCCCACTTTACATCGGACTATTCCTTTCATGGCCCAAGCTTGGTGGCACCATACTACTAGTTATTCTCATCCTCCATCCTATTATTTTCAGTCTGCGTTACAGCACAAAAAACAGGCCATTCTGCCTTTGCTACACACTGTCCTCCTCACCCCCCACTTCATCTCACCTTATCTGCACCCTTTCTCCCTCATGTACTTAATTCATAGAATCCATACAGCGCTGAAAGAGGCCATTTGGCCCATCGAGTCTGCATAGACCCCCTGAAAGAGGGCCGATACGGAAACTTAAAATACCTGGGCCCACTCTCCTGCCTGATCCCTGTAATCCCACCTAATCTGTACATTCCTGACACTATGGGGCAATTTATCATAGTCAATTCACCTTTGTACTGTGGGTGGAAACCGGGGCACCCGAAGGGAACCCACACAAACACGGGGAGAAAATGCAAACTCCACACAGTCACCCAAGGCTGGAACCCAACCTGGCTCCCTGGCTCAGTGAGACAGCAGTGCCACCGTGCCACCCTTATCTAACTTCCCGTAAATCTATGTTCTTTAGAAACCCCCCACAGACACTTCCTGACGTAGTGAGTTTCAAATATGCATCATTCTCTGGGTAAAGAAGTTCCTCCTGAATTCCCAATTAGATTTATTGGTGACCATCTTACATTTATATCCCCTGGAATTGGATTTTCCGACAAATGGAAGCATCTTCTCTTCCAAAGTGGCAGCCAATTTATGCACAGCGATGAGCAGAGAGGATATTGGGCCATAACTTCCTTGGAGTGCCAATCAGCACCCGATTACTACTCCGTGTCATAGAATCATCGAATTTACAGTACAGAAGGAGGCCATTTGGCCCATCAAGTCTGCACCAGCTCTTGTAAAGAGCACCCTACCCAGGCCCACATCTCCACACTATCCACATAACCCAGTAACCCCACCCAACACTAAGGGCGATTTTGGACACTAAGGGCAATTTATCATGGCCAATCCACCTAACTTGCACATCTTTGGAATGTGGGAGGAAACCGGAGCACCCGGAGGAAACCCACGCATGGGGAGAAAGTGCCTCAGGGAAGTTTCCTCTGTGCCTGTCTCGCTCGACCTTCCTATTCAGGCCGGATGGGATCCAGGCAGCGCAGTACGTCTTTAACACCAAGATCACAGTCAGGCAGCTTCTGATTGAAGTAAGACATAAGTCCTTTTTTTACAGCACTAGCTGCCTTAAACCAGGCGATTTTAAACATCTATTAAAATTGACAGGACAGGGAGAAGGTAAGTATCAAAGGTAAGCGGATTTGTGGGGTGGAGGGGACCGATGGTCAGGTGGGGGCTTGGGGAGAGGTCGCTAATCGATGGATGTATTGAACATTGGTGAGGGGGTTCAATAAGGTTACACCCTGCCCACCTTTGTTCTGCCTTTCATGAATTTTAATCTCTATGTGCCACTATCAGTACCCTTCTTAGCCTTAACCACCCATTTACATTCCTTGTATTTTCTGTCCTCAACATCTTTGCCTATCTCACATATTGCTGGCCCCCATTTCAGCCCCAACGCTCCACCCCTCCCCTACTACAGTATAAATCTGACCCCATTTCCAGTTCTTTCTAGCTTTGACAAAGAATCATCCAGACTCAAAACGTTAGCTCCCTTTTCTCTCCACAGATGCTGTCAGACCCGCCGAGGTTGTTCAGTATTTTCTGTTTTTGTTTCAATAAGGTGAGGATTTAGCAGCGCCTGTGGTGGGGTGGGTGTGGATTGAGTCAGGCTTTCAGAGGACTGGGTTAGTCGAGAGGTCAGGGGGAATCCCATGGGGCACCGGATGGGCTGTGGAATAACATGGAAGGGTGTTTGAGGAGTTCCATAAGGGAGTGGGCAGCCATGGGATGGGCTAGTCCTATAGGATCGGGTGTGTTGGTGGAGTCTTACGGCAGGAGTTAGTCGGAGAGGTGGGCGCGTCCCCTGGAGGATTGGGGGTGGGGGGGGGGAGGGAAACTCATGTGACGCGGTCCGATTTACATCTTTAGAATAGTTACCCATCAGTTTTTCTGGGTAGCTGGGAACATCCAAAGTTTGAGATTTCAATCATATTTTCAGATGCTACGCAGAGGACATTAGCATTTCTGGGCAATTGCCTAGAAAATCCTTACCTTTGAGAGGGATTCCCCAGAGCATCTTTGGGGTTCCCCCCACAGTGGGGGAGCTATACTCAAAAGATAGCGTAAGGCCTATATAGGCCTGGAGGTCAGGCCTATATTTACAGTTCTTCATTGGGAGCACACCATTAGGAGAATTTGCCCCAGGAAGTCCCTCTGGTTTGGAAAATAATTCAGGGTGCAGTGGAGCACATTTGGAGGCTTTGGGATGTTTTACTGTGTTGCAGGTGCTTGATAAATGCAAGTTGTTGTTGGTGATGGGAATGTTGCAGCAGCCTATTTCTAAATTAGCTGTTTATCACTTCAGTTTTGCAACTTTCCCTGCGTCGCTTACATGAGTCCTGCTCTGCCCGTTCAACTCCCTGCAGTCAAAGGAAACGGCAGGACATACTAAATAACATCCTGACTCTTGCCGTTCCAAAAAGTGAAGTTTGAAAAGGTAGATTGCCATGTTTTCTTGAGGGAATGTGCCGACCCAGTGAGCTGAAGCACTTGGAAGTAGCTCTTAAGCCATTTCGATCTGTCAGTATTTGATGCTATGTGGAAATTGGGGGAGACATTACTGTCATCTTGATTCTCATCAGAGGAAAGCCCAATTTTGAAATGCAAGGAATTGGTGCACCGGGGAATCGATCTGTGAACGCTGAGGGATAATCTGTGAAAATGTTCTTGATTTATTCAGCATCCACCTTTCACGCTGCTCGTCAAAATGTCGGTTTGACTGCATCCTTCTCAATATTTATATCAGCTCAAAGCACAACTTCAGAAAAAGACTGGAATGTCAATTTTGATGAACTCCATTAATTAATCATGCATTTGTGGTCTGCGTTCTCTGGCTCTGGACTCCCAGAGATTAAAACTTTGTTTCCCCTTTTAAAGTGCGATGCAGTGTAGAAAGGGCGGAAGCATTTTCACATCTGGTCCGAGAGTCTACCACAGACTGATGGGCTGAGAGGTGGCACGGTAGCACAGTTGCTTCACAGCGCCAGGGTCCCAGGTTCAATTCCCAGCTTGGGTCACTGTCTGTGCGGAGTCTGCACGTTCCCCCCGTGTCTGCGTGGGTTTCCTCCGGGTGCTCCGGTTGCCTCCCACAAGTCCCGAAAGACGTGCTGTTGGGTAATTTGATGTGGAGATGCCGGCGTTGGACTGGGGTGAGCACAGTAAGAAGTCTTACAACACCAGGTTGAAGTCCAACAGGTTTGTTTCAAACACGAGCTTTCGGAGCACTGCCTCTTCCTCAGGTGAATGGTAATTTGGACATGCTGAATTCTCTCTCCATGTACCCGAACAGGAGCCGAAATGTGCCTACCAGGATTTTTCACAGTAATTTCATTGCAGTGTTAATGTAAGCCTACTTGTGACAATAAAGATTATTATATTTTTATAGAAGATTATTTCTGACGCTTGTTTTAAAGGCCCAAAGTGGAACAGATTTCAGGACATTCAACCCACTTGGGTACAAGATGACAATGTAAACCAATCCACAATCTGATGCCACTATGTGTTTAAATTGGCAGCGCCACAGATGGAGGGCATAAGAGGAGCTGTTGTAAGAAATGGAAGTGGTATTTTAATTTGAACATGAAGTCAGCGTTTAGGATACCGAGGAACCAACTTAGACTGTGAATGGCTTTGTGAGCTAACTCTTGACCAGTTTTGGAAAGAAAAGACCGGACCCATTGTTTTGTTATGCTCTTGGCGTAGCATAAGCTGCTTCCTTGATGTGCACTCTGACAAAGGAAGGTTCAGACTTGGCCATAGCTTTAACACATTTATTGAACTATTAACAATTCTCCTACTTGGATTTGACTCCCCTGTTAATCCTGTGTAGCTACTCAGACTGACGAACCAGTCTGCCACAATCCACGTGGTGGGGGTGATGTGTTTCAAATCAATCTTGTGTACTCACTGGAAAGAGGAAGATCATGTGTGCTGTGTCCTTTATATATGGGTTGGTGTAATGCTCTCCTGTGGTAGTGTCACCTCTGTGTGTGTCGTGAATGCCCATTGGTCGTGTCCTATCTTACTGGTCGATTGGTTGAATGTCTGTGTCATGTCTCTGGTGCTCCCTCTCGTGTCTATCTAGTCTATGTGTATTTACATTAACCCCTTGTGTATTTACAGTGATGCATATCATCACATTCCCCCCTTTTTCCGTGTTACATATTTTCTGTACAGTATTAAAGAAAATTGAATAAACTAGGTAGATAAGTGATGCTATGTACAAGTTATGATGACTGTGATGACTATACAATAGTATACAAGACCAAATAATAGTTGCAATGACTTTGAGGATAAGACAATTCAAAATAAAAGTTGTGAGTCGAATAGTTCATGAATTTATATGGTCTGGTATAGAAGTGTCAATGGTGACATTGTCATTCCCTTGTGAACGCCGTCAGTGTCCTGGTGTTTGGTCATCAGGAGGTGTTCAAGTGTTCAAATCACTTTATTGACTGATTTGGACTCTTTCGATGCTTATGGTAGCAATTCTTGATGGCATCTGTCCTGAAAGCTGGGTTTCCTGTTGGTAGTGTAGCAAACGTGAATTGGTAAGATGCATCATCCTGCCATGGTATGTCATTGTACTGAGCTGAGCAGTAGCGGTGTCCCTCATTTGCAGAGTTGTACCATGTCGTACCAGTCGTAGCTCCATTGTTGTTGTTTTTGTCGTGCTTGCTGTCGACGTTGTTGGCTCTGGTACGCTTCATGTCGTTGTCTTTGTTGTTGTTTTGTTGTCGTGTTTTCTGCGTTCAAGGACCACACTCTGTGGATAATACTTCACCCAGTTACTCATGTCAGCGTCCTTTGTGGCATCTGCTGTTTTCTTGAGCGTGCCATCACTGAGTTCGCGGCGCTCCCCATCTGGAGTCATGTCCGGCTTACTTGAATCAGCTTTGGCTTGTGGTTGCTCCCCGTCTGGAGTCTGGTCTGTGTCTCCTGGATCAGTTTTGGCTTGTCGATGCTCCCCATCTGGAGCCCTTTCTGGTGCAACTGAATCAGCTTTGGTTTCTTGATGCTCCCCGTCCAGAGTCATTTCAGGTTCACTTGCATCTCCCGAGGTTTCTTGATGCTCCACGTCTGGAGTCAAAATGTTCAGGAATTCATTTGCTTGTGGAGAGGCTCTGTAGTCACCTGGGGTGGCCACTTCCCGATTTCAAAATGGAGGCCCACAAAGAATACAGGGAAATTGGCCAGCCACAGGAAAACAAGCAGGTGCAAGGTTTCCTGTGCATTAAGACTTGCAGAACCCAGACAGAACCGAAACCAGTAGCCATCTACATATTAATGAGCAATCCCCAGGAACAATTAGATACATTGAAGCGATCAGGACCAAACCAGACTCCCCGGTGCCAGCAGGAACCAGGACAAAGGAAGGCCAACGGACACATAGGAACCGCCCAGCGATCAGGGAACAGCTCCAGTATTGGAGAAATCTATTGAAACGATTGGGACATGGTCCAATTAATTGGGACCAGGCCCGGGGATCGCCCAGAAGGGCGTGAAACCCCTGGGGACTATAAAATAGAGTTCCCAAGTTCAGTTCGATCTTCTTGGCAGGGTCTCTCAGCAGCTCGAAACAACTCTTGACCCTGACTCTCAACAAGATCAGACTATCTTACCACCACATGGTGGATGTTCTAGTTGCTGCTCACGAGCTCTGACTGTCTCAGAGGCTGGATCCAGAGAGAGAGCGGGAAAACTAGTGCCCGCTGGCTTTATAGTGGCCGTATCCTGTCTGGTGATTGGCTGCTGTGTTCTATGTGTTCACTGGTCACCCTGTGTGTCAATCACTGCCTGTCTGTGCACCATCATATACCTGTGTGTATATTATGACAAGGAGCTATGGCGAGATGCTCTGAATAGAGTCAACACGTCCTTATGTGCCAGGCTTAGCCTGATACAATTCAAGGCGGTTCACCCGGCACACATGACGGTGGCCCGGATGAGCAGGTTTTTTGAAGGGGTGGAGGGCAGGTGTGTGAGGTGTGCGGGAGGGCCCTCAAACCATGCCCTTCTTTTTGGGCATGTCCGAAGCTTAGGGGATTCTGGCAGGGATTTGCCGATGTCATGTCCATGGTCCTAAAAACTAGGGTGGCGCTGAGTCCAGAGGTGGCGATCTTTGGAGTGACAGAAGACCCGGGAGTCAAGGGGGCGAGAGAGGCTGACGTTTTGGCCTTTGCCTCCTTGGTAGCCTGGAGACGGATCCTATTATCCTGGAGGGACTCGGAGCCCCTGAAATCGGGGGTATGGGTTAGCGACATGGCTGGGTTTCTCCGGCTTGAGAAAATTAAGTTTGCCCTGACGGGATTAATGTCAGGATTTGTCCGGAGCTGGCAGGCGTTTATCGTCTTCTTCGGGGAAAACGAAACCGGTAGCAGATACAATAGGGGGTAGTATAGTTTAGTTTAAGCAGGATCAGCGAGAGGAGATGGAGGGACTGGGGAATTGCGTATATAAGCCATGTTGGCTTGGTATGGTTGTTGGTTGGGGGGGGGGGGGATTACGTACTGATTTTTATTTGTATTTTTTGTTATTATAAAATCATAAATACCTTAATAAAATGTTGTTTTCAAAAAATTAATCAGCCACCTCTATCTATTATTAGAACAAAAAACAAAGAACAGAACAACACAGGAACAGGCCCTTTGGCCCTCCAAGCCTGTACTGGTCATGATACCGACCTTTCCAAAACCCTCAGCACTTCCTTGTGCCGTATCCCTCTATTCCCATCCTATCCATGTGTTTGTCAAGATGCCTTTTGTATGCCGTTAATGTATCTGCTATCTGCTTCCACAACCTCCCTGGCAACGCGTTCCAGGCACTCACCACCCTCTGCGTAAAAAACCTGCATGGAATATCGCCTCTAAACTTTGCCCCATGACCTTAAACCCCCCTGGTCATTGGCCGCTCCAACGTGAGAAGGTGTGCCTCCCTATCCACTCTATCCATGCCCCTCAATCTTGCAGACCTCTACCAGGTCACCCCTCAACCTCCGTCTTTCTAATAAAAACAAACCAAGAACAAAGAACAACACAGCACAGAATAGGCCCTTCAGCCCTCCAGGCTTGCGCCGACCATAGTACCTGCTTAAATTAAAACCATGTGTACTTACGGAGTCCGTATCCTTCCATTCCCACCCTAATCATATATTTGTCTAGATGCCCCTTAAATGCCGCTGTTGTACCCGCTCCCACCACCTCCTCAGGCAGCGCATTTCATTACCCTCTGAGTGAAAAACGTGCCTCGCACATCTGTTCAGGGTAGCACAGGTGGCTAGCACTGTGGCTTCACAGCGCCAGGGTCCCAGGTTCGATTTCCTGCTAGGTCACTGTCTGTGCGGAGTCTGCACGTTCTCCCCTTATCTGCATGGGTTTCCTCCGGGTGCTCCAGTTTCCTCCCACAGTCCAAAAACGTGCTGGTTAGGTGGATTGGCCATGATAAATTGTCTTTAGTGACCGAAAAGGTTAGGAAGGGTTATTGGGTTACGGGGATAGGGTGGAAGTGAGGACTTAAGTGGCTCGGTGCAGACTCAATGGGCCGAATGGCCTCCTTCTGCACTGTATGTTCTATGTTCTAAACTTTTCTTCTCGCACTTTAAACCTATGTCCCCTAGTACTTGACTCTCCCACCCTAAGAAAGAGATCTGACTATCCACTCTATCTATTCCACTCAATCTTTGAGACCTCTGTCAGGTCACCTTGCAACCTATGTCATTCCAGTGAGAACAGACCGCGTTTATCTAACCTCTCCTCATAGCTAATGCCCTCCATACCAGCCAACATCCTAGTAAACCGCTTCTGTACCCTCTCCAAAGCATCCACATCCTACTGGGAGTGTGGCGACCAGAATTGTATATAATATTCCAAATGAGGCCTAACTAAGGTTCTGTAACGGCTGCAACATGACTTGCCAATTTTTCTATTCAATGCCCCGCCGATGAAGGCCAGCATGATGTATGCCTTCCTGACCACCTTATCCACATGCATTGCCACTTTCAGTGATTGGTGGATATGCACACCCAAATCTCTCTGCCTGTCAGTACTCGCAAGAGTTCTACCATTTATTGTATAATTCCTACATGTATTTGACCTTCCAAAGTGCATTACCTCACACTTGTCCGGATTAAACGCCATCTGCTATTTCTCCTCCCAAGACTCCAACCAGTTTCTATCCTGCTGTATCCTCTGACAATCCTCTTCACTATCCGTAACGCCTCCAATTTTTGTGTCATCTGCGAACTTAGATCTACATTTTCTTCCAAATCATTTATATACACCACGAACAACAAAGGCCCCAGAACTGATCCCTGTGGAACGCCGCTAGTCACAGCAATCAGTTCAGAAAAGCACCTTATACTGCTACCCTCTGTCTTCTGTGCCCAAGTCAGTTTTGTATCTTACTTGCCAGCTATTCTCTGATCCCATATGAATTTACCTTTTGTACTGTCTACCATGAGATACCTTGTCAAAGGTTTTACTGAAGTCCATGTATACAAAATGTACTGCCTTTCCCTCATCTATCATCTTTGTCACTTCCTCGAAAAACTCGGCAAATTAATGAGGCATGACCTTCTCTTCACAAAACCATGCTGTCCATCACTAATACGTCCATTTGTTTCCAAATGTGAGTCAATCCTATCTTTAAGAATCTTTTCCAATAATTTCCCTACCACTGATGAGACTCACTGGCCTATAATTTCTTGTACAGTAAGAAGTCTTACAACACCAGGTTAAAGTCCAACAGGTTTGATTCAAACACGAGCTTTCGGAGCGCAGCTCCTTCCTCAGGTGAATCAGCAGCAGCGCTCCGAAAGCTCGTGTTTGAATCAAACCTGTTGGACTTTAACCTGGTGTTGTAAGACTTCTTACTGTGCTCACCCCAGTCCAACGCCGGCATCTCCACATTATAATTTCCTGGATTATCCTTGCAATGGAACAATATTGGCTACTCTCCAGTCCTCTGGAACTTCACCTGTAGCCAATGAGGATCCAAAGATTACTGTCGGGGCTTCCAGTGACGGCGGGCGGGAGGCAGCCGCAGACTGGAGGGCTCCCGCTCGGGAATAGGAATTTCGGAGATTGAACGCCCGGTCCCGGGGGCAATGGAGGCTGAAAAGGCTGTAAGGCACAGGGAGGAGAAATGTCCAACTTTGGGAGAAAAACAGCCGTGAAAAAGGGGGTTAACGGAAGTCTGCCGAGGAGTGAAAAAGTCAGCGCAGGAACTGTAAGGAAAGCGGAGGCTGGAGCCCCAGGGGAGGCCGCATCGCTCACAGCAGAAGAAATGACCACGGTGATGGTTGTGGAACTTGAAAAATAGTTCACAAAACACATGGAAGCAATGAAGAAGGAGATGGGGGCGGTATTGAAAGTGCTGGTGGAGGAGGTAGTTGCCACGGTGAGGGCGGCGGTATCAAGCGCAATGGCGGAGGTGCGGGAGCAAGGTGAGACACTGAAGGAAGTGGAAGAGGCATTATCAAAGCACAGTGATCAACTCACCTTGATGGGGAAGGAGCTGCGGAGGGTGATAGAGACCAACAAGGGGCTGCGAGCCAAAATGGAAGACCTGGAAAACAGATCCAGGTGACAGAATCTGAGGATTCTGGTTCTGCCCGAAGGGGTGGAAGGCCGGAGGCCGACGGACTATTTTGCCACAATGTTGGCGAAACAATTGGGGGACGATATGAACTGGGCCGGGCTCATCGCTCGTGGAGGCCTATACCAAAGGTAAGTGAGCCGCCAAGAGTAGTAACTGTGTGTTTCCGTAGGTACAGCGTAAAGGAGAAGGTCCTGTGCTGGGAAAATAGAAGCAGGTGATGGTGGTGCTGGAGCTGGTATACACATATACCAGGACTTTACGGTGGAGCTGGCGAGGAGGCGGGCTGCCTTCAGCCGGGTGAAGAATGTACTGTACATCAGCAAGGTGCAGTGCGGCATAGTATACCCGGCATAGTTGAGAGTGACCTACAATCCAAGGACTTTTATTTTGGGACAGCGGAAGCAGCGGAGGAGTTTGCGAAGGCAGAAGGACTGTGGCAGAATTGAGAATTGGTCGTGTACCGATGTAGCCTCTTGTCTCTTTATTTTTTCACTGCGTGTTGGTGTATGTACTAAATGAGTCTTCACTGTATATACTTTGACAAGGGAAGAGATGGGACTTTAATTTGCAATGATAGTTCTTTGGGGCTTGGGTGTGTATGCGGAGGTTGTGTGCTAAAGGGGATTTCTTTGTTTTCCTGGGACCGTTTCCTGGGGAAGGAGACCCGGGCGGGGGCCCCCACGCTGGCCGGTTTAAGCCGGCCAGTGAATGGGAGTGAGGTGGGGGGAGGGGCTGCGGCCATCGAAGCCTGGTAGAAGAAGTTCCGGTGAGTCTAGCCGGGGTGAAAGTTGGGGGAAGGAACCGAGGTTGGGGGGAGGAGTTTACAAGAGGAAGTAGAGGGGAGGTGTCTGGGAGGGGGGTTGGGGGCGATGTCTACAATTCATGGATGTCATTCATGGTACACTTGCGGGGATTGTATGACTTGAATATTGGTGGGGGGGGGGGGGGTTGGGGGGTGGACTGTATATGTCAATGGTGACCATAGGCGACTCCTGATTCCTTTTTTCCTTCTTTTCCCCACTTTGGGCGGGTTTGTTTTATTTGATGCTTATATTGTCAGGTGGGCCATTGTTTGGGGTGGTGGGAGAACGGGATCGTTGTTGTCGATAAGGGGACTGAGATTGTATTTGTTACGGTTTACTGTTTGTTGGTGGAGTGTTAATTCTGAAGTACTGGCGCTGGAGGGTGTGCAGAGGAGATTCACTAGGTTAATCCCAGAGCTGAAGGGGTTGGATTATGAGGAGAGATTGAGTAGACTGGGACTGTACTCGTTGGAAGTTAGAAGGGTGAGGGGGCATTTTATAGAAACATAAAATTATAAAGGGAATTGTAGGAAAGATGCGGGGACGTTATCTCCACTGGCGGGTGAAAGCAGAACTAGGGGACATAGCCTCAAAATAAGGGGAAGTAGATTTAGGGATGAGTTTAGGAGGAACTTCTTCACCCAAAGGGTTGTGAATCTATGGGAATTGCTGCCCAGTAAAGCAGTTGAGGCTCCTTCATTAAATGTTTTCAAGATAAAGATAGATAGTTTTTTGAAGAATAAAGGAATAAAAGGTTATGGTGTTCGGGCGGGAAAGTGGAGCTGACTCCACAAAAGATCAGCCATGATCACATTGAATGGCGGAGCAGGCTCGAATGGCCAGATGGCCGACTCCTGCTCCTAGTTCTTATGTTCTTATATTCAGGCTGAGAGGAGGCTTGATAAAGATGTTCAAAATCATAAGGGGGCTGGACAGAGTTGACAGGGAGAAACTGTTCTCACTTGTAAAAGGATCAAGAACGAAAGGGCACCGATTTTCAAGAGAAAATTTTCAAAAGAGAAAAGTGCTTTGCAAAAGAAGTAAATATGATGTGAGAAAAAAACCTTGTCACACAACGAGTGGTTCAGATCTAAATTTCACTGTTGGAAATATGGTAGAGCAAAGTTTCAAGAGGATTATTTAAATAGGAACAATGTGCAAGGGTGCGGGGAAAAGGCAGGGGAGTGGCACTAGGTTTTAATGCTCATTTGGGAAACAAGTTGCAGACACGATGGGCCAAATGGCCTCTTTCTGCTTCGTAACAATTCTGTGATTCACTTAATTGGTTTATACCCCTTTGAAAATTCTTTATATACTCCCAACAGCTTACTTTCCCACCTAGCTTATACCATCAGTAAACTTGAATGGATTGCATAAAGTCTCCTCACCTACGATCTAAAGATTACAAATAGCTGAGGCCCAGCAAGAACTGTACTTACAGAATTCCACGAGTTAATGCCCTACCATCCCAAATATTTCCAGTTTATTTTCAGTCTTTGTTTCCTGACCACTAACAAATGCTCAATCCATCCTTGAATCTCATGCCTGAATTTTGTATGGTACCCGGAGGAATGTTTTTGAAAATCCAAATAGATTACATCCACTGGTTTCCCCTTATCTACTCTGGTAATTACACCCTCAAAAAACTGTATCAATATTCCCCTTTCATTAAATCATGTTGACTTTACCTAATAATATTTTGATTTTCAAAGTGCCCTGTTACCATCTCCTTAATAATGGACTCTAATATATATGTCACTGCTGATGTCAAGATGTGTTGTTTTTGCAGAACATGGAGTTCAAGTACCAAACTGGAACTAGTTTATTCCTGTTTGCTTGTATGGAAACAAATATAAATGGGGACAAGAGGGTGGTATTACAGGTTACAAGGGCTAGCTTTACCTTTTTTCTCTCTCTCATTTTCTGAGTAGTAGTTACGTTTGCTACCTTCCAATCTAGAAGATTGTTCCAGAATCTAGTTAATTTTAGAAGATCCTAAACAATGCATCCCCTGTAACTGCAGCCATCAGATCCAGGGATTTGTTGTCTTTTGATCTAATTAATTTCTCCAGTACTTATTCCTTAATTATATTAAATATTTTACATTACTCACTCATTAGGCCTTTTGTTCCCCACAATTGTTTTTTGTGACCTACTGTGAAGAGAGGTAGAAATGTTTGCTTAATGCCTCTGTCATTTCTTTATTCCCCATTATAATTTTTCTTATCTCTGCCTTTAAGGGGCTCACATTTAACTTCAGTAATCACTTCATTTTTGCATACTTGAAAAAGATCTTGCAATCTTGCAAGTTTAATCGCATTCTATTTTCTTTCTCATTATCAAAGCTTTCTTCAATCCACAGGCCTGGTACATTTATTAGCAACAATATCAGTCTCATCTTCTAATTTTTGATTACTCTTAATTTTGTTAGTTAGCTACAGTTGTACTTTTTTTCCCAATGGAGTTTTTAAAGCCCTCAAGGAAATGGATATTATGAACAATTTTTTTAATGCTTACCATTGTGCTTCAACCATCAAATTTCCCAATACCTCACCTAACTTATTCTTCACCGCCATAGCTGGCATTGTTTAAATTTAACACCCTTGTTTTAACTTAACCATATTTCCCTCAAATTTCATATGAAAGTTAGCATTCATGACAAGAGGGCTAGAATGCAAGACCAGGGATGTAATTCTGAGGCTGTATAAGGCTTTGGTCAGACCCCATTTGGAGTATTGTGAGCAGTCTTGGGCCCCGTATCTAAGGAAGGATGTGCTGGCCTTGGAAAGGGTCCAGAGGAGGTTCGCAAGAATGACCCCTGGAATGAAGAACTTGTCGTATGAGGAACGGTTGAGGACTCTGGGTCTGTAATCGGAGTTTAGAAGGATGGTGGGGGGGATCTTATTGAAACCTACAGGATACTGCGAGGCCTGGATAGAGTGGATGTGGAAAGGATGTTTCCACTTGTAGGTAAAACCAGAACCAGAGGACACAATCTCAGACTAAAGGGACGATCCTTTAAAACAGAGACGAGAATGAATGTCTTCAGCCAGAGGGTGTTGAATCTGCGGAACTCTGTCACAGAAGGCTGTGGAAGCCAAATTGCTGAGTGTCTTTAAGACAGAGATAGATAGGCTCTTGATTAATAAAGGAATCAAGGGTTATGGGGAGAAAGCAGGAGAATGGGGATCAGAAAAATATCAGCCAAGATTGAATGGCAGAGCAGACTCGATGGGCCGAGTGGCCTAATTCTGCTCCTATGTCTTATTCAATCCTGAAGTTCGTTTACGAGGAGATGACTAATTAACACAGCCTGGTTTCACAATATGGATCTGGCGAAACCTATACCCTAGATGGTTCGCTCCAGAAAACTGTCCCAAATGCATTCCAAGAACTCACCCTCCATGCTACATTTGTCAATTTGGTTTGCAATGTCTGAATGAAGGTTGAAATCCTTCCTGACATCAGCACCCTCGCCTCCAAGTTGAAACGTTGTGGGTTCGTATCTCACCCCAGTGAGCACAAAAATCCAGGCTGTCACTCAGTGAAGTAGTGAAGGAGAACTTAGCCATCATCAGTGTCATCTTTGGATGAGATGCCTTGTCTGCCTTTTCATCACATTAAACTTAAATTATGATTTAATTTAATTATGTAATTGTCCTTCTTTCCCTGATATTGCTGGGGAATCCATACAGTGCAGAAGGAGGCCATTCGGCCCATCAAGCCTGCATCAACCCTCCGAAAGATCACCCCACCCAGGCCCGCACCCCCACCCCTATCCCAGTAACCCTTCCTAACCTGCGTATCTTTGGACTGTGGGAGGAAACAGGAGCACCTACAGGAAACCCACACAGACATGGGGAGAAAGTGCAACTCCACACAGACTAGTCACCAAAGGCCGGAATTGAACCCGGGTCCCTGGCGCTGTGTGACAGCAGTGCTAACCCACTGTGCCACCACGGCATAGTTGATAACCCTCTATTGGCAAACTTTGTCCAGACCCGACACATTTTACCCAAACCGTTACTCTGCTCCACAATTAGACTTACCACTTTAAACTTGTAAACTTATACTACCCGAAATTCCCTTCCCTCTTCTTAGCTTCACACTCAATTCACTGCGCCAGTTCTGTGATCCACCAGGATACCGGTTCCAGTTCAGTTTCAGTTGATTCTGTCCCAACGAGTTCCAGTGCCCCATCAATTGGACCAGTTGGGCGGGTTCTCCGCCCCGCGCCCGATTGCTGGTTGAGCATGCTGGCGGGATGCTCCGTTTCACCGGCTGCTCAATGGGGTTTCCCATTGTGGGGCAGCCCCATGCCGTCGGGAAACCCCCAGGTTGCTGGCAAAACAGAGCCTCCCGACAGCAGAAAATCCAGCCCGTAGTCTCCCAGAACACTCTTTCTGTTTGTCTCAGTGGCAATTTAATTTTGGCTCAGATAGTAACTCATCCACCATTCAGCCTTCTCATTCATAATGATATCAAGTACCCATTGGACAATGGCAAAGGCTGAGCTTCTTCCACCGCCTTGTCGGTGATCTCCTTACCTGCCTGAATCAGAATTGCAATCTTCCTGCCCTGACCACTGCACAAATCAAAATCAATACCTAATCTAAGGGATGTGACTGCCTTCTGATGCTCTCCCTGATACTCTGCAAATTCAACACTTCCGACTCAAGCTCAATGAATCCAATCCAAAGTTTCTGAGTTGTAGACACTTAACATAGTTAAGGTTGCCTCAGATCTCACTGTCCTCACATGCTACAGATATAGCACACCACCTGCACTACCATTGACATCTAACCTGGCACAGTAGCACAGTGGTTAGCACAGTTGCTTCACAGCTCCAGGGTCCCAGATTCGATTCCAGGCTTGGGTCTGTATTTGTCTGGAGTCTGCACGTCCTCCCCGTGTCTGCGTGGGTTTCCTCCGGGTGCTCCGGTTTCCTCCCACAGTCCAAAGATGTGCGGGTTAGGTGGATTGGCCATTCTAAATTGCCCTTCGTGTCCAAAAAGGTTAGGTGGGGTTACTGGGCTCTGGGCATACGGGGGAGGTCTGGGCTTAAGTAGGGTTCTCTTTCCAAGGGCTGGTGCAGACTTGATGGGCCAAATGGCCTCCTTCGGCACTGTAAATTCTTGGATTCTATGAAATCTTTCTTTACTTAATTAATTACACCAATATCTGAAGGTTGTGGAACAGTTATAGAGAGTTAGGTCTGGCGTGTTTCCTCCGGGTGCTCCGGTTTCCTCCCATAGTCCAAAGATGTGCAGTTAGGTGGATTGGCCATTCTAAATTGCCCTTAGTGCCCAAAAAGGATAGGCGGGGTTACCGGGTTCTGGGCAAACGGAGGAGGTCTGGGCTTAAGTAGGGTTCAATCCACCTAACCTGCACATCTTTGGACTGTGGGAGGAAACCGGAGCACCCGGAGGAAACCCACGCAGACACGGGGAGAGCGTGCATTCAGTTCTGGACACTGTGGGCAGAATTCTCTGCAAGGCCCGACGCCGTAGTGAAATCCGGAGAGGTTCACGATGGCGTCGGAAGCCTCTCCCGGCCCCCCATTCTCCCCTCCCCGGGGGGATAGGAGGGCCGTACCGGGAAACTCGGCTGCCAGGCCTTGTCCCTGGCTTCAAGGCCCGGCGTGCCAAGAATGACACCGTGGTGGCGCCTAATGACGTCAGTCGCGCATGCGCGGTTGCCGTCTTTCCCCTCAGCCGCCCCGCAAGACGTGATGGCTTGATCTTGCAGGGCGGCGGAGGGGAAAGAGTGCGTCCCCTTGAGACGCCGGCCCGACGATCGGTGGGCACCGATTGCGGGCCCGTCCCCTCCCGAGCACGATCGTGGTGCTCAATTCCCGATCCGCCCCCCCACAGGCCCCACACTTACCTGGCATGCCATGTTCACGACGGCAGCGACCAGGTGTGGTTGCCGCCGTCGTGCACAGGTCGGGAACGGCAGGCCGCTCGGGCCATGGCGTTTCTCTGAGCGGCGGGTCGCAAAACCGGACATGCCAATTTGGGGGTGGGTGGGAGAATAGCGGGAGGTGCGGGAGCGGACCTCCCGCTATTCTCCCACCCATCGTGGTTGCGGAGAATCACGCCCTGTGTCTCACTGAGGATATATGGGCGCGATTCTCCCAGACAGGGAGAAATCGTAAGGCTGGCGTCAAATCCGGGCGGGTTTGACGCCAGCCCCCCCCCCCCCTCCCCGACCGGGAACCGATTCTGGTCCCCGGTCGGGGCTAGCATGCCGCGGCCGTGAACTCCGGCATCGCGGGCTTAACAAATTTCGTTAAGCCCGCTTGCCAGAGTTTGCGCCTGCTGACGCGTCATATGATGTCAGCCGCGCATGCGCGGATTGGAAGACTCCAACCCGCGCATGCGCGGATGACGTCATCGCGCATTTGCGCGAAATCCGCCAATGCGCGGGCCGGGATGCCCCTCAGCCGCCCCGCGAAGTGATACAGCGGGGCGGCGGAAGGACAAAGAGTGCGCGGGAATCGGACCTGCTGCCCGCGATCGGTCCCCACCGATCGCGGGCCCATGGCACCCTTGGCACGGCCGTGGTACAGCCGTGCCAATCGGTGCCATGGTTGCCAAGATCGGGACTTTACGGTCATTTTTACGAACGGCCAGACCAGGTGCGTTTGCCGTTCGTAAAAACGGCCGTAAAGGGCTTGGAATTCGGCCCATCGGCCAGCTGAGAATCGCTGCTGGCCGTAAAAAAACGGCGGCTGCGATTCGGGTCGGGAGTTGGGCGTGGGGGGGGGGGGGGGGGGGGGGGGGGGGAGAATAGCGGGAGGGCGTCGGACTAGCGTGGCCGTAAAAATTTACGACCCCCGCTATTCTCCGCACCGTCGTGAGTGCGGAGAATTGCGCCCATTGACTTTGGAGGGTGCAGAGTAGGAAAAATGGCTAACATTGTGCCGTGAGTCATGATGGTAAAAGAGGCTAACGATGAGGCAAGATGGTGATATCAGAAAGCAATTATTTTCAGGAAGCAGAGTGGAAATTTGGAACTCTCTCCCCCAGAAACCGCTTTGGCTGGATGTTAATGAAAAATTGTTGTTTTCTAAACTGAGGGTATTAAGGGTTATTGAATCAAGCAAGGTTGCTATGATATCCATGGAGACGGATCACTTTCTTTCTTTTTTTAAACATAAATTTAAAGTACCCAATTAACTTTTTCAAATTCTGGGACAATTTAGCGTTGCCAATCCACCTACCCTGCACATCTTTTGGGTTGTGGGGGTGAAACCCACGCAAACACGGGGAGAATGTGCAAACTCCACACGGACAGTGACCCGGAGCCGGGATTGAACCTGGGACCTCGGCTCCGTGAGGCAGCAGTGCTAACCACTGTGCCACCGAGCTGAGACTGATCACATTTAAAAAGATACTTGGATTCTAATGATTGATTGAAAAGGTCACAGGCGCGATGATGCGGCCTCTTCACCCGACTTGTGGGCACAAGGCCCTTCAATCACACGAGAGGCCTCTCTCTCTCGAGATCTGCAAATGCTTGAAATGCCTCACGAGATTTAACAAATTCTCACGAGACGTTGCGATCTGGATCCAGAGCCATTATGTTAATTCAAATATGCACTCATGGGATTCTTTTTTAAAAAATTTAGAGTACCCAATTATTTTTTCCAATTAAGGGGCAATTTAGCGTGGCCAATTCTCCTAACCTGCACATCTTTTTGGGTTGTGGGGGCGAAACCCAAGCAGACACGGGGAGAATGTGCAAACTCCACACGGACAGTGACCCAGGGTCGGGATTCGAACCCGGGTCCTCAGCGTCGTAGGAAGCAATGCTAACCACTGTGCCACTGTGCTGCCCCACTCATGGGATTCTCCCGGCGTCTGGGACCTAATGCCATGCCTGAGAGACCTCGCCATGAAGCCCTTGCCAGGGCACCATTTAATGCTGGTTTCCACAAACGTGGACCAGTGATAATGGCTCCTGGGGAGTCTCCTCGACCATTGAAGATGCCAGGGACAGGACATGGTGGTGCCCTGGCACTCTGTCACCTGACATTGCCAGCCTGGCACCCATCACTGCCACTGCCAGCCGAGCAGCACCACCCTGGCACCCACAGTGCCAGGTTGGCAGTGCCAAGGTGCCCATGTGCCAGATTTTCTCTCTCCTTTGTTGCAGATAAAGAGGGGCAAAACAGAACTCTTTTATTCTCTCACCATTTGCCCGTGCTTTTTGTTTAAAAATAGGCTGTGGCACTTATTCTAGTACCCAATTATTTTTTTTTCCAATTAAGGGGCAATTTAGTATGGCCAATCCACATAACCTGAAACACTTTGGGTTGTGGGGGTGAAACCCACGCAGACACAGGGAAGACACAGGTATACAGTAAGGGGATTGCAAAGAGGGGTTTTTAAAACTATGAATAACTAAACAATATAAAGGAATCGCAGAAATAGATATCTGGTGGCAAGACTTCCCGTGTCCAGGAAGTCCAAATACAGAAATATTCTCTCATGGGGAAGTTCCAAATCAGGCATGTTCCTGGCTGAAGGGGGAATTCCTTTAAGATTACGGTGCCATAGTGAGGTTAGCTTGAGATTCAGAAACGTGTTCTGCTTGGCAGGTGGTGATCACTGACCTCCAGATAAACAGGCTTCAAGGAGGCTTGCACCAGGCAAAGCTTGACCAGCCTGGAGCCCTGCTGTCAGACTTTGGCAGGTTGGAAATAAACTATCAGACTGACTGCTTACAATTTCTCAGCCCCACAAAGAGATTTCAAAATGGTCACTCAAGTCATGAGCCTTCCTTACTGCACAGTGATTTCATAAAGGAATGTTTACCTGGTGCCTGGACGTAGATTTTGTTTTATTACTTACAATGTTCCAGCCATTAGCCTCTGAAAGAGCTATGATCCAGCTTAGTAGTTCTGTTCCAGGAAGCGATTGTCTGGGCAGACCATCAGATTCCACTTGACAGGTATACTTATGCTCTTGCTGTTGTTGTAATATGTCCACAGAGGCAGAAGTCCCTTCACCAGAATCCCTTTTATTAACAAAACCAACAGCCGAACAACCGGGTGCATTCCGCTTGCTGTCTACACTGGGAGTGCAGAGGATCTGACACTCCCTGTTATATACACAGAAAGGGGCCCACTAATCAGGGAACTTGTATTCCAATTGGCTAATCTCAAAGGCCTAGTCCAAGTCATTACAGTTGTCCGCAGGTGTGAACACCTTGCACCTTCTCAGAATGTCTTTTGACTTGGGCCCTGATGGAACCATCAATTCACCAGACACGTGTTTCCGATGTGAATCTAGGCTTTAATCGACTTACTTCAGAGACAGCCTGTTACCCGTTGATGAACTTGTAGTGACCCAGGCTGACTCTGGACAAGGGTATATATACAGCTGCACTAGGGGGAGGAGAAATGGGCGGAGTCAAGGTTCGACCGGGGACTGGGGGCGCTGGGGGCTGGCCGGCGAGGGGGCGCGGAACTGGTGGAGCGAGCTCGTGGGCTCGGTAGTGCAAGGGGGCGGCAGCATGGGGTGTAGGGTGAGAGATCCTTCTGTGGGGGTAGAGGGGGCGCTGGATCTGGCGGGTGCCAGATCCTGGAGGGATACCATGTCATGACGGCCGTCTGGGAACTCGACGAATGCGTACTGGGGTTTGGAGTGGAGCAGGCGCACCTTCTCAACAAGTGGGTCGGTTTTGTGCGCCCTGACCTGTTTCCTCATGAATACGGGGCCCAGCGTCCTCAGCCATGCCAGAAGTGAGACCGCCGTGGTAGTGCCCCTGGAGAAAATGAAGAGCCTCTCATGAGCGGTCTGGTTGGTCGCCGTACACAAAAGGGACCTAATAGCGTGGAGCGCGTCTGGGAGGACTTCCTGCCACTGGGAGACTTGGAGCTTTCTGGACCGGAGGGTCAGTAGGACGGTCTTCCAGACCGTCACGTTCTCCCTTTCCACCTGCCCGTTCCCCCTGGGGTTGTAGCTGGTAGCCCTGCTCGAGGCAATGCCCTTGTCGAGCAGGTACTGACGCAGCTCGTCGCTCATGAAGGACGAACCACGGTCGCTGTGTACGTAGCTGGGGAAACCATACAGGGTGAAGATGCTATGCAGGGCCCTAATGACTGTGTGGGAGATCATGTCGGGGCACGGGATGAAAAATGGGAGAACTCATCTACGACGTTTAAGAAGTAAACGTTCTTGTTAGTTGAGGGGAGTGGCCCTTTGAAATCAATCGCGAGGCATTCAAAGGGCCTAGAAGCATTGACCAGGTGGGCCCTGTCTGGTCTATAGAAGTGCGGTTTGCACTCCGCAAAGATCGGGAAGTCCCTGGTGACCGCTTTTACCTCCTCGTTGGAGAAAGGCAGTTTCCGGCCCTGATGTAGTGGGCGAGCCGGGTGACCCCTGGATGGCAGAGGTCATTGTTGATGCTTTTTAATCGGTCGATCTGCGCGCTTGCACATGTCCCGTCGGATAGGGCATCATTGAGCTTCCCGGGTCGATATTTGATATCATAATTGTAGGTGGAGAGTTCGATCCTCCACCTCAGAATTTTATCGTTTTTTATTTTGTCCCTTTGCGAGTTGTCGAACATGAAGGCAACCGATCTTTGGTCGGTGATGAGGGTGCACTCCCTACCTGCGAGGTAGTGCCTCCAGTAACGGATAGCCTCCACAATGGCTTGTGCTTCTTTCTCGACTGAAGAGTGTCGGAGTTCTGAAGCGGAGAGGCCCCCATGAGTCGCACGTGGCGGGCGGCGAGGAAGATGGTGTCCAAGATGGTGGCCCCCATGAGTCACACGTGGCCGGCTGCGTGGTGGAGGTTTTCCAAGATGGCGGCCCCCATGGATCGCACGTGGCAGGAAGGGGGTGGAATCCTGGGGAGGGGATACGCGTCGAGGAGCGTAAATCTATTTATAGTCTGACTGTAGTCGACCACCATACAGAATTTTTCCCTGGTCTTAACAACCACCACCTGAGCTCTCCAGGGACTACTGCTGTCCTCTATAACCCCTCACTGAGTAGCCTTCGGACCTCTGCTCTGAAAAATACCCTATCCTGCAGGCTATACCACCTGCTACGAGTGGCTATGGGTTTACAGTCCTTAGTGAGATTGGCAAAGAGATGAGGGGGGGGAAATTCACAGCGTAGCGAGGCTGCAGATCGTGAGTGGGGGCAGGGGCCCTCCGAAGCTGAGGGTGAGGCCCTTGAGGTTGCATTGGAAGTCTAGGCATAATAAGAGTGGCGCGCAGAGTTTGGGCAAAACGTAGAGTTTGAACTTTGAGTAACTAGCGCCTCGGATTGTGAGTGTCGCGGAGGTGCCCCCCTGGATCTGGATCGAATGGGAGCCTGAAGCGAGCGAGATAGATGGCTGCACGGGAGCGAAAAGCGTCTTACCAGGTCTGGATGTGTGAAGCTCTCCGTGCTCCCGAAGTCGAAGAGGCATGGCGTTTTGAACCCGTTGATATGGACCATCGAGTTTCGTTGATTCTTTGGTCATGATTGGTCCAGGGTGACCGCGCTGAGTTGCGGGTTGTCGGCGGCTCGATCAGCTGTGCTGGAGTGGCCCCGTGATGACTGCCCTCTGAGTTCATAGTCTAATTCGAATTCCTCCGCTGAGTTGTCCGAGTGCGGAGATGCCGATCGGGCCTTTGGATCGCACGTGGCGGGCGGCGAGGAAGATGGCGTCTAAGATGGCGGCCCCCATGAGTCGCACGTGGCGGGCGGCGAGGAAGATGGTGTCCAAGATGGTGGCCCCCATGAGTCACACGTGGCCGGCTGCGTGGTGGAGGTTTTCCAAGATGGCGGCCCCCATGGATCGCACGTGGCAGGAAGGGGGTGGAGTTGGGCCATAGGCTGCAGCGTTTCGGGCCCCGCGGGGCTGCGAGTGAGGGGAGCGGTTACTGCGAGTCGCTGGGGAGTTGGAAGCTGGGGCCCTTTTTGCGAGGCACACTCTTGCGTAATACCCTTTTCACCCACAGCTGCTGCAGGTCACGTTGCGGGCCGGGCAGTGCTGTCGCGGGTGCTGATTCTGGCCGCAGAAATGGCAGGCTGGAGCAGCATAGTGGCTGGCTGGGGCAGCATAGTGGCTGGCTGGGGCAGCATGGTGGCCGGGCGGCCGCGTAGCACAGGCCTGGGGGAGTCACTGGTCGGGGGCCCATGATTGGGTCGCGGGGTCCGCGGGGAACGAGTTAAGGCTGCGGAAGGAGACCTCCATCATGGTAGCAGTTTCCACAGTCGTTTCTAAGTCCTGGGCCCCCTTTTCCAGCAGTCGTTGGCGCACATAGTTAGACCTGAGGCCCGCTACAAAAATATTGCGTACAGCAAGTTCCCTGTGTTCAGCCGCGGTAACCGCTTGGTAATTACAGTCATTGGACAAATTGTTAAGTTCTCTTAGGAATTTGGCGAGTGATTCTGTAGGCCGTTGATGGCGAGTCGTGAACACATGGCGAGCGTAAATTTCATTAATGGGCCTTTCATACATTTTTTCGAGAACTGCTAGCGCCGCAGTATATGAACTGGCCGAGTTTAGTTGCTTCGAGATTCTGTGGCTCACCCTCACGTGCAGTAGACTTAGCTTCTGATCCTCTGTAGTTTCGGCTGTGCTCGCTTCGGCCAGGTAGGCCTTGAAGTACCGGATCCAGTGGGAGAAGATTTCTTTAGCCTCTGCATCCTGCGGGTTGAGTTCCAGGCGTCCAGGCTTGAGGGCCGATTCCATAATCGATCTTTACTGTTCTTAAGTCGATTAAATTGTTGGAACCATCAATTCACCAGACACGTGTTTCCGATGTGAATCTAGGCTTTAATCGACTTACTTCAGAGACAGCCTGTTACCCATTGATGAACTCGTAGTGACCCAGGCTGACTCTGGACAAGGGTATTTATACAGCTGCACTAGGGGGAGGAGTTGTGGGCGGAGCCAAAGTTGGAGCCCAGTACAAGTTCCTGAGTGCTCCCAGCGCTACTCCCCCTAGTGGTAGGATAGCGCTACTGTGCTTACAACAACAGTGTGAATTAACATATATATTAACATATATTACATTCACCACAGGCCCTCTTATCCCCATAGCAATCAAGCCACGTTGTTGCCAGACAGAATTCAGAACAGGGTCACATGACTGGAACTAGGGACACAGTTTAAGATTGAGAGGTCTCCCTTTAATATGGACCTTATCATTACAAGGGGACATAAATTCAAAGTGAATGGTGGAAGATATAGGGGGGGAGTCAGAGGTAGGTTCTTTACCCAGAAAATAGTGGGGGCATGGAATATAGTTGAGTCGGAAACATTAGGGACCTTCAAGCGGCTATTGTACAGGTACTTGGATTACGGTAGAATGATGGGGTGTAGATTCATTTGTTCTTAATCTTGGACAAAAGTTCGGGGCAATGTCGTGGGCCGAAGTGCCTGTTCTGTGCTGTATTTTTCTGTGTTCTATTTTCTATGTTCTATGTCTGGCAGCATCTGTAGGGAGATAAAGAGCTAACGTTTTGAGTCCAGATGACCGCTTTGAGAAAGGGTCATCTGGACACGGAACGTTAACTCTTTTCTCTCTCTACAGATGCTGCCAGATCTGCTGAGATTTTCCAGCATTTTCTCTTTGGTTTCAGATTCCAACATCCTCAGTAATTTGCTATTATCCAGTTGTTAAATGCTCTCCACCTCCCCCCATGAAATAATAGATATTGGTAAGCCATCAGACAAAAGGTCAGCACAACATCATGGGCTGAAGGGCCTGTTTTGTGCTGTATTATCTCTGTTCTATGGACACGAGGAGAAGTATTCCTTTCAGCACAGCATTAGTCTGCAGAATTCTCCCCAGAAAACGGTGGACTCTGGGCCATTGAATTTATCCAAGGCAGAGTTAGACATTTTTGATGGACAAGGGAATCGAAGGTTATGGCAGTGGGGGCAGACAGGAGAGTGGAATCTAGGCCACAATCAAATCAGCCATGATCTTATCAAATGTCAGAAAAGGCTTGAGGGTCGAGAGGGCTACTCCGGCTCCTAAACCTTATGCTCGTATGACCGACCCCCCTTCATTCCTCCATTTTACCTTAAATCACAAAGACCGTCACTGAACATAATTCTATAAACTTAATATTTGCAACAAGGTTGCAACGAGGTGAAGTACAGATCAACCATAATTCAGTGGAATGGCAGGACAAGGTTGAAGGGACTGAATGGTCATCACGGTGGAACTCTGACCGTTCTCCAAAATAAATATCTTTTAAAATAATTTTGCCACGTTCACTAATAAATAAACAGATGGTGATAGAAGAAAGATGGAGTACGTAAGTGTGACAGGAATCTTATAACCCTGTCAACTTGGAAACTCAGCAGAAAACAGGTTGGGAGAGAGAACGTGGGCGGAGTTCTCCGGCCCGCCGCAGGGTCGGAGAATCGCCCGGGATGGCATAAATCCCGCCCCCGCCGTGGCCGGAATTCTCCGCCACCCGGGTGTCGGCAGGAGCGGGAATCACACCGCACATTTCGGCATGCCCCCCCGTGGCGATTCTCCGGCCCGCGATGGGCCGAAGTCCTGCCGCTGTCAGGCCTCTCCCACCAACGTGGTTTCAACCACCTCTGGTGATGGCGGGATTGGCGGCGCAAGCGGGCCCCAGAGGTCCTGGAGGGGGGCGTGGGGTGATCTGACCGTGGGGGGTGCCCCCACGGTGGCCTGGCCCGCGATCGGGGCCCACCGATCGGCGGGAGGGCCAGTGCCATGGGGGCACTCTTTTTTTTCTGCCGCCGCCACGGCCTCCACCATGGCGGAGGCGGAAGAGACCCCCCTACTGCGCATGCGCCGGTGCGTCACCGGCGTATGCGCAAACCGGCGAAGGCCTTTCGGCCAGCCCCGACGCTGGCCGGTGGGCGTCAAAGGCCGTTGGTGCCGGTTTTGGCGCCAGTCGGCATTGCGCCAACCACTCCGGCGCGGGCCTAGCCCCTCAATTCTCCGCACCTTTGGGGAGGAATGGTTGACGCCACTCCGCTACGCCGGGACCCCCCGCCCCGCCGGGTAGGGGAGAATCCCGCCAGTATTTTCTTCGAACAAAAACTGAACTCAGATACATTCAGGTCACTGCCTGAACTCCAGCTGGTGCTAAAGGGGTTATCATTCCCTTTGTGAACATTTATTATTTAGTTTTAGCTCTCCTTTAAAGATAAAGTATTGATTGAGTAAACAGTATTACAGGCTGCAGCACATAATCAACAAAGGCAGTGTTAATCCTGCATGATAAATTGGCCTGTCGAGCTTGTGAAAATAGCAGAGCGATCCATCCACAAAATGGGCAACAGCAAATACTTGTTTAAAAATATACCCGTTACAAATAAAGGATTTTTACTTTCTAATTTTGAGGTGTTTGGGTTCATTATTTGAACCATAGAATTTATTTTGTCCTCTTAATTCCTCATCAGTCTTTTTGAACACAAATTGGTCCAGTTTTCATTTTGCAGGAATGAATGAATGAATATCGCTTATTGTCACGAGTAGGCTTCAATGAAGTTACTGTGAAAAGCCCCTAGTCGCCATATTCCATCACCTGTTTGGGGAGGCTGGTACAGGAATTGAGCCGTGTTGCTGGCCTGCCTTGGTCTGCTTTAAAAGCCAGCGATTTAGCCCAGTCTTGGGCTGGTTTAGCTCACCAAGCTAAATCGCTGGCTTTTAAAGCTGGCCAGCAGCACGGTTCGATTCCCGTACCAGCCTCCCCGGACAGGCGCCGGAATGTGGCGACTAGGGGCTTTTCACAGTAACTTCATTGAAGCCTACTCGTGACAATAAGCGATTTTCATTTTCAGTGTGCTAATGGGTCGGTGAGTGTCTTTTGTCAGAGTTAGGATCAGCAAAGTTTGATTTTTGTGCAAGGTTCAAGGCCCTGATCTGTGCCCTTGTTTGTTTGGTCGCCTGACCGTTTGTTTTTGCATTTTAAGTGAAATAATTTTGTGTCGCATTATATTTTTGATTTTGATAATGAGACCAATGACTTGTTTAATGAGTTGTAGATAGTGTGATTTCAAATGAAAGAGGCCTCAGAAGCTGGGATGAGAACATCTGAATAAAAGTGAACAGATGACTAAACAACGCCAAAGTCATTTCTCGTTCTGCCGGTAGATGAAAGAACCAGGTCTGAAAGGTTCAATCAGAAAGAACAAAAAGTTAGTCATCCGAGAAGATGAAGCTGGAACAAAGCAACATGGAGAAGAAGTGGAGCGAATGATGGATGACAACAAGAAATCTCTCAAATTGAAACGGCAGATAGGAAAAATGTCAACTTTTCACAAAGAGATAAACAAAAGGGAAAAAAAAATCATTGCCGCTTTTAACTCCAATTTTGTCCTCGGTTCTTTGTTTCTCCAAGCATTTCATCCCATTAATAGGCATTCTCACAAACGGACAGCAACAGTAACGTAGGAACATAGGAGAAAGCAGGGCAGAACATAGGGGCAGCAGGGTAGCATGGTGGTTAGCATAAATGCTTCACAGCTCCAGGGTCCCAGGTTCGATTCCCGGCTGGGTCACTGTCTGTGTGGAGTCTGTACGTCCTCCCCCTGTGTGCGTGGGTTTCCTCCGGGTGCTCCGGTTTCCTCCCACAGTCCAAAGATGTGAGGGTTAGGTGGATTGGCCATGCTAAATTGCCCGTAGTCCTAATAAAAAGTAAGGTTAAGGGGGGGGGGGGGGTTGTTGGGTTACGGGTATAGGGTGGATACGTGGGTTTGAGTAGGGTGATCATGGCTCGGCACAACATTGAGGGCCGAAGGGCCTGTTCTGTTCTGTGCTGTAATGTTCTATGTTCTAAAGCCATTCGGCCCCTTGAGCCTGATGCACGGTTTAAGTAGATCATGGCTCAATTCCATTCCCCCCCCCACAGTCCCCATATAGAATCCCTACAGTGAAGAAGGAGGTCAATCGGCCCATCGTGTCTGCACTGACCCTAGGAAAGGGTACTTTACCTAGCTCCACTCTATCCCTACAACCCAATAACCTACCTAAGGGGTACTTTTGCATGGCCAATCACCTTACCTGCGCATCTTTGGAAAGATATTAATATCAATTAATACCTTTAATTTCTAGAAACCCATCGATCTCTATCTTGTACATACCCAACGCCTTCACGGTCCTCCAGGATAAAGAATGCCAAAGATTAACTGTAGATGTATTGGGTTTCCGAAACACTGACAACGATGACTTGTAACAAACGGTAGTTTATTCACTAGCAGAGCAGCTTTTTCATGCTTGTGCTCTGCCCGCGCTGCAGGGGAGAACTCTCGCACTCCCGATATGTGACCATTTTTGTAGCCATACCACCACATGGCCACTCAGTCTACATCTTCACTGTTTAGATGGGGCAACTAATGGCGTGAGATGTAACAGTGCACGCGAACGCAAACTGAGTACAGGCCATTTTGTAATGTACAAATTAAACAGACTAACAACACATTGACAAACGTTGAGGCAAGATTAAGCTGTTGCAGCTGATGCATCCTCACGTCTCCCCCCTCCCCCCCCCCCCCCCCCCCCCTCTCACCCCTGGCGTGGTGATTTGCCTGTGCACAGGTTTGTATATAGTTGTCTATCAATGCATATGGTTATCAATGCGACCTCCAACCAGCTGATGGTGATAGAGATCTACCATGTGACTCAAGATATCCAGCAGTTGGTAGGTAGCCGTACAAGAGGGTAGTCACACGAGAAGTAGCTCCAGGAGAATTCACTGAATTAATTTATTCATTGCTGTTTGTATCATAGTTTGTTAGCTATCTGGTTAGTTAGCTGGTTTAGCTCAGTAGGCTAGTTAGCTGGTTTAGCTCAGTAGGCTAGGCAGCTGGTTTGTGATGCAGAACAAGGCCAGCAGCGTGGGTTCAATTTCTGCACCAGCTGAGAACTCGGAATTATTTCTCCGTGTACCGAACAGGCACCGGAATGTGGTGACTAGGGGCTTTTCACACTAACTTCATTGCAGTGCTAATGTAAGCCTACTTGTGACAATAAAAGATTATTTATCTTTCCATGTGTTCATCTTGTTAATAAATCATCTTACTATTCAAAGAACTGTGCACATCTGTGTTATGGCCATAACATAGAACATAACCTTTTGTTGCTGAAAAATGAGATTCGAAGGTCAGTTCTAGATTAGGTGACAATATAGTTCTGGAACCTTGTGCTTTCTTTATCAGGCACCCTGAGTGTGTATGCCGGTTTGTGATGTTGTGGTGTCTCTCAGGCTGGTGTCGTCAGTTTGGACAACCTGGTGAGTTCCGTCGGTGGGTGCGGCGCTCGCTGTGTCGGCCTCTGGAGGACTCTGCATGTCCACTAGTGTAGGGGGCCTATACCACAGGCCAGATGACTGGAGTGCTGTGGCATCTGTTGGTGCTGGTTCCGATACCTGTGGGAGCTAATGGCAGTTGCATATGTAGTGGGCACCATCTGAGGCTTCGCCATAACTGATCGGTTGTGGGGCATGGCTGCGTATCTCTGTCAAGTGGTCATAGCCACGTGCGGTCTGCATCTTGACCAATTGACCTGGTGTTAGAACATAGAACATAGAACAGTACAGCACAGAACAGGCCCTTCGGCCCTCAATGTTGTGCCGAGCAATGATCACCCTACTCCACCCTATACCCGTAACCCAACAACCCCCCCCCCCTTAACCTTACTTTTTTTTAGGACACTACGGGCAATTTAGCATGGCCAATCCACCTAACCCGCACATCTTTGGACTGTGGGAGGAAACCGGAGCACCCAGAGGAAACCCACGCACACACGGGGAGGACGTGCAGACTCCGCACAGGCAGTGACCCAGCCGGGAACCGAACCTGGGACCCTGGAGCTGTGAAGCATTTATGCTAACCACCATACTACCGTGCTGCCCACAGGCTGTTAGAGGGTCTTGTCCGGGGCATCTCGATCATAATGCATTTAGCTTCTCAATCTTATTGCGCAGGGGCATCATTCACATTAGTTTCAAGTTTGGGCTGCAGCAGAGCCTTAGCAGAAAGAATCCTGGTTCTGGTGCATCTGGAAAAGGGTCACTGTGCTGACAAGGACAGGCCCTGTTGTGGTAGATTTTCATTTAATTTTTCATTTCATGTAGGCTCAGCATTGTGTGCTGTCCCAAGAGCAGCAGAGGTTTCCACCAGCAGCGCCGTCACAACCATCTAGGTCGACCCTGGTCCCGTCTCCATATTGGCTTCACTGAGCCCTTCCAGGCTCCATGCTTATCATTTATAGTTGACGTCCACTCCAAGTGGATGGCGGTCCACCAAATGCAAGAAACTACTGCGAATGTCCAAATCAAATACCTGCACCACGGGAGGTTGTCACCAGCGCTGGGATCGACTCATTTGTGATCGCGAATGAGAGTCGCCATATGCCATCCAATGGATTTGCCTAACAAGGGTCCAAATATTCAAACAAGACATGAGGAAGCAGACCTCCGGATTTTGGGAGATTCAGTTCCTTTTCTGCCATCAGACCACGCCGGGTGTTATAACCCCCATGGAGGTCAGAGGGTGTGGACCATCCGATTCCCCATGACCTCCAAACTTTCCCGGTAACAGAGCGTGGCTTCCCCTTTAACAAGGGAAGCCCACATAGTATAAAATCCCCGACCTGAGTGTAGGTCAGGGCGGGTGACTCTTCGGGGAGTGGAGAGAGTTAGTGTACATGTCTATAATCTTATCCTTCGCTCCATGTGTGTTCAATTTGTGTGGATTCTACAGAACATTAGATTGAGTCATTTGATTACTCCCCAGTATTGTTAGCCTTAGCTTCCAAATCTCACCCTGAGTTTGCTGTAGTAATAGTGGTGAAGCATTGCTCCTCTGAAATTTCAGACATCTTCTTAAGTACACACATACACCCAATATTGCGGAAATCCTGAAGTTTCTGTCAGTGATTTACCCTCCCCAGGCACACGAGAGGGCAATCAGAAGGAAATCAAACAATCGATCCAAATGTTTACTTTAACGCTCTTAATCTTACTGCAGGACACTGAAGATTAATGCAATGTGGAGATTGCATTCATCGGAAAGAGACAGGGTGACGAGGGGGAAGTCTAGAGATGTGTTGGAATTCGTACAGTCCTGGGTCAGCACGTATGGATGTTCCGGCACATGTCCAAAGGCTAACAGGTACAAGTCAGCGGCTCTGTGGGGGAAAAAATAGAGTTTCCAAGCCAAAGTTGGACTGTACCAATGATTGGCATTGAGCCCCTTCATCTCCTTGATTGTTCTAATTGAGCAAATGAGGTGCCATGGTCAATGAGTTTGCAGATGATATTGATGAGAACATGACTGAGCAACGAGAGAGCTGGGGAAAAGCACTGGAAGACAGTTGTTTGAAGACCAGTAATGCAAAGATCCAATTAATGGACTGCCAATTTGAGCCTATGGAAGGGGATGAGAGTGAAGGTGTAAAGATTCTGGGTGATGATCCCGGGAATGTGAGTTGTTTCAAGTACCTGGGGATCAGGATGACAGAAGATGGAAGTTAAGCAATGGACTAGCTCAGGCTTGAGTAATTGGAAGAAGTGCAGTGAAGCGTTATGCGATAGAAATGTATCGCTGTGAAGTGTTGGCTAGTGTAGACTTGAGAGATGAACAGACACTTCCAACACTTTCAACTCAATTTTATTAACTATTTCTAACTAACTAACACACGATGACTGTGGGTCTAAATGATGGTAACTTAAACTAGAGACCTAAGCCTTGTCAGAACCAGCACGGTAGCATGGTGGTTAGCATAAATGCTTCACAGCTCCAGGGTCCCAGGTTCGATTCCCGGCTGGGTCACTGTCTGTGCGGAGACTGCACATCCTCCCCGTGTGTGCGTGGGTTTCCTCCGGGTGCTCCGGTTTCCTCCCACAGTCCACAGGTGGATTGGCCAGGCTAAATTGCCCTTAGTGTCCTAAAAAAAAAAGGTTAATGGGGGTTGTTGGGTTACTGGTATAGGTATATGTGGGTATATGGTATAGGTATATGTGGGCTTGAGTAGGGTGATCATTGCTCGGCACAACATCGAGGGCCGAAGGGCCTGTTTTGTACTGTACTGTTCTAATTCTAATTCTAACCAGTTGATTCTCTCAGCACGTGTTGTAAGTCTGTGCTGGGCTGGATGAGTTCTTGTTACACTCAGAGGCAGCACCCAGAATGAGCGGGAACTGTGGTGCCCTCTGCCTTTATAGTGTGTGTATTCTAACTGGTGATTGGCTGCGGTGTTTGTACATGTTGATTGGTCCCTGTGTGTGTCCATCAGTGTGTGTCTGCACCATGATATACTGGTGTATATTATGACAGAAGTTGAAAAGAAGAATCTACAAGCCAGTAGGGGAAGGAGGGGCACCGTGGTGTTGTCACTGGACTAGTAAACCAGAGGCCCAGAGTAATGCCCTGGGGACTCAGATTGCAACCCCACCGGTGGTGAAACTTAAGTTCAATAACAATCTGGAATTAAAAGTCTAATGATGACCATATGGATTGTCGTAACAACATATCTGGTTCACTACTGTCCTTTAGGGAACAAAATCTGCTGTCCTTATATGGCCTGGCCTACATGTGATTCACAGCAATGTGGCTGACTCTGAACTTCCCGATGGAATGGCAGAGCACGCCTCTCAATTCAAGGACAATTAGGGATGGGAACAAATGCCGGCCTTGTCACGACACCCACTTCCCATGAAATAATCTTTTTTCAAAGTTGTGAGACCGGTTTTGTTAAACCTGGACAGCATTAAGGGTGCAATGGATGGCATTAAGGGTGCAACGGATGGCATTAAGGGTGCAATGGATGGCATTAAGGGTGCAATGGATGGCATTAAGGGTGCAATGGATGGCATTAAGGGTGCAATGGATGGCATTAAGGGTGCAACGGATGGCATTAAGGGTGCAATGGATGGCATTAAGGGTGCAATGGATGGCATTAAGGGTGCAATGGATGGCATTAAGGGTGCAACGGATGGCATTAAGGGTGCAATGGATGGCATTAAGGGTGCAATGGATGGCATTAAGGGTGCAATTTTCCCATTGTGTCGCACCACTTGCAGAGTCGGGTGTGATGGGTGAATCATGGGAGAGCCTCAAATCGGGCTTCACGCCAAGCGTGAAACCTCAGACGAGTCACCCGACCAGCGGCACCCGGCACAATCTGGATCTTGCACTCGTTGGGCATGATCCAGATAATATTTAAGTAAGCCATTGGGGACATTTAAACATTTGGATGCCATATTCACCTGGTGCCTGGGAGTCAACAACCGTGCCTGCGAGGCCCCACTGGGCGCCGTTTAACACTGGGTTCCACAATCGTGGACCAAGGTGATAGCACCCATCAGAGTCACACTTTAAATATTGGGGCAGCACGGTCGCATTGTGGATAGAACAATAGCTTCACAGCTCCAGGGTCCCAGGTCCCAGGTTCGATTCCGGCTTGGGTCACTGTCTGTGTGGAGTCTGCACATCCTCCCCGTGTGTGCGTGGGTTTCCTCCGGGTGCTCCGGTTTCCTCCCACAGTCCAAAGATGTGCAGGTTAGGTGGATTGGACACGATAAATTGCCCTTAGTGTCCAAAATTGCCCTTAGTTTTGGGTGGGGTTACTGGGTTATGGGGATAGGGTGGAGATGTTAACCTTGGGTAGGGTGCTCTTTCCAGGAGCCGGTGCAGACTCGATGGGCTGAATGGCATCCTTCTGCGCTTTAAATTCTATGATCTATGATCTATGACCTCGGGAGTCTTGCAGGCCATGAGAGCCCCCCCCCAACCGGTGGGTGGGGACAGGACAGGGTGGTACCTTGGTACTTTCCTTGGCACTGGGCATCTTGGCACTGCCATTCCGAGCAGAGGTTGGCACTGTCAGGGTGCCAGGGTACAGGGCTATCAGCGTCAAGGAGCCCCGGTGTCAAGTTGGCACTGCCAAGGGTCAGGGCCGAGGGGGTCCATGCCCATGAAAGAAGGGGTGGGGGTGTTTGAGGGGGCTAAAGAAATGCTGGGGAGGTGAAGGGTGGTTTCCTGAAATGGGGCATTTAGAGATCAGGGCAGCCTTTTGAAATGGCACTCCGATCGGTGAAGAGTCGGTCCTGCTGGCGAGCTCAGCTCCCCAGTAAAGAAAATCTTCATAATTGTGGACTCAACTCCCCGAGGCCCAAAGAAATGACTGTGCTGTTGAATAGCGGAGCCAATCTTGACAGCCGCCGAGAAACATATCACATATTGACATTTTTCCAGTGAATTGCGCCCTACGAAAGGGACAATGACTGCACACTAATGAGACGGAGACGCTGAGATGGATGAGTGGAGCGATGGGGAAGGACCAGCACATCGGTGGTGGGGGGGGGGGGGGGGGAGATGGGGAGGCGTGGGCGGAGAGGGGCGGTCAGTGAAGATTGTGGGAGCATCGAAGAAAGTAGCTGAGAAGAGAGTGACCTGGTGTGGTCACTTACTGAGCGAGAGGGGAAAGGTGAAGAAATGAGTGACGGAGATAGGACTTCCAGGAAGAGAGAAAAGATGAAGGCCTGAGATTAGGTGGAGAATTGCGATGGTGAGAGACTTAAACACAGTGGGATTGGAAGAGGAATGGGTGACTAACTGCAGGAGCTGCAGAATAGTGATCAACCAGCATTGTGCCGACCCCGGGTAAAGTGGGAGAAGCTGAAAAAAAGAGATGGGAAGAGACTGACTTTAGAAAGCCTTGAAAAAAAATGACACAAGGCGCGACTGAGTTTTTTTTATAGCATGCAAACTACATAATTACCGCTAAACATCCTCCTCAGAAGCTAATTTTATCTTCACAGATTGTCAAATTTCGACATTATGATAAAAAACATTTCACACATTTAAAAAAAAAGTTTATTTATCTTTATTTTATTTTAGTTTCTATCCCAATGGTTTATTTTTTTATCTGAAAATTTAACTTCAAAGTTTATTAATTGCTTCTAATTTCCTGGTTTGACATCAGGTTTAACCTACTTTCAGGGAAACCACACTCCACAGATTGCTGTCTTCACGGTCAATGGTGAACCTGCTTCATGGCTGACAGGGAAATCTAGCCCTTTGCATTTCTCTCAGGGTTCACTCACCCTAGTAACAATGATCAGAGTTTTCCAGGCCCGCTGAGGCAGGACCCAGCGGGACCGAGGGGTGGGTGCCGTCGGGGGGGAACCTGGCAGATTAGCCTGAGGCATGTTGACTTTCGGAGGGGGGGCGGAAAATCCTGGCCAATGGGGTGAATGCAGGTGCATGAGGCGGCTACAATGGGAAATCCCATTGGCCAGTAGCGGGAACGGAGGGTCCTGTTGCCAGCACCGGCGTGCCACCATGAAACACACGGCTGGGGAGGCATTCACCACAATGTCTCCGAAAAAGTGCTGGTGACATGCCAGGGGCGAAATTCACCGAAGTCCATCGTGACGCCCTTGACCGGCGGGCAAAAACGGCGCTGGTGACTCAGGCGTCGGGGCCCGCTTATCAGCCCGAAATCTCCCGTCCCGAAAGGGCCAGCAGCGGAGTGACGCTGTACGCGTCAGTTTCACCCGCTGCGGAAGTGGCGCGTCGGTTGACGTTGGGCGACATCATCAACGCCGCCCGGCGAAACATGATATAAATAGCGCCCCCACCTCAACCCCCACCCCCCCACACCAACCACTACCCCCCACCCCAACCACCCCCCCACCCCTACCCCCACTCCCCCCCACCCCCAGCCCCCCAACCCCCACCCCCCCCACTCCCACCCCCCCCCAACCCCACCCCCCCCAACTGCCAACCCCCCCCAACCCCCACCACCCCTACCCCCCCCCCCCCCACCACCCCTACCCCCGGCACTCGAAGTAATTGATTTCACTCTCTCTTCACAAACGCCCCCCCACCCCCACCACCACCCCCAACCAACCGCCCCCACCCCTACCCCCACCCCCCCACCCCAACCACCAGCCCCCCACCCCAACCAACCGCCCCTCAACCAACCCCCCCCCTACCCCCCCCCCCCCCCCCCCCGGCACTCGATGGAAGTGATTTCACTCTCTCTCTTCACAAACGCCCCCCCCCCCCCCCCCCCCCCCCCCCCCCCCAGCACTCGAAGTAGCTAATTTATCTTTCTCCCCGGCCTGTCACCCACCTCCAAGCTGAACGGCGTCAACCATCATCAATGGTTGACGCCGTTATAAACCAACTTTGATTTTCGCCGACGTGACCCGTGGCCACGTCAGTGGGACTTCGGCCCATGCGGGCCGGAGAATAATTAAGCCTCAAAAAACAATGGCATCCCGCCGGCGCCAGCCGTTCTCAGAGGCGGGCGGCGGGATTTGAAGAACGCCGTTTTATGGTGGGTGGGAGAATTTTGAACATGGCGGGAGCGGGATTATCGGCGCCCCCGGGCGATTCTCCGACCCTGCGTGGGGTTGGAGAATTTCGCCCCAGATTTGGAAAGTGGTGTGACAGGTTACCTGGTCGCTTCCACACTGGTTGTGAGGGACTGAGCCCTGCGGCCAAGTTGGGAAGTTGCGAGTTTACTTGACATTGAGCGTCAGCAAACTATTCATCTGTGGAGAGCGTCGCAGATGCTCCTGATTTTATTCTTGTCAGTTGCTGGCTCTCCTGCTCTGTTTAGTTGAAGCAAGACAATTGTTAGAATCTGATTTTCCTAATCAAATCACTCAGCTTTTGCAGCAAGACATCTGTTTCCAGTCAGTTTAGAATCAGTGTGACCCCTGCTGTTTGGCTGTCATATGTCTAATGGATAAGTAGTCAGGACGTCTGTGTTCCTGTGTATTGTTGAAACAGCCATTACATCATGACCTGGAGAGGAAACTAATTTTTTTTGTGATAGAAAGGTAGACGGTTAGTGGGAGGGATAAACAAGGTTTCCCTCGAACAATATGGGACACTGCAGGAGAAGAGCTCACAGGTGTCATGGGAAAGTCACTTTAAGAAATGTTTGTCTTCTCAAGTGGCTGTAGTGATGTCAGTGTGTGGGTGGAGTTGGGCTCTGGCTCTACTTTTTACTTCCATTTTGAGCTGGAGGCTGTTTTTTGGCTCTAAGTTTCAGTTTCATTTTCAGTTGAACTGCATTCAAACCAAGGAGGTGTATTTTGGTCTCTCTCTCTCTGCATGCTAAAGAATGTCACCAGATCACTTGGTGATTTCAAAGTAATAACTGTTTCTGTAAGGAATGCGAACCTATTGTCTTCGTTAAGAAGGGTCTTTGGTGGATGTTGTTAGGAAAGTTATTAAGGGTTACTTATAGAGTACTGTATCTTTGGGGGGGGCTATGAGTGTTGGTAGTTGATAACATGTTTACTGTGTGTTTATAAAATGTTAACTGGATTCATAGAATAAACATTGTTTTGTTTAAAAATACTCTGTTGCATCACATCTGTAAAGTAGGCCCTTGTGCTCCCCATTACTAAAATGTATTAAAAGTTGTGGGTCAGGTGAACTCCACAATACACTTTGGTTTTCTCTAAACCCTGGTCCATAATACAGGCAGTTGAGGAAAACATGCAGAGAAACTGCGGGATAAGGGTTAATGCTAATTGTTTGAAATGCTAATGAGACACAATCATCACTGTCACTAGAAGTGGTGCAATGCCTCATGATCTTCCTTTCTATTTTGTACCTATGATAATCTGAACCACTGGAAGATGGTTCTCAAATGTTGCAAGGGTCCTTCATGTTTATTCTCTTATTTCCCCTTTTTTTGACGTTATTATTTTTGATCCATGGGTGATCAATCGACCTGTGACATTAAGTCAAGCAGCAGAGTGAAAGAGGAACTCAGAAGCTACAGGTCATCTGCTGGTTTGGACAGGAGCTTCAGACTTTTCGGCAGCAGAGAGAGAGAGAGAGATGGGATGGGACTTGGTTTAACTGATTGGCTGGTGCCCATTGAATTGGCCAACAGACTGTACTCTGCCTGGTAACAGGTGACCATGATGTGGAGATGCCGGCGTTGGACTGGGGTGAGCACAGTAAGAAGTCTTACAACACCAGGTTAAAGTCCAACAGGTTTGTTTCAAACACGAGCTTTCGGAGCACGGCTCCTTCTTCAGGTGAATGGAAAGGCTTGCAACAAGCCTTTCCATTCACCTGAAGAAGGAGCCGTGCTCCGAAAGCTCGTGTTTGAAACAAACCTGTTGGACTTTAACCTGGTAACAGGTGGTGATTGGATCCAAGCCCAGTGGAACACCAGAAGAACACATGAGAAACGGTGTAGGAATTGCTGGGTCTGTAATGGACACTCGCAGGGCTGACAAGCTGCAGCCATGCATAGACTACTCACCCCCACCCCACACAACCGGTCACGGCCAAAAAGATGGCACTGGTTGTGTTGGACCACACCCCTGTCCACCACGGCCCCATAACCCAACTCCTGGCCACCCTCCACTACTCCCCCCAGCCCTGGCAGAAGCTCCCCGGCCAGCGGCACGAATGTCGACGAAGTATGGCGGCGCTGGATACTTTCTGTACACTTTCTCCCTCTCTCTGCAGCCACCATGCCATCAGGAACTCGGCTCATCAAAGGTGGAGCATCATGGTGAGCCCGCTAATGAGAAGTGAACGCCGTTTTGGAGGGGGCAGAGTATCGTGATAATGAGTCAAACCGCCGCCTGCCGCAATTTCGGCATTGGGTGCTCTTCTCTGCCCGATGGCCAGTAAATCCTGTCAGATGACTCCTTTTTTTCCATTTTATTTATGAGTTTTTACCCCTTTCTTCCACTCTGTGTTTGTGTGTCTTGTGCATGTGTGTGTGTGAGTGCAGAGGATTGGGGATAAGTTAAAGTGGGGAATTAGGAATTATATAATAGTTAACCAGTTGTATTTGCTGCATATTTCATTGTTGTTCTTTTATTATTTACAAACCTGATGACTAATTATTGGGCAGTCAAGGGCCAAAGACTTTAGGTATTTTTCTAAGAATTATTGATTAATTCACTTGCGAAGTGACTCCAGGTCAAGTGGGGCGGGAATTGACTGCGTACTAGCCCAGGGTGTCATAACAAATAGGAGATCAGATTTTCCTTGACTCAGCAGGCTCTGTATACACCTTGGGGACCATCAATTTGAGATAACCCAATTCTGATCACCTTGGATCTGTCTGCAAGGAGCCTGGTATGTATAACCGGAATGGTGACGCTATCTTATATTTCTGCAATAGGCTCAGGCCTCAACCACGAGGAACCAGTTGAACAATTATAAAAGAGAATTCCTTGCAGTGACCAGCAGTTTAATCAGGAGTTGACCTTTTCTTCCAGAAACCCGGAGTTAATGACGGTAATCTGACACCAATGTGGCCTGAAATAATTAAAGTCAGCACTGAATGGGGATTGGATTTGGAATAGAATCCCTACAGTGCAGGACGAGGGCTATTCAGCCCACCGAGTCTGCATTGACTCTCCCAAAGAGGACCGTACCTCAGCCCACTCCCCCACTCTATCCCTGTAACCCTACTTAACCTGCACATCTTTGGGCTGTGGGAGGAAACTGAAGCACCCGGAGGAAACCCATGCAGATACGGGGACAAAGTGCAAACTCCACACAGTCACCTGAGACCGGAATCGATCCTGGGTCCCTGCCACTGTGAGGCAACAGTGCTAACCACAGTGCCGACTTGGGGAGCTTTTCTTTCCCATGATAACAACTCAGTAAACACGTGTGTTTAAAGCGCCACTGCAATAAAACATTGTACTAACTATTCAATCTATCCCTCCTGAAATTTAGGACAATTTAAGTTACATTCACAATCGCTGAAGAAGTGTCAAGCTAATTAGTGTTGAGGTGTTAAACGGGGAGAATGGCGAGGAAAAGAAATGCTTGTGATGTTGATTAACAGCTAATTAATACTGAAGGTTTGACTTTGCAGCTTTTCCAGAGACTTTGAGTCAGCACTTCATTTGAGAGGTGTTTAGTCCTGGAGCTTGTCAACATCAGGGCAGAGAGAAGTGGGAGTAACCTCAGATCCCTCAGGCTGGAGGTATGGAAACCACTCACCAAACTGAAACCTTTCTCACGCCACCCGGCAACTATATACATCTAACCTGACCCGACAGTGCGAAGGCGTTCAATAAATACAATGAACACAAATTAATGAGTCTGTTGATGAAGACCTTGCCTGATCTCTGACCCTTAAAGAAAGGGTCACACCGTTGCTTTTGCATTCAGAATTTGTCAATACAAGATTAGCTACACCATTTGAGGTATTGCTCTCTTTAAATTCACTTTATCTCCAGATTTCACCCATTTAGCTGCTGTCAGTTGTGGCTCGCTGAGCTGGACTCGGGCTTTTGGGCCAAAAGGTTGTGGCGTTGTGTCTTCTGCAGAGATTTAAGTCTGTAATCCAGGCTGACATTTCCAGCGATGGTCTTTGGGTGCTGCGTTAAGACGAAAGCTCTCGGAGATAACAAAGATCTCATGACACAGTTTTGAAGTAGAGCGAGGGAGTTCTCCCTCACTGTCCTAGTCAATGGCCGGAACGTTCCAGACGTTCATCCCGACGGGATCTTCCGGTCCCGTCAACGATGCACCCACCCCGCCCCCCCCCCCCCCCCCCCCATATACTGTGGTTCCCAGCAGCAAGGGGTGCATCCAATGGGAAACTCTGTTGACAATGGCCGGGCCAGAAGATCTCACTGTCAGCCAATGACGGGTTACCTCAGCCGTTGCGAAAAACGCAGCGGATTGCACGGAAAATCCGACGCAATCTTTACCCCTCAACATCACAAGACACAGGAGCAGAAGTGGCCATTTGGCCCATTGAGCCATTCAATGATATCATGACTGATTACTCGTCCCATTGTTGTTTGTGGAGTCTTGCTGTACACAAATTGGTGAGAAAATACACCCTGATATTCACTCCAGTGGTAACATAGAACATAGAACAGTACAGCACAGAACAGGCCCTTCGGCCCTCAATGTTGTGCCGAGCCATGATCACCCTACTCAAACCCACGTATCCACCCTATACCCGTAACCCAACAACCTCCCCCTTAACCCTACTTTTATTAGGACACTACGGGCAATTTAGCATGGCCAATCCACCTAACCCGCACATCTTTGGACTGTGGGAGGAAACCGGAGCACCCGGAGGAAACCCACGCACACAGGGGGAGGACGTGCAGACTCCACACAGACAGTGACCCAGCCAGGAATCGAACCTGGGACCCTGGAGCTGTGAAGCATTTATGCTAACCACCATGCTACCCTGCTGCCCCCTCATCTGAGGATCCCTTAATGCTGGCTCTCACCAACTTGTGTTGGAGTTCTCTGACTTTTAATGCTTGGTGTGTGTTGTTCTCGGGAGAAGATGGGGCCATAGCCGACATCTGGAATGTTATCATTTGAGTATATCATAGAGTTTGAAATGGAGATTCTTCCCACAGTCGGTTTCCTGTCCCTGCGAGATATCTAAGTGATCAAAACCAAATGGTGTCATATTCTCAGACTGTAGTTCATGTTGACCCATGAATGACAAGAGAAGTCATAAATGAATCTCCCGAATGTTCATAATTTAAATAAGGGCAGCACGGTGGCATAGTAGTTAACACAATTACTTCACAGCTCCAGGGTCCCAGGTTCAATTCCCGCTTTGGTCACCATCTGTGTGGAGTCTGCATGATCTCTCCATATCTGCGTATGGTTTCCTCCGAGTGCTCCCGTTTCCTCCCACAAGTCCCGAAAGACGTGCTGTTAGGTAATTTGGACATTATAAATTCTCCCTCAGTGTACCTGAACAGGTGTCGGAGTGTGACGACTAGGGGATTTTCACAGTAACTTAATTGCAGTATTAGTTTAAGCCTACTTGTGATAATAAGAAAGATTATTATTAATGATTATTATTTCCTTTCAGTAAATTCGGTTGTTTGGAAATTTTACGCAAATCTCAATCGTCCAAGCTGCGCACTCTCCGGATAAGGATTGTTTCTTGAAGGGGCACCCTTGAGTTCTGTGTAATCTCATTAAGGCCTCATTTACACAGGTGTCTTCTTTCGCTTCAGAATGGGCCAACTATGCTGGATTGCCTGAGTCCGGTTGTTCGATGACAGGTGTGAGTCGCCACTCTGTGGAAATCAAGCTGACCTCCATTGGAATTGCCTGGAAAGTTTCAGCTTTTGATGAATAATTCCCCTGCTCCTCAGGACTCTCCGCCAAGGTCTGACTCTGAACTGGAGTCAGAGGATGGGAATTCACCCCCCCCCCCCCCCCCCCCGCCCGCACCAACATCCCCACCCCCGCAGCGTGTTTTCCAGTCGCAGAGTAGGCATGCCATTGGCTGGTGGCACGATCCAGTCCTGCTAATGTCAATGGCTTTTGCATTGTTCACCCTCTGGGCTGCTGAGGAACCCCATGGGGCCTGGCCATCAGCGGGACCGGAAGATCTCACCAGTGGGGAGGGCCGGAAAATTCAGCCCAGAGACGTCAGGCAGTTTCGCCACACTTACCCGGATAGTTGCCCAGGAAATGTTGGACAGATTAAAACTTGGTCTAATACCTGGGTAACCACACAACTGAACACCACCCTCAACATCATCAATCTCCTGACCACACTGCTGACTATCCTCAAACCCCGCCAACTGCTCAACTATCTCCCCGAACTGAGTCCCCAACCAGTCTCCCCAACTCCACCTAACTAACCCAGCTCCTCCCCAACTCAACCACTGCACTAACAACTCCCCTTATCAATTACTCATCGACAATCTGACAACCACATCCCAACCACTCTGATTGCCCACCGACCAGATCCAGTTTTCACTCCTGACTTGACCACAAACCCCCACCACCACCCCAAACCATCAAACTAATCCCCACCCCATCCAAATCCAACTTCCCACCACTTCCCTCCCCCGATTACTTCCCAACATGAAATGACTACCCCATGATATGGCTTTTCCATCCAACTGGACAAGATTACTCACTGACCACCCAATTAGCCCCTCTGTCTGACCCAATGATTCCTCCATACTGACCACCCATGCACCCACCCACCCATTGACTTGCTCACCCATTCGGTAACATTGAAAATCTGGACCTTTAAATTTACCACACAGCAACTCTTGTTGTAAATAGGGGGCTTGTCCTTTCTTTTCCCAACACTGCCACGCTCCAGAGGAGTTCCCCAGGAAACTCTACACTGCATATTTCTTTGCGAGTCGGGATCAGCAGGCTCTGGAAGAAACGCAGCGTCGGGTCAGAAGAATCTTCTAGATTTTTTCACCGCTTGGAAGATTCAGGCCAATGACTTTTGTTGTTTCTTGATAGCATGAAATGAAATGAAAATGAAAATCGCTTATTGTCACGAGTAGGCTTCAATGAAGTTACTGTGAAAAGCCCCTAGTCGCCACATTCCGGCGCCTGTCCGGGGAGGCTGATACGGGAATCGAACCGTGCTGCTGGCCTGCTTGGTCTGCTTTAAAAGCCAGCGATAAACTTGGAAAATGTAATCCTTTAAGGATTCTCTTCCAAAAGACAATGGAGACTGCCACAATTCTCGATGGAGACAGCCCCTGGGGTTAATCTATCGCTCCTTTCATCGGATTTCTTGGCTGTGAAACATTCCCTTTAAGGAATCAAATTTATTGCGAAAGTTCGAAATGAAAAAAAGGAAGCACAATAATTCTGAACGGAAAAAAGGTTTAGCTCTTTGTGCTTGGCAACCCAAGGCATTTTAGCCATTAACTCTACTGATTTATTTAAATGGCTGCTTGGCAGTGCTTGCTCCAAAAAAAATTCAGTAAAATGCCTCACAGGAGACAGATGGCTAAAGTGGCTCTTGAGATCCAAGATGAAGTTGTAAATTGGATTATTGACTGAATGCATAATGGAAAACTCAAAGTTATAGTTCTACTTGAACGGCAGTGACCTGTGTTCCTTGTATAGCACTGCTGCTCATCATTAATATTTATAAATGAGCGTGACAGAGCTATCCATGGTTGCATGTTGAAACCTATGAGTGATTATATAGGAGGGGGACATTTTAAGTGAGATCTGCAGCCATTAAGTGGTGGACAGTAATAGAACCGAAGTGCTGAGAATACTCAGCTGGGCTGGCAGTATCTGCAGAGGCAGAAACAGAAGCTTCTGGACACAGACCTTTCACCAGAGCCAAATTACACTTTAAGTTTCATCTGTGGCTTAATTTCTACCACTCCCACCTCTCGAGTCTGTTAGGGTTGAGACGTAAAGGATTATGGGTGGATTTCTCCCTGCCGCCACGCCAGATTTCTGGTTCAACACGCCGTCGGGATTTTCCCTTTCGCCGGCTGGTTAATGGGGTTTCCCATTGTGGGGCAGCCCCACGTCGTCGGGAAACCTCCAGGCTGCCGGCAAAATGGAGCGGAGCATTCAGTCTTAATATGTATATGTGCTCAGCAGCTGGACTATTTTATAAGGTTATTTTTTTTCTGCTTTTTCAAAATGGACAATGGACAAAACGGTTCAGAAGGTCACCGATTGCCTTGCAGCAGTTTCAAAGTAAAAATGGCCGCTTGGCCGGTGAGTCTGTTCCAGCCGTGTTCAAACAAAGTATCCCCCATACTGGTGCTAATGGTCAAAGCATTCGCAATTCTGACACTTTAACAAAGCTTTGACAAAGAGTCATCCAGACTCCAAACGTTAGCTCCCGTCTCTCTCTCTCTCTCCACAGATGCTGTCAGACCTGCTGAGATTGTTCAGTATTTTCCGCATCTGTTACTGTAGCGATTCTGACACAATGGATTAGACAAGGCAGAGACTGTTTACCAATCCAAAGCCAGTGACCCCTGGAACAAAGGAATCTTGGCTCCAATTAACCATGCAGACTCTAGCATTGGGAATATACATCCTGTCCCCAACATCGAGGAGGTATATAACAACATCTCTCCCAGGCTGCATTGTGATATCGTCCAGTGGAACTGAATTTGAACAGTTACTATTTTGACCCCCACGTGAACAGAACTCCAGGCAACAGCCTGTGCTGTCTGCCATCAAGCCGAAGGCAGCAGTAATACCTCAGGCCCTCATCACACCTGCCAACTGCTGGAACATTCCAGAACCTGAGCCTCCAGACTGACTCACTCTTTGTGCCGTCTCCTGCCCTGAAAGTCTCTCCCGGGAAGATGGAGCATTTTATAATCAGCCAACCTCCCCTCAGAAGGAACATTCCGGTTGACTTCTGATTCTGGACTCCAGACACCTGTAAAACCGATACTTATTTTTTTATTGTGGTCGTGCCCTGAACCCTCTTCCTTTATCCTCATCCCCCATTTGCCGAGAATGAAAAAGGGTGGACTCGATGAAACCCCGTTCCCACGTGCATGTGTGTGTGTGTAAAAATATACCAACCATTATATTTTCATCTTACCTCAAGTTTGCTCTGGAAGTTATTAATAGAGGATTGGAAAGTTCTCCAAATTTAAGGGTTGGGGGAAATGCGCCACCATTTGTAAAGGGGGAAATCAGAATAACAAAAGCACCTTTCTGTTACGGAAGGGTAAAGTGGGGAGATCAGGGCACTTTAAATTGACCCTCCCCTCCTGTCTGTGACAAGTCACAAGATTCTGGGTTCTGAGCTCAAACTTCAAGGCTGACAGTCCAGTGCAGCACTGTCGGAGGTTCTGGTTATTGCAATGGATGTTACTCGAAGACCGATCAGTCTGCCCGGACGGTTTTTTAAAAAGATTTCCTATTAAGTGGCAATTTAGCATGGCCAATCCTCCTTCACTGCACATCTGTGGGTTGGGGGGGGGGGGGGGGGGGAGTGAGACCCATGCAGACATAGACATGGGAAGAATGTGTAAACCCCACATGGACAGTGACCCGGGGACGGAATCGAACCCTGGTCCTCGGCGTCGTGAGGCAGCAGTGCTAACCACTGTGCCATCGTGCTGCCCTGCCCGGATCGTTTTAAAAGATTTCATGGCTCTATTTTGAAGAAGGACCGGGTGTCCTGGCCAATATTTATCAACATCACACATGATTATATGATCATTATCACGTTGCTATTTGTGTGCCTTTACTGTGCACAAAAACTGGCTGTTACATTTCCTCCATTACAACTGTGACTACCCCTCATTGGCTGCAAAATGCTTTGAGACATCTGGTAGTTGGGAGAAGTGCTTTAAAATGCAAATATTCTTTAACTGGCACATTGGAGGTGCTGATGAATTTTGTCATCTATATCTGCCTTCGCTGAGAGGGGACTGCCAAGACTGGGAAAGTGGTCCATATTTTCCAGGATTTTGTCAATATTCTTCAGCAATGGAGAGAGGTTTTGTTCTATGGGAGCTGGTTTGCCTTAATTTTCTGGATGATTTGACATGACGATATGATGTGTGCATAGATTTATAGATTTGTAGAATTAAAGTGCAGAAGGAGGCATTAGGCTCATCGAGAATTTAACAGCCCTTGGAAAGAGCACTCTAATTAAACCCACACCTCCACCCTATCCCTGTACCCCAGTAACCGCACCAAACCTTTTTTTGGACACTAAGAGCAATTTAGCATGGTCAATCCACCTAACCTGCACATCTTTGGACTGTGGGAGGAAACCGGAGCACCTGGAGGAAACCCACGCAGAAACAGAGAGAACGTGCAAACTCCGCATAGACAGTGACCCAGCAGGGAATCAAACCTGGGACCCTGGAGCTGTGAAGCAATAGTGCTAACCACTGTACTACCGTGTACCCTGTCGGATATTAATCTATAATCTTGTCAGATATATATTGAACATCTTTTAAAGGGCTTTTGAAGATGTAAGATGGCTGCTAAAGGTCACCTGACATGTCTGGAGTTACAAACTGATCAGTGTCGTAAAGATAGCGCTGTTAATAAATATGTCTTTGTAATTTTGATAAGATTGCTTCAAGGGTGTCCAAGCATTGCGCATTCTCAAGAAAGTCTCACCGCCAACAATCTGCCCTGAACCCCTGCAAGTGCACTGAAGAAGCAACATACTGAGGAAACGCACGTGAGAAGCTCCAGAGACACAAGAGCCTGGCTGCAGAGAAAAGGCAGAAGTTAGGCTCAAACAATAGTCTCCACTGAATCCCTGTGGAAGATCAGCTTGAACAAAGCAGAGCCAGCAATCTGCAAGGTGGGATAAAATTATTTTAAAATATACCAGGCAAGCCAGTCTTGTGAAACAGCCAAGCACAATCTCCATTGTACATTTCGGCGTTAGCCAAAGCTCCAACTCAGCACTCTCCTCGTGCGGCACCCTGTCAGGAATGTCAAGGAAAAAAAGAGAAAAAGAGGTGGAACCTGAAGAAATTCTTCAGCCTCCAAGCCAGTGAGAGTTCTGCCCTCCCAACCTGTCCCATTCCGTAGCATGCCATCATGATTAAAACTACCTTCAACTGCAACCTATCCCACGACCACTATGAGAGTTCTGCTTCCCCAGCAGAACTCGGCCACCATTTTGAATTTGGCACCGAAAAGTGTAAAGTGCTCACATCTTTTATCAGTATTGGTGACACCATCTTGAAATCTCTGTCACTTTTAAAGAGGCACCCACACATTATTTCCCCAGTGAAGTAACCCACCACATGTTGCTCGGAGATGGTCGTGGTTTGTAAACCCAACAGCTCTTTATTGACTTTACACAACTCAACAAGACAGTGGCCAGGGAGAATCTCCCCATGGTTTTGATGGACGAAAGCCATCAAGCTTTCATGCATGACTCTTTTTTTCAAAACTGGATGCTAACATGGCTTTGGCAACTCCCCCTTACCGAGGATTATTGGCTCCTAAGCACCTTAATAACTCCCTGTGGTAGATTCTGCTCCAAATGATTTGAGGGCAGCACTGGAGATCATCCAGCACAAAGTGTCAGACATTTTGCAGCACATTCAACAGGGTCATTTGCCACATGGATGATGTCCTGATTCGGGAGTCCAGGGCACAAGAGCATTACGAGTGGCTCACGGTGGTTATAGAGTAGTTGCAAGAGGCCGGTTCAATCCTGAACAAAAAGTGCAAATTCTCAAAAACCTCCATCTGGCCCCTGGAGCTTTGCTTCCTGCTCCTGCAAGAAGCACGAGTTCCACCCTATGTGTGTAACCGTGCTTTAAAATGTCTGCTCCATGCTTACAACTCTAGCTTTCAGCCACTTTTACAGCTTTGTTTACCTTTCTCTGCATCCAAACCCAGGCACATTCAAGCATACAATGGTAAACTGACTCAAATAAGCCAACACAGAACTGTTGAACACTGCAGGCTGCAGGACCAATGCAAGGCAATAGGAATTGGTCTAATTTGTAAATGTTTTGGAGCCCATGAATGAGTCCACACCGAGTAGTTTAAATGAATTAAAGTTTTATTAAAATAAACTATTATTTACAATACACGATAGATCACAGCCGGGTCTCTCCCATTGGTATCAAAGCTGGCCGATTTTCTACAGAAGATAACTATATACATGGTTTCGACTTCCCCGTCCCCTTAACAGGAGACCTAGGATTTGGCGAGGTTTATGGGAAGTCTGATTGTTCCCACCCTGTAAATCTCGTGCGGGTTGTGACAACTTGAAATGCAAACTTCTGGCCTGGATTGAGTTACCCATTGAATACCTACGGCTGCAGGGAATCTTTGAAAGAGTTTCAACAGCGAATTGAAAATGTATTTCTGCAGGAGGCAGGGAATTTGTCCAATTGCTAAATAAAAACAGTGCCATGAGCATAAAGAATGATTTCATTCACGGTTTGATCCTTAGAACATCCCCTTCAAGGGCTGGGTAAAAAAAGGAAACACCATTCTCGCAGGAGAACCATGCAGTGGGAATAGCAACATGAACGAATCGCTGCAAGATTAGATTGAGCACTTTGTGCTTCAGACAGGGACTATCGATAAGGATCTCTGACTAATCCCCCAGTCTCGCCACCATTGAGGGAGCTGAGATTTGACATCTCCCTATGTTGCCCAAGCCATACCAACTTCAAACAGCCAAACTAAGCTATAGAGATATGAAGATGCTGTGCTGATTCCTGATGCTGTGCTGACTGTAAAACACTCTGACTGCAGTCTGGAAAAGGAAAGCAGGCTAACCCTCCCAGTGGCACAGAGCGTGCTGACAAAACCATTAACCCTATCATGCTGCAAATGATGGGTCTCGCCCAGATATTCTTCCCTAAGCTGATCACCAGGCAAATGATTAGGAGCTACTTTTACAGTCCAATATCTTGTCATATCATCGCCAAAAGGGTAGTAACAGTGACATCCCTCTATGAATGAATTAAACTCACGTGTCTTTTGTCGAACTTAAAAGCTAAATTGATCAACTGTGACGAATGAAAACTCACAAATGTATTTTCTTTTTAAATTGGTCGGGGAACAAATAGAGAAATGGTCACAAGTTTTGAATAAAGAGACGGGGAATCCACACCGAGTAAAATAAGAACAAAGTTTTATTTATACAAACGATACACTACCCGGTAGACCCCTACCTGTCTCTGGTGGATTCCTTACTGGCTGACCTTATATACGCTGGAATTGAGTTACCCCTTCCCTCGCAGGGAGCTCATCGTCCACAAGGAGCATGAGGGAGACAAGCATTCCTGCCCTGATGTCCTCTGTGGGGTGGAATGAAGGGAGAGTGGAGGGGAGGAAAAGGAGAGTAGAGGGGATCAGAGGAGAAAGGGAAGGATGGGAGGGAAAGAGGAGGGTGAAGGAGTGGTGAGGAGGGAGAATGAAAGGAGCGAGTGGGTGGGTTGGAGGGGGAAGGAGTGAGAATGGTGGAAAGCCGGTCAGGGATGAAGGAAAAGGGAGAAAGAAAAAGGGGAAAAGAAGGAGGGGGAGGGGAGTAAGAGGGGCTGGGGAGGGATATATCGGATGTGATAAGAAGGAGGGAGAGGGAGAGAGGAGGAGGGAGAGCGTGGTTGAGTTGTAGTATGGGGAGATACAATGCACACATAATCAGCTGAGAATCAGGGAAAAATTAGTTGTGTATATATCGTCGCACTTTGTTGTGATCATTGTGGAATGGCAATTAATGACAAAGATGTCAGTTGATAATTATCATTTGAAGTCACAAGTATGGTTTTCAGTGAAAATAATAGCTAAATGATCAATTCTGGGTGAGAATTAAATACACTGATAGCCTGATGATTGCTTCTGAGTGCAAGTGATATCAAATGATGGCAAAATGATTGCAATTGAGTGCCGTGGCATCAAATGAAAACTGTTGAAAGCAAATAATGTCAAATGATATGAAACGATTTGGATGGCTGATATCAGCTCTCTCCCCGAGAGAGATTTCTTATAATTGTAATGCTGTGTGTTTACTCTTTTCTTTCATTTCCTACCTGTTTTTTAAATGATTGGGGCATCACTGGCTAGGACATTTATTGGCCATTGCTAATTGCACTTGAGAAAGTGGTGATAAGCCACGTTCTTGATCACTGCAGTCTGTGTGGTGTAGGTACACCCACAGTGCTGTTAGTGAGAAAGCTCCAGGATTTTGACCCGGCGACAGTGAAGAAACGGCGATATATTTCAAAGTCAGGTTGATTTGTGACAGGTGATGGTATTCCCATGCATCTGTTGCCCTTGTCCTTCAAGATGGTGGAAGCCATGGATTTAGAAGGTGCTATTAAAGGAAGCTTGATGAGTTGCTGTAGTGCATATTGTAGTTGGTACACACCGCTGTTACTGTGTGTTATTGGTGGGGAAATTAATGTTTCCGATGGTGGATGAGATTCCAATCAAGTTGAATGCCTTGTCCTGGATGGTGTCAAATTTCTTGAATGTTGTTGGATCTGCATTCATCCAGGCAAGTAGAGAGTATTCCATCTAACCACTGACTTGTGCCTTGGTAGATAGTGGACAGGCTTTGGGGAGTCAGGAGATGAGTTACTCACCACAGATTTCCCAGCCTCTGACCTCTTGTAGCCCCAAGATTCATGTGGCTAGTCCAGTTCAGTTTCTGGTCAATGGTCACCAGCTCCCCCATGATGTTGATAGTGAGGGATTCAGCCACGGGATTGCCATTGAATATCAAGTTTGGATTCTCTCCAGATGGAGATGATAATTGCCTGGTACTTGTATGTCAAAATGTTATTTGCAACTTGTCAATCCAAACCTGGGTATCGTCCAGTTCTTGCTGGACATGGACTGCTTCAGTATCTGAGGAGTCATGAAAGGTGCTGAACATTGTGTTGTCAGCAGCAAACATTCTCACTTCTGATCTGGAAGGAAGGTCATTGATGAAGCAGCTGGAGATCGTTAGGCCTCAGACATAACCCTGCGGAACTGCTGCAGTGATGTCCTGGAGCTGAGATGATTGACCTCCAACCACCACAACCATCTTCCTTTATACCAGGTATGATCCAACCAGCGGAGAGTTTTCCCCTGAATGTTTCCCCAATAGGAACATTGACTTCAGGTTTGCTCGGCTTGGTGAGGTCAGAGGTGTGGGAGATGGGTTGGACATGGTTGAGGGCCATGTCAACAACAGTGGGGGGCGGGGGGAGCATTGGTTCAGGCAAGAAGGAGACATATCAGAAGCACCATTTTAGAATGTAGCACCACATGGATAGATGCAATGGAGGCATGGAAACTGGGAGAATGGTGTGGAATCCTTGAAAGAAGTGGGGACTAGAGTCAAGGTAGATTTGGGAGTGAGTGGGCTTGTAATGAATATTAGCAAACAGTCTACCACCAGTACTGGAGAGAAGTCATGAAAGGGAAGGGAAGTGTCGGAGATGTGAAGGTGAGAGTGGGTAGAAATTGGAAATAGAATTGATCAATGTTTCCAGGTCCAGGCAGTGATATAGTGATCAATGTACCAGAAAATGAGTTGTGGGAAGGGGCCTGAGTAGGACTGGAACAAGGAACATTCTACCGACCCCACAAAAAGACAGGCATAACTGGGGCCCAAGCGGGTAACCTTGGACATGCCTTTTGTTTTCAGCAAATGAGGCAGGCAAAAGCAGAAATGCATGAGTGAGAGGAGAAATTCATCTAGGCAGAGGAGAATAGTGATGGATGGGGATTGTTCAGGCCCCTGTTCAAGGAAGTAGCGGAGAAAAATATTGTTTCTATCCAGCATATGTTTCCTGTACATCATTGTCACTTCTAGGATAATATATTGAAAGTACTTCAGGCAATGAAGAAAGCCTTTAGTCCATTAGGCTTTTGCAGAATCTTTCAAAGAGTTCTGCTCTTTGTCACTTCTGTCCTTTCCCCAGAGACCTGCAATATTTATTCCTTCAAGTATGTAGTGTTCAGAGATTCCATTGTTCTATGCTTGGTTATGTCCTTGTGGGATGATTGGTAGGTTTGCAATAAATGAGAGGATGCAGCACAAGGCACATGCATGCATTCAGGAAATCAATCCTCCAACCTTACCATCGCCAACCCACCCATACCTACCTAAACCACTGGAATGTATGATACAGGAGTGTACAGACCGTTGAATTTATGGGTTCCACACATTGGTGTCATTGAAACTTGGTGCCACTAATAGGTTTGATTGTGTTTCTCCTCTGTCTTTTCCAGCTCATGAACAATGCTCACATCCCATGACCAAATGAAAAATAACTTCTAGATTATTGAGTGGAAAAGAGCAGTCATTTTCAAATTCAGTGTTTAGACCGAAGAGTGGATCGCGGGCGAGTGTTGGGATGTTCATGCATCAATTAGACGTGGCGTTTCCAATCACCGGAATAAGTGCCCAATGGCCATGACCAGCTTCTATAAAATGTTGGCCGTGACCAGCTTACAAGAATGTCGGACGTCCCACGCATGTGTGTCCCGTCAGCTGGATGTCGCAGTGCGCAGGCCTGGAGCCCAGCGGGCAGATCTCCTCGTTCGGACATCAACGTGCAGTTCCAGGAGCAGACCTTTTTTTAAAAATTGATGGAGTATTCCCACCAGAAACGGTGGCAGAGAGCAGGTCACGCACCCCGTACACTGAAGTCAAATGATCTGGCACGAAAGCACTAATTTAGATTTAGATTTACTGTCACCTGTACCGAGGTGCAGTGAAAAGTACTTTTCTGCGTTCAGTCCAGGCAAGTAGCTCCATACATGAAAAACATAGCACATTTGATAAAAGATGCAGGAAGAGGATCTGTGAGGAAGAGCTCGCAGAGAGTCGCCACGTTCTGGCACCATCGTATAATGGATCCAAAAGGAGAGATTTCTTCATTTCGTAGCTGCAGGCAAGCAAGCAGCGGGACTGAAGAATTGAAAATGAATCGTCTTGTAACAAGAAAAAGTGGGCCAGAGACACAAACAGGCCAGGATCACACAACTAAATCTGCTGGAGAGAGATGCTTAGAGAGTCCACAGCAGTACAAAGCAGTGCTTGTGTGAGCTGCAGGGCCTCTGGTGAACAGCCTATTAAGAAGCAGTTGAAATCAGGAAGAAAGCAGTATAGAGATGATTTCTTGAGGTATGGTTTTATTAATTGCAAATCAGGATGCAAAGCCTAAGTTTAAAATCTTCAAAACTACAAAGACATTTGAAGGCTAAGCATGGCGTGTTCGAGGATAAACCTCTTTATTTTTTCAAAGAACTCAACGAGAACTTAAATCACCAGCTGAAGTCCTGAGCATGAATGTTACATTGAATGACAAAGCTTACCGTGTAGCTAAAGAGACAATGCCCCACACTGTAGCAGAGAAATTAATTCTCCCTGCAGCAATAGACAGAGCTGGTACAGTCCGAGATGAGATGTTAGCTGAAATAGTGAGATGTAACCCAGTTAGTGATAACACAGTGGCTCACCGAATTTGTGATATTGCTGACAATTTAGAAGCTCAGCTTATTTCTCGTTCAAAGTCAGCCCAAGAGTTCTCAAATCAACTGGATGAAAGTACAGACATTTCAGATTGTGCAGCCTTGCTAGTTTACTTTATGTATGTTTTGCACATTGTATTTGATGAGGATTTGCTGTGCTGCCTAACATTGGATTGGATTTGTTTATTGTCACGTGTACCGAGGTACAGTGAAAAGTATTTTTCTGCGAGCAGCTCAAACATATCAGGGGCAGCACGGTAGCATTGTGGATAGCACAATCGCTTCACAGCTCCAGGGTCCCAGGTTCGATTCCGGCTTGGGTCACTGTCTGTGCGGAGTCTGCACATCCTCCCCGTGTGTGCGTGGGTTTCCTCTGGGTGCTCCGGTTTCCTCCCACAGTCACAAAGATGTGCAGGTTAGGTGGATTGGCCATGATAAATTGCCCTTAGTGTCCAAAATTGCCCTTCGTGTCCAAAATTGCCCTTAGTGTCCAAAATTGCCCTTAGTGTTGGGTGGGGTTGCTGGGTTGTGGGGATAGGGTGGAGGTGTTGAGCTTGGGTGGGGTGCTCTTTCCAAGAGCCGGTGCATACTCGATGGGCCGGGTGGCCTCCTTCTGCACTGTAAATTCTATGATCATTAAGTACGTGAAAAGAAAATACAATGAAAAGAAAATACATAATAGGGCAACACAAGGTACTAATCCACACGACTGGCGCAGATGTTATGAAACATTGGAAAGTGTGGGCTCGACTGGGTTCATTGCAGAGGAATCACGAGTAATGGAGCAGCCAACATGACTGGGAAAAGCAGCGGAGTTATAATAAGAATTAAGGAGGCAGCTGGTAAGGACATTGTGATATTCACCGTGAGGCATTGGCATTGAAAGAAATTCCATCCAATCTTGAAGAGGTGCTGTAAGAAATTGTGAAAGTTGTGAATGTCATTAAACGCAGCGCACTCATTATCAGGCTTTTTGAGGCTCTGTGTTTCGATATAGGGGCTGAGCACACACATTTATTGTTCCACACAGAAGTATGTTGGCTGCTAAGGGATTGGGTGCTTCTCAGAGTTCATCAACTGAGGTACCAAATCCATGCTTTCCTCCTTGACAAATCGCCCCCTCTGGCTGATTCGTTTGGTGATGAAACTTGGATGCTAACTATGTTGTAGGTTGCAGACATCTTTTCAATTCTAAATGAACTGACCCTCCAATTACAAGGGAAATTTTTGTCGGGCTGCACAGTAGCACACGTGGTTAGCACTGTGGCTTCACAAGGTCCCAGGTTTGATTCCCCGCTCGGTCACTGTCTGTGAGGAGTCTGCATGTTCTGCCCGTGTCTGCGTGGGTTTCCTCCGGGTGCTCCGGTTTCCTCCCTCAGTCCAAAGACGTGCAGGTTAGGTGGATTGGCCATGATAAATTGCCCTTAGTGACCAAAAAGGTTAGGAGGGGCTATTGGGATAGGGTGGAAGTGAGGGCTTAAGTGGGTCGGTGCAGACTCGATGGGCCAAATGGCCTCCTTCTGCACTGTATGTTCTATGTTCTATGTACCTTCCAGAGGAGAAGTTTCAGATTTTGAGAGAGAAGCGATGGGTGGAAATTCCTTTTGGGTTTGAGACTCCAGAGTCAATTATTAACTTCGAGCTGACTCCAAATGAAGAGACTGAACTTCTGCGCCTCACCTGTGACATCACATTAAAAAAAACGCCACAAGTCAATGTGACAGTCAGCATTTTGGAGTAGCATCTCCGAAGAGTAACCAGTGCTGAGTAAATAAAGCATTTTGTTGCTTTTGCCGTCCACAATGACCTACAGGTGGCAGTGGCGTAGTGATATTGCCACTGGATGAATAATCCGGACACCCAGAATCAATTCAATTCCCACCATACAGATGGTGAAATTTGAATTCAATAAAAAAATCTGGAATTAAAAATCTAAAGGCGACCATGAAATCATTGCCAATTGTCATAAAAACCTAACTGGTTCTCAAATGTCCTTTAGGGAAGGAAGTCTGTCCTCCTAACCTGGTCTGGCCTTCATGTGACTCCAGACCCATGGCAAAATAGCTGACTCTTAGGGATGGGCAATAAATGCTGGTCCAGCCAGTGATGCTCATGTCCCATGAACGAATAAAATAAACATTTTTAAAAACACCTGCGAGGTTTGATTTTCCGTCCTCACAAAGATGAAGACAGTAGAAAGGGCCCGGCTGAACTCTGCACCCGATATGCGTTCTCCTCTCCTCCTGCAAACCCGATTGGAATAAGATTGCGAGGACCAAGCAAGCTCACCAGTCGTACTAAAGGTAAGGTGTGTTGTGAATGCCGGTTGCCGTGGGTCGCGAAGATCAGCTGGCATGGGTCATGAAGGTCAGCTGGCAAGCGCCCCAAAGGTCGGCTGGGGGGGTCCTGGGGAACAAAGTTTGAAAAACACTGGAATATTGAACAGCAAATAAGAAATAGAAGTACAAATATCATATGTGGTTCATCCTGCCCAAACATAGATATGAGGTTGTGGGGTAATGGCTCCCTTCTGCACTGTACATCTTCTCTGGATTCTATCAGTATGACTTTGGAGACTTCAGCATGTCATCTAGGATAACTGGGTTGAGGGAGTGCTGCACTGATGGATATATTGGGTGGAAATTTTCCAAAATCTTGCAGCGTGCCAGGTTCAGACTGAATGTTTCATAGTTTCATAGAATTTACAGTGCAGAAGGAGGCCATTCAGCCCATCGAGTCTGCACCGGCTCTTGGAAAGAGCACCCTACCCAAGGTCAACACCTCCACCCTATCCCCATAATGCAGTAACCCCACCCAACACTAATGGCAATTTTGGACGCTAAGGGCAATTTATCATGGCCAATCCACCCAACCTGCACATCTTTGTGACTGTGGGAGGAAACCGGAGCACCCGGAGGAAACCCACGCACACACGGGGAGGATGTGCAGACTCCGCACAGACAGTGACCCAAGCCGGAATCGAACCTGGGACCCTGGAGCTGTGAAGCATTTGTGCTATCCACAATGCTACCGTGCTGCCCCGTTCAGGCATGTAGCTCTGCGGATACAGCTGAGTTCTGCACGCAGAGAAACTGGCGGCATGGTTTGTACTGCCACAGATGGTGCAGGTCCTAATAAAGTCCGGCTCCACAGAGATTGGTAAACCATCTTTAAACGGCGCTTTGACCTGCACTGGAATTAACAACCCCACAGGCAAAGAGGAACATCCCCAGCATGCAATGGGACATTCCCCCCACCCTAACCCACCCAACACGCAAGTATCGGAGCACTCACATCACAGGCATCGGGTGCGCCCCCCTCCCATCATACATAAGGGGGAACGCCCCTCAATGGCGCTCCCAAGAGGGCTCCCCCTGATTGGGCCAGGGTGGCACGGCAATGTTGGCACTGCTATAACGTCACTCCCCTCACAGGCATCACCACTCCCCCTCACAGGGGCGCCTCTCCCCCTCCCACCGCACCTAAAGGGAACTCCAATGGGGTCCCCGGAGGGCCCATCCCTGGCAGTGTCAGGGCGGAACTGCCAGGTTGGCACTGCCATGGTGCCAGGGGGCAGTGCCATGTTCCCCACCACCTGGGGGCTAAAATTACCTCTGCGCCCCTTCCTCGGTGTGGTCATCATGACTGATTTCATTCTGGAAAACTAGCAGTGAATCGCGCTGGCGTTATGCCACATGGCTTGGTGGGACGATGCAGAGGGAGAAGATGTAGCGCTGTTAAGCCCCTCAATTACATGCATATTCATTATAAAATATGCTATTCAAGCCTGTACCCAACATGGGTGTGTACCTGATCACATAATTGGGGTGGGAGCTGGGTTGGAGAGAAGATAACAATCCAAAATCTCTTCAGTGGAAATCGCGAGATCTAACAGCCATTATGGGATTTGCGCCCCTGACTGGTGTGGTGGCTGGATCGCGACCACAGTCTTCTAGATCAGAGATTAAACCAAGGCCCCACTTTAGGTATCATTTCAGGTGCTCATAGCATTATTCAAAAAAGAGAAAAGAAAATTCTCCTCAGTGGTCTGATCAATAATTTTCCCTCAACCTTAGACAGATGATCTGATCCTAGTTGTTTGCGGGAGCTTGCCGTGTACAATTGGTACCTGCATTATAACAGTCATCAACTCTTCAAAGGCATTTACTCGGCTGTAAATTGTTTTCTTGTTGAGTTGTGTGGGCTCCCAGATAACGCCTGGCCTGAGATACATATGACAGCATGATCAGCCATGATCATATTGAATGGTGGTGCAGGCTCGTAGGGCCGAATGGCCTACTCCTGCATCTATTTTCTGTGTTTCTATGTTTCTAATCTATGTGTCAGAATGATTAAACCTCAACTTGCTGCCGGCATGCACGCTCCTTGTTGAAATGAAATGAAAATTGCTTATTGTCACGAGTAGGCTTCAATGAAGTTACTGTGAAAAGCCCCTAGTCGCCACATTCCGGCGCCTGTCCGGGGAGGCTGGTACGGGAATCGTGTTGGGATCGTGCGGAACTGTGTTTCCTGAGATGTCAGCTTGTGAGGCAGCAATCGTTGCCTTGGAGCAAACTGAGGGGAGAGCTCAAGTCGGACGGGAAGACCTTTATCACCACTCTGTCCTCATTGGAGGACTGCACAGCAATCTGAGTGCCAATTGCACACCTTCAAAAGTTGTGGTTGATTCCCTGAGGAACACCACAGCTGGGAACTTTCCACTGATGCAAAACAGGATTTATAATTTCTAAAATTGAGCCAAAAGCAAAACGCATTTAATGGTGACTACATTATAAAATGTAATCACCCAACTTGGGTTAGCTTTTGGCAATTAGTTGTACAAGTTATATACAAGTTAAATTAGTTATACCTGACAATCTGGGGTCATACAGTTAGATCCTTGAAGTTGACGGGGCATATTGAGAGAATAATTAATGGGGTCTTGGGCTTCATCGAGTGTTCCGACTCAATTAGGACCTATTAATGTTTATAATAATCTTTATTGGTGTCCCAAGTAGGCTTTCATGAACATTGCAATGAAGTTACTGTGAAAAGCCCCGAGTCCCCACATTCCAACTTTTCAGGTACACGGAGGGAGAATTCATGGGCGGAATTCTCCGCTCCCGGGAAAAATCGGGAGGGCCGACGTGAACTCGGTCGAGTTTCACGACGGCCTCGGAGGCTGCTCCTCGCCCCCTATTCTCCCCTCCCGGCGGGGCTAGGAGCGGCGCTCCGTAAATCTCGGCCGCGGGGGCGTCGCGCCGAGAATGACGCGGCCAGCGCGCCTAATGACGTCAGTCGCGCATGCACAGGTTGGCCGGCTCCAACCCGCGCATGCGTGGCTGACGTCACGACGCTGACAGCTCGAACCCGCGCATGCGCGGTGGCCGTCTTTCCCCTCAGCCGCCCCGCAAGACGTGGCGGTTTGATCTTGCGGGGCGGCAGAGGGGAAATAGTGTGTCCGATTGAGGCGCCGGCCCGACGATCGGTGGGCACCGATCGCGGGCCTGTCCCCTCCCGAGCACAGTCGTGGTGCTCTTTCCCCTGTTCTCCCCCCACAAGCCCCAAACGGGCATATCTCACCCGTTTCACGACGGCAACGACCAGGTGTGATTGCCGCCATCGTGAAACGGTCGCGAACGGCATTGCTCATTTATAATTTCTTCGTTGATAGATTGGAGTAAATGTGTTTTACACCCGTTCCGGGTTCATTGAATGCTTTTAAACTAATTTAGTTTAACCCACAAAGCTAAACTATCTCTCTGGACTTCCATTACTGCACAGATTGCAGCATCATGGCTAGAATTCTCCGTTTGAGGGACAGAGTGCTAACGCCAGGACTGAATCGCGAGAGTTCTACATTGACAAAAGCGATGCCTTTCCCGGAGAGATTCAGGACATGTTAATGGGCTAGCACTGGTGCTATGTGGAACTACTGCAATTCTAATGTGTATTCGATTCACCACGATTAGGATTGGCACTGGAGAGCCTGACAGGCTGCAGCCACTTATAAGCATTCCACTCCCCACACACACACTCATTCCAGCCAAGGTGATGCCACCCCAAAAGTCAGCAGGGTAGCATGGTGGTTAGCATAAATGCTTCACAGCTCCAGGGTCCCAGGTTCGATTCCCGGCTGGGTCACTGTCTGTGTGGAGTCTGCACGTCCTCCCCGTGTGTGCGTGGGTTTCCTCCGGGTGCTCCGGTTTCCTCCCACAGTCCAAAGATGTGCGGGTTAGGTGGATTGGCCATGCTAAATTGCCCATAGTGTCCTAATAAAAGTAAGGTTAAGGGGGGGGGCTGTTGGGTTACGGGTATAGGGTGGATACGTGGGTTTGAGTGGGGTGATCATGGCTCGGCACAACATTGAGGGCCGAAGGGCCTGTTCTGTGCTGTACTGTTCTATGTTCTATGTTCTAGGTCGGCCCAGGGATTTGCAGATGCAGAGCTGGAGACATTGTTGGATGCTGTGGCAGAGAGGTGGGACTCCCTGTTCCCTGGGATGGGACCTAGGCTGCCTCCCGTGGACATAAACAGGGACTGGTGCAGGTGGCAGAGATCGTGAGTGCCGTGGACCCCACCGCTGGGACCGGACAACAGCGCAGGAAGATATTGCACAACCTCCTCAGGGCGGCCCGGGCGGGTCACTACCTCCGTGCCCCTGTCCCACACTCCCCACACCCATAATCACCCCCAACCCCTCCCTCCATGCGGCACCCCACCAGGTATTCCCGTAACAGCCTTCCCGAACAGGCGCCGGAATGTGGTGACTAGGGGCTTTTCACAGTAACTTCATTGAAGCCTACTCGTGACAATAAGCAATTTTCATTTAATTTTCAAGTAGGCATGTAGTACTGGGCTAGGGTGAGCAAACCCCCAGGTCAGCCATGGTGGGACACTTCCACCACCATGCCTTTAGCACAAACACCCGTCCCACACATCCATAGCTCTCCCAGAAGGCGATTGACCTCACCCGCTGGTAGTCTGCGTGCACCCCACCCTGCACCCCAGTCCAATGCCCATCCCACCCACCATGGTTGGGTGCTCTGCACATACACACCCCCAACCGCAGACCCCGTGTGTTGCCTGTGTCCGGGTATCTCACACTGTTCATTTTCTGCCCCCCCCCCCCCCCCCCCCCACAGAAGGCGGCCCACAACCGCAGGGAGAGAGAGGACTAGAGGGGGGCCGCCGGACCTGTGACCCCTCACCACCACAGAGCTAGTGGGTTGGAACGGGACAGTGGGCCTGGAGAGCGGACAGCCGACGATGTGGAAGTCAACATTGGGGAAGCAAGTGAGCCCTTGATGGATTGCTGTGTCCCTACGGCACGTGTGGCATCATCCCCACCCCTCCACACTCCCACCCCCCCCACCACCCCATTCTGCCCCCTACCACCACACATCCCCATCTCCCCACAGCCCCACCACCACCATCCCCACCCCTCCACACTCTCATCCCCCCCCACCACCCCAACCTGTCCCTACCACCCCACATCCCCATCTCCCCACAGTCCCACCACCACCATCCCCACCCCTCCACACTCTCATCCCCCCCCCACCACCCCAACCTGCTCCTATCACCCCACATTCCCATCTCCCCACAGCCCCACCACCATCCCCACCACCCCCACCTCCCCGCGGTAGAGGCCTTGAGTGTCTCGGTATCGACCATGGGTCAAGATGTCCAAGGCCTGGGGCACTCAGTGCGGGCGGTGGCTGAGGCACAGGACACGGCGGCCATATCACAGGCATCCCTGAATCCCCCCACCTGTCCCTGGTATATTTGATGAGGAGCGGGCAGAACAGGGTGAGACCATGCCACCTGTTACAGCTGGAAGACAGACGGCTCCATCCAGGCCCGGCCGCTCCAGAGGACGGCCGCCAAAGGGGATCCAGTTCACAGGGCAGGATTCACAGCGGGCCGCCTCCACACCTACTGTACAGTCTGGGGATCCACCTAGATGTAGCACTAGGGTCTGGAAGATCAGAAAGGTAGACACCAGTTAAATTGGCATCAGTGCAGCACATAGATTAGCGATAGGGGCGAGGGCACAATACCTGTAAATGGCAGACTAAACACCTGTTCACCACCTTTCCGATCTGCCTTGGTGCTCTGTCAGGAGGGTGAGGGATGGGCTGGGCTGGGAACAGAGTGTGTGCCGGGAGTAGAAGTTTAGGGTGATTGATACCTTGACTGCCACGCAGTGAGTATGCTCCCCCATACCCTGCAGTTCCAGGTGAGCCATGATGGGGCAGAGATGTCACACGGTCCCCATGCTCAACCGGAGTCTTCGGCGAAACACTGTGTCCGGCACGCGATTGAATGACAGGCACTATCCTTACACACAAGGCCTGATGCGGCACCGCCTTCCCACCTCCTCCTCGGCCTGTTGGATGGCCAGCTCTTCGAAAGCACATGAACCATGGACTAAATATCTGCAAACAGGTTTTGAGTCCAAAAGAAGGGAAACTATGTTGAATTAATAGAGAGAATGGGACTGCCGGATTGTTCTACTGAGAGCTGACAATGGCTTGATGGGCCAAATGGCCTCCTCCCGGCCCTCTATGATTTTATGAGACGGAGTTAAAGTGCTGTTCGACTGAAAATCAAGAATTCTCCAATTGGTGCACTCAGATTCTGTGGACGGGATTCTCTGTCCCAACAGCCCTGTTTTCTGTTCCAGCAGCCCGCCAATGGGGTTTCCCATTGTGGCCACCCCACGCCGTCGGGAAACCCGTGGGCATGGGTGCACTGCCGCAGAAGCGGAGGATCCCACCGACGGGAAATCCCACAGTCCTTGTTTTCCAATTGGCTGAGCGGAGATGGTACAATGAGGGGTAATAGATATAGGACAGAGGTCAGAGGTGGGTTTTTTACGCAAAGAGTGGTGAGGCCGTGGAATGCCCTACCTGCAACAGTAGTGAACTCGCCAACATTGAGGGCATTTAAAAATTTATTGGATAAGCATATGGATGATAAGGGCATAGTGTAGGTTAGATGGCCTTTAGTTTTTTTTTCCATGTCGGTGCAACATCGAGGGCCGAAGGGCCTGTTCTGCGCTGTATCGTTCTATGTTCTATGTTCTATGTTCTAATGTGAAGACAGACATGGCGGTCGGTCAGTGGTTGGTCTGTGTGGTGGTGGGTGGGGGGGGGGGGGGTGGGAGGGGTGGCGACGCAGTGAATGGTTGAGGTCAGGTGGCCATCTGATGAAATCTCCCAGAATATGTCCCACCAGCATTGGCAGCCCAAGCCTGGCATTGGATGGATAGTGAAACCAGGTGGATTAGTAAAAGGAAGGAGGGGGAAGATGGGGGAAGAGAGGTAATTTTACTGATGTCTTGGCTAAACCAATGCTGCAGCTCATTTAAAGGACAACGTTTTTTTGTTGAGCTTTGCTAAAGTTGAGAGCAAAAGATAATATTGTCGGTGTTCAGTTTGAAGCTGTGCTGCTGGCACAGAAGCTGTGATGTTCACCGTTGGCATAAATTTGCTCAGACCCTCAGCCTTGCCATTGTTTTATTTAGGTTCACTTATCTAGTCTCAAGGCAGTTTTTCCTTCAATTATCCACCACAGCTAGCTCCATAGGTAGCGGCATGGCAAATGGGCGGCACGGTAGCACAGTGGTTAGCACTGTTGCTTCACAGCTCCAGGGTCCCAGGTTCAATTCCCGGCTTGGGTCACAGTCTGTCCGGAGTCTGCATGTTCTCCCTGTGTCTGCGTGGGTTTCCTCTAGGTGCTACGGTTTCATCCCACAAGTCCCAAAAGACGTGCTTGTTAGGTGAATAGAACATAGAATATACAGTGCAAAAGGAGGCCATTTGGCCCATCGAGTCTGCACCGACCCACTTACGTCCTCACTTCCACCCTATCCCCGTAACCCAATAACCCCTCCTACCCTTTTTGGTCACTAAGGGCAATTTAGCATGGCCAAAGCACCTATCCTGCACATCTTTGGGCTGTGGGAGGAAACCGAGCACCCAGAGGAAACCAATGCAGACACGGAGAGAACATGCAGACTCCGCACAGACAGTGACCCAGCAGGGAATCAAACCTGGGACCCTGCCACTGTGAAGCCACAGTGCTACCCACTTTTTTTTTTATAGAACTGTACAGCACAGAACAGGCCCTTCGGCCCTCAATGTTGTGCCGAGCCATGATCACCCTACTCAAACCCACGTATCCACCCTATACCTGTAACCCAACAACCCCCCCCCCCCCCTTAACCTTACTTTTTTATTAGGACACTACGGGCAATTTAGCATGGCCAATCCACCTAACCCGCACATCTTTGGACTGTGGGAGGAAACCGGAGCACCCGGAGGAAACCCACGCACACAGGGGGAGGACGTGCAGACTCCACACAGACAGTGACCCAGCCGGGAATCGAACCTGGGACCCTGGAGCTGTGAAGCATTTATGCTAACCACCATGCTACCCTGCTGCCCTTCTGCTACCATGCTGCCCGTAAATTGGACATTCTGAATTCTCCCTCCGTGTACCCGAACAGGTGATGGAATGTGGCGACGAGGGGCTTTTCACAGTAACCACTGCAGTGTTAATGTAAGCCTACTTGTGACAATAATAAAGATTATTGCATGATTATCTTTACTGAGCTCAGCAGGGAGTTTCTCTTTCCAGCGTTTCCCTTGTCAAAGCGTTGAGCCAGAGCAGCCTTTGGCCTTCCCTTGTTAAACCCAAGGTTACTAATCCACACACAAACTGCCCTCTCCAAACAGATTCTTCAACAGTTTCCCGGGGAGGTTGCTCTCCCTAATGCATTTTATTTGTCTGGGCAGTGGAGATGGACTTTGCTGCCACCCTAGGCAGCAGTGCCGAAATTGCCAGTTTTTCTAAGGCATTCACAGTTGGCATCTCAAACTGGAAAGGAAGTGACATTTGTCGTGATGGCTTGTTGGCTGGTTAAAATAAACAGCAAGTTCTAAAGACTTGGAAAGTCCCAAGTTTGATCCCTAGTCTAACCCCAGTTAGTGAATGACCTCTGGGGGCTACTAGGTCAGTTGATGCACTTCCTGATCATCAATGCTAAATGTGGATGTTGGGTGGGAAAAGATGAAGCTGGGTTGTGATACCTGGACCATCACCACCCACTACGGCCTCCCAGTTGAATACCCTGACATTGCTCTTCGCCCAGCCTCATTTATAAAGAATAATAATCACTTAAGTGAGGTGCAAATTGTGGCACTGCTTGAGAGGTAGACTCCCGAGTGAGAGTCCATACTTTCAGGTCAGTTAGGAAATGAATTGGGGTAAAGATAAGCTCGTAAATTCAAGATGGTGAAAGTAGAACATGGGAATATTGCTCCAAAGAATCAGATTGTGTACTTATGTGACTTTGAAAGCAGTTATTATTTTATTAATGGAGGAATAGAAAATGTATTCCTCACTGGGGAATAGGTTGTCTGCGCAAACCTTTCAAAGAATCAATCAGAATGACAGTTGCATCCCTTTGATCTCTGAGCTTCCAGATTTGTTGAAACTCCTTTAATCCCCTGGTTCTCTGTTTCGTTCCTTGATCCTCTGGTAACTTCATGCCCTGTGCTCTCCTCCACACCAGAGCCCAGACTGCCCAATCCCCGGGACAATCCCAAGGCAGGAATCAAAAGATGTGAAAAGGTTAATGCATTGAATCATTCCGAAATGTCAATGAATTGAATAATCCCACCTTGACCACTGGCTGTGCGGTTGGCGTTGGAAAGGATGTCAGGTAGTTGTTCATTACCAGTGATTTTCATCAGTAAGCATAGCAACAGAGAATGTATTCAATGAGCACAACAACCCACGCTAGTAACTTCGCCATCCCAGACTTCCACGCTGGGAGAGACAGAAAGATTGGTGTTCAGTCAGAAAAGGTTTAGTAACGGGCAGCACGGTGGCACAGTGGTTAGCACTGCTGCCTCACGGCGCCGAGGTCCCAGGTTCGATCCCAGCCCTGGCTCACTGTCCCCGTGGAGTTTGCACATTCTCCCCGTGTTTGCGTGGGTTTTGCCCCCACAACCCAAAGATGTGCAGGGTAGGTGGATTGGCCATGCTAAATCGCCTCTTAATTTGAAAAAAGAATTGGGTACTCTAAATTTATTTTTAAAAAAAGTTTAGTTACACATCAGGAGCCTATAAATTATCTTAGTTAAATAAAATGCTCCAATATCAGAAGTGGTTGAACAGGATCTGTTGCTTCACGTAATGAGCAAAGTCGCAAACATTTTCAATATCATTGGAACTTGGCGTCATGGTGGCACAGTAGTTAGCACTGCTGCCTCACATCGCCAGGGACCCAGGTTCAATTCCAGCCTTGGGTGACTGTGCGGAGTCTGCACATTCTCCCCATGTCTGCGTGTGTTTCCTCCGGATGCTCTGTTTCCTCCCGCAGCCCAAAGATGTGCAGGTTCGGTGGATTAGCCATGCTAAAAATTGCCTCTTATGTCTAAAGACGTGCAGGTTGAGTCATGTTATTGGGATAAGGTGGGGGAGGGAGTAGGCCGAGGTAGAGTGCTCTTTCAGAGGGCCAGTACAGACTCAATGGGCCAAATGGCCTCCTTTTGCACTGTCGGGATTCTATAAATTCTATGGGCCTGTGAAATTGGCCTCCTTTACTCCAGAAACTTCGCTGCCCCTGGAGTTTGTACAATTTAAATCCCAGTAAAGAGTGATTTCTAAGAGGGCATGATCAGGAAACAGGGTGGGATTCAGGCACACTACAAATGAGTCGGCAGAAGAAGCAAATGGCTCCAAAATGACACTCCAATAGGAATGACTGGGCATCCGTCAGGAAATCAGTCTGTTTCTACCAATGCTGTACCTAAACTGACTCAGTTCCCAATAAAGCTTGAGTGAGTGACCTTGGATTTCTGATTGTTCATATTGTTTCTGTATTCCTATAGGTGGCTGACAGGATACCTCAATATCTAAGGAACCGTGGTGTTACTCAGGTTGTTATCTTTTGTGACAGCGCTGAAAGGCTTCTACAAGCATCTCTTAAATAAAGTCTGGCTGATAGTAGACTTTATTTATTTTAATTTTTCCAATAAATTTGCAATTTTTAATGTGACCAATCCACCTACCCTTTTTGGGTTGTGGGGGTGAGACCCATGCAGACACGGGGAGAATGTGCAAACTCCACGTGGAGGGGCCGGGATCGATCCCACGTCCTCGGCGCCGTGAGCCAGCAGTGGAAACTAGACTTTATTTAACCTTAACTTGACCGTGGGTATTCCTGTGGGATTTCCTGATGATCTCACAAGATGAAAACTGGAAAGAAGCAGGAACGATGGGATTTGAAGAAGGCCATAACTTAGCAAACAGTACCAAAAAAACCTTGCCACACATTTATTACCCCTTGAGTATAATCTACAACTCTGATTGAAGATAGACATGAGGAGTTGACGTTCCAACAATATCCTTCACTAAAGAATCATGAGAGCAACTTTGTGCTGTGCTCTAACTAGATCTCCTCAGATCACAGAGCAACACTGTTCGTCCACAGGACAATCCCTCTAATTTTTGTCGTAAGGTCACTTCAAGTGGGAAGATGACTAGCATCACCTGCCTAACTTGTAGCCCATTACTGAAGTTGTCAGGAATAACAACAACCTCCTTCACAGTGCAGCTCACTTGGTGGGCGGGATTCTCCAGTCTGCTAGCCGCGTGTTTACCGGCAGCGCGCCGTTCGCTGGTGGCGGGATTCTATCTTCCCGCCGATTGTCAGTGGGATTTCCCATTGCAGCAACCCCATGTCGCAAGGAGACCATGTCGGTGGGAGAGCACTGCCGGTGAAATGGAGAATTCTGCTGCCGGATACTTCATCCCGGTATGTCAACACAAATAAAATTATATCATAGTTTAACCACGGCCGCGATTCTCCCCTACCCGGCGGCGCGGGGGGGGTCCCGGCGAGACGGAGTGACGTGAACCACTCCGGCGTTGGGCCTCCCTAAAGGTGCGGAATTCTCCGCACCTTTAGGGGCTAGGCCTGTGCCGGAGTGGCTCCCGCTCCGCCGGCCTGCGTGAACGGCCTTTGGCACCCCGCCAGCCGGGGCCGAAAGGTCTTGCCGGCCGGCGGAAATCCGCGCATGCGCCAGAGCCCCAATCGCGGGCCAGGCCACCGTGGGGGCACACCCCCGGGGTCAGATTGCCACGGGCCCCCCCCAAGGACCTCGGAGCCCGCTCGCGCCGCCAACCCCAATGGTACCAGAGGTGGTTTAAACTACACCGGCGGGAAAGGCCTGTCAGCGGCGGGACTTCGGCCCATCACGGGCCGGAGAATCGCCGCGGGGGGCCCGCCGACCGGCGCGGCGCGATTCCCGCCCCCGCCGAATCTCGGGGGGCGGAGATTTCGGGACACGGCGGGGGTGGGATTGACGCCGGGGCCGGGCGATTCTCCGACCCGGCAGGGGGTCAGAGAATCCCGTCAAATGTTCCTGTTTCTTAAAAGGAGCAAGGGTTAAGGTTCACATCCATGTTTTCACATGGGCCGCACATCTTCGTCCTCTGACCTTTGTAAAATTGTTAAAGGTTTCCACCCTCTCAGTATTGCGGTACCTTGTGACCGGTAGCACACGACACTACAGCTGGACTATGTACAACTTTCCGGGTTACTCCCATGGTTCAACCATCCTCAGAGACTCCGACTCTTTTCCAGGCAGAATAAATTGAAACATAGGAGCAGGAGCATAGGAGTAGGCCATTCGAGCCTGCTCCACCATTCAATACGATCATGGCTGATCTCGACATGATAGTCCCATGCTCTCCCCATACCCCTTGGCACCTTTAGAGGATAGAACAGTGACGGGCAACCTGCAGCCCATCAGGGTTCTGAGTGCGGCCCACGAGACATTTGGTTAATTGTTGTCTGCATGCAGAGTTGCCACTTTCCGTTGGTTTCCGTCTGCATAACTTTTTTCCGACCAGGCTGATTGAAGTGATAGGCAAGTAAAGCAAGGGCAGGTGAAGTGAGTTGCGAGATTTCACACAACATTGACTGTGAGTGATGCACACTCCTCCGCGCCCAAGTATTTCTTTTGTTTTTACCATTTGAAGTTGATGACAGTTCTATTAATATATCATTAAGCATTTTTAATAACTTATGAAATATTTGGCATGTATTCAACGTATTCAATCTTATTCACAGAGTCATGGTGAGTGAACAAGCCTGATTTGAGTCTTGCGGCCCACCGAGATGAAGGAGGGCCATCATGCGGCCTACTCACTAGCCTCGGTTGTTCATCACTGACCAAGAAATTTAACTATTTCTTTCTTAAGCATATTCAGTGATTCCACAGGTGCAGCACCCTCTGTGAAGAAATATCTCCTCATCTCAGTCCCAAATGGCCTACCCCATATCCTGAGACTGTGACCCCTTGTTCCAGAGCCTCCCTAGGCAGAGGAAACAACATCCCTGATTCCAATCTGTCCAGCCCTGTCAGAATTTTAACATTTTCAATTAGATCCACTCTCATTCTTCTACATTCCAGTGAATACAGGCCCAGTCATGGAATTTACAGTGCAGAAGAAGGCCATTCAGCCCATCGAGTCTGCACCGGCCCTTGGAGAGAGCACCCTACTCAAGCCCACACTGACCCCGTAACCCAATAACCCCACCTCACCTTTTTAGAAACTAAGGGCAATTTAGCGTGGCCAATCCACCTAACCTGCAACTAATCTTTGGGCTGTGGGAGGAAACCGGAGGTCCCGGAGGAAACCCACGCAGACACAGGGAAAACGTGCAGACTCCGCACAGACAGCGACCCAAGCCGGGAATTGAACCTGACGCCTTGGAGCTGTGAAGCAACAACGTTAACCACCGTGCCGCCCAAAGTCGCTCCAATCTCCCTTCGACAATAATCCTGCGTTTTCAGAATTCAGTCTGCTGAACCTTCGCATCGCTCCCTCATAGTGGCACGATTGTCCTTTCTTAGATTAGGAGATCAAAATTTCACACAATCCTCCAGGAGTGGCCCCTCTTTACTCAAACCCTTTTGCAATGAAGGCCAAAATTCCATTTGTCTTCCTAACAACGTGGGATAAAAGCAAATTACTGCGGATAAGCTTTGACAAAGAGTCATCGGACTCGAAACATTAGCTCTTTTCTCTCCTCACAGATGCTGTCAGACCTACTAAGGTTTTCCAGCATTTTCTCTTTCAACTTGCTGTACCTGCTTGCTGGCTTTCAGTGACTGGTGTACAACGACACCCAAGTCCCTTTGTATGTCAGCATTTCCAAATCTATCACTGAAATCCCTGAAAGTTGCCACCCAGGTTGAGAGGGTTGTTAAGAAGGCGTACGGTGTGTTAGCTTTTATTGGTAGAGGAATTGAGTTTCGGAGCCATGAAGTCATGTTGCAGTTGTACAAAACTCTGGTGCGGCCGCATTTGGAGTATTGCATGCAGTTCTGGTCGCCGCATTATAGGAAGGATGTGGAAGCATTGGAAAGGGTACAGAGATTTACCAGAATGTTGCCTGGTATGGAGGGAAGATCATATGAGGAAAGGCTGAAGGACTTGAGGCTGTTTTCGTTAGAGAGAAGAAGGTTAAGAGGGGACTTAATTGAGGCATACAAGATGATCAGAGGATTAGATAGGGTGGACATCGAGAGCCTTTTTCCTCGGATGGTGATGTCCAGCACGAGGGGACATAGCTTTAAATTGATGGGAGATAGATATAGGACAGATGTCAGAGGTAGGTTCTTTACTCAGAGAGTTGTAAGGGCGTGGAATGCCCTGTCTGCAACAGTAGTGGACTCGCCAACACTAAACGCATTCAAATGGTCATTGGATAGGCATATGGACGATAAGGGAATAGTGTAGAGGGACTTTAGAGTGGTTTCACAGGACGGTGCAACATCGTGGGCCGAAGGGCCTGTACTGCGCTGTAATGTTCTATGTTCTATGTTCTATCACTATTTAAATAATACTCTGCAGTTCTGTTTCCCCCTCCGAAGATTTATCCATGTTAATCCATATCTGCCATATATTTGCTCACTCAACTTGTCTAAATCACCTTCAAGCCTCTTTAGATCCTCTTCACCACTCACATACCCACCAAGTTTCATGACGTCAGCAAGTTTGGAAACATTACTTTTGGTTTCCTCATCCAAATCATGATATATATTGTGAATATCTGGGACCCAAGCACTTATCCCTGTGGGACCCAGCTGTCACACTTTAAAATAGGCCCATTTATTCCTGCTCTTTGTTTCCTGTCTGCTAACCAATTCTCAATTAATGCCAATGTATTACCCCCCAATCCCATGTGCTTCAATTCTGTACACCGACCTCTTACCATATCATAGAATCCCGACAGTGCAGAAGGAGACCACTTGGCCCATCGAGTTCACACCGATCCCCCAAATGAGTGCTCCACCGATATATCCACTTCCTCCCCCTATACCCGTACCCTAACCTGTACATCCATGGGCACTAAGGGCAATTTATCATGGCCAATCCACCTAACCTGTACATCTTTGGACTGTGGGAGGAAAGCGGAGCTCCCGGAGGAAACTCACGCAGACACAGGGAGAATGTGCAAACTCCACACAGACAGTGACCCGAGGCCGGAATTGAACCGGGGTTACTGGGGCTGTGAGGCAGCAGTGCTAACCACTGTGACACCGGGACACCCACACGTAAGAATTTTATCAAAAGCTTTCTGAAAATCCAAATATACCATATTGAACAGTTTACCCTTGTCTATTTTATCAACTAGAAAATTCAGTAGGTGTGTCAAATATGATATCACTTTCATAAATCTATATTGACTTTGTCTAATCCCACTGATATTCTTTAACTGTCCTGTTATCGTAGCCTTTATAATAGACTCAGGCATTTTCCGTACTATATGATCTGGTATTTAGAGGAAGAAAGTGCTGATGACCCTTGCCCACAGCTTCAAAGATGGCTGCTGCATCAATCAGTCTACAATAAGAATATCCACTTCCCCCATCTCTCAGTGAACTGAATGCAGTTATTAGCCTCAAACAAGTTCCAACAATCTCCCAACGACCCTTACTTTTCAGAATTTTAGAATTCTTAATACAATCGTCATCACATTATTTTGATACAGTTCCCTCGATTTTTCAATTATCGTTATGACAGTGTGAGAAAGGCTGAAATAACTTCCCTGTCCTCCCACTGCAGATTTTAGAGAGGATGGGCTGGATTCTCCGATTTTGAGGCTTTGTCCCCACGCCGGTGTGGGAACAGTGGCTTTTTACAACAGAAGAAAATGGCGTAAAACAGCCACCGATCCTCCGTTTGGCCGGGGGCTAGCATGCCGGCAGCGTAGAGCACCCGGCTCTGGCTGGCGAAATGGCCCAGGGAATTGCTGGGTCAATGGCCACGCATGTGCAGCACGGCGGTGGCCTGCAGCGGCCGCATCGTGTTACATGACGGCGGCTGCTCACAGACCCGGCCTGCGAAATAGTCCTCCCGTTTGTCTGGCTTGCGCACCCCGGACCACCCCCCCACAATGCCCCCAGCCCCTGATGAAGTCCCCCCCTACTCGCGGATCAGCCCTCCCCCGACTGTGGTGGCGCTAGACTGAATCCGCAGCTGCCTCGCCCAGTTCCCGACGGATGAGAACACACGTGTCCCGCGTTGTCGGGAGCACATCAGGTCGGGTGCGGAGCATCGGGGGGTGGGCCTCAGGCAATGTCCTGAGGCCGTAAATATGTCACGCGGCGTACTCTTTGGAGGGGGCCAAGCATCGTGACATTCGGTGATTCTTCGGCCGATCGCCGAACGCGATTTCGGCGCAGCAACCGGAGAATCCAACCCGATGTGGGGGCCTTCTTTCCTCCACGCCGGGCCCCTGTAGGACTCCGCCATTTTGCCCGGGGGGGGGCACAGAGAAAGGAACCCCCGCTCCTGCGCGGAAATATGCCGCCCATTCCGCACATGCACAAACTTGCACCGCCCCTTCGGTGCCAGTCGGAGCTGCGGGGACGACTCTGGCGGCAACCTAGCTCCCAAGAAAGGTGAGAATTCCTCACTTTTGGGGGCCGTTGACGCCGGAGTCGTTGGCGCCGGATTTCCCGCCGGCCTGGGGACATAACCCCATTTTTAGAGACTCCCACCCAGGATGTTTCACATGTGGTTTTAAAAATTGGGAAACAGGTATCGCGGCTGCTGAGGGAGAGAGGTGAGCGGGTGGGGGTGGTGTGGCATCTGCCAGGGCCAGGGTGTACAGAGGGGGTGACCAAGGGATGAGCTGTGACCACTGGGACTCGGCTGGTGTCTAGCCATGCACCACCATTGCCATGGCTTGCAGGGCAACTATCTTACTGCGCACACCACTGACCGCCCAGCGTTGCACAGAGTGATACCAGCCATGTGGGTGCAGAGAGGACATCCCAAGCTATCAAGAATTATTCCAGCTTGATGAGGGATGCATATTTCTGCTCTGGAGGAAGAGCTTATAAACTGAAATTCCTGGTCAGGAAGGAGAGCCGGGGATGGAAAATTAGTTTCCTGGAGGATTCTACAGCAGGCTGGATTGTGATTGCAAATTCATCGGAACTTGTTTGAGTCACGGTGGCCACAGAGTGTACTGTTGGCATGGGTAGCGCCAGCCACCAGTACCCCTGCCAGCAGGAACCAGTGCCGGGGCCAGAGGCCCCAGCGGTGCCAGGCACCAAAGGGGGGGCCAGGGGAGCGGTGCAGAGTGCCGGGCGAGCAGCAGGTGGGGTGGATGTGAGGATTGGAGAGATGGGAGAGGTGGGGAGAGGGACAAGCGGAGCAGGACTGCAGTGCAGGCCGGGGCCTTGGTGTAGCCTGTTGGACCTGGTCTGGTACGGGGTTACGCACCATGCTAACATGTCAGCCTTTCTCCCCCTGCAGACAATGGACTTCAGAATCTAACCAGGGATGGTGGCCTTCATCCTGTATGGTGAACACCACAAGTGGTATATTATATGTATTACGGCACTGCCTGTATATTAGAGGTACAATGGTAAATCCCTGCCTGCTGACTCCGCCCAGCCAATGCCACATCCACCTTCGACCACTGGCTAGCCTGCTTTGAAGGCTACCTCAGAGCAGCCGCTGAAGAACCCTCGGACTCACAGAAGCTCCAAGTTCACGGGTGAGCCCTGACATTTCTCCCCTCATCTGAGATGTGCCCACCTACCCCGAAGCGATGACGCTCCTGAAGGGACATTATGTTCGACCGGTGAATCAAGTGTACGCCAGGCACCTCCTGGCCACGAGACAGCAATTCCCCGGGGAGTCTTTGGACGATTTCTTGTGTGGCCTGCAGATCCTAGTTGGAACTGTAACTGCCAGGCAGTTTCGGCAGTCCAGCACACCAAACTTTTAATTAGAGATGGTCCGTCAGTGGCATGAGGTCTGCGTACGTCCGCCAGCGGCTATTGGAAGGGGGTACGCTTGATCTTGCGGGGACTAGGCAGCTCGCTAATCTGTTAGAAGTTGCCTCCCGTAACGTTCAGTCCCCCGCCCCCGACCGCGCGGCACCCTCGTGGGCATCGTGGGCCCCACCAGCTGCCGACTCCAGCTCACCGCAAGCCTGCGCCGCGCGGCAGCCAACTCTGGGGGGCCCAAGTGTTATTTTTCCAGACAAAACACCCCAGGCAGTGCTGCCCGGCGCGGAGCGCGTCCTGCAATGGGTGTGTGAAGAAAGGACACTTTGTTTCTGTTTGCCAGTCCGGTCGGTCACCGCTGTTTCCAAGTCCGGCATTTCTGCACCCCCCCCACGTGCGACCCAGGGGCGCCGCCACCTTCCCCTCCACAAGCCACGTGGGTGCCACAGGGGTGCCGCCATCTTTGATGCCGCCCGCCATGTGCGCCCCTGGGTGCCATTTTGGATTGCACCTCAGGACCTCTGCTCGTCTGACCGTTCGTTGCCTACCGCTACCTCCGCCACCCCTGATCAGCCTGAGCCTCCCAGCACCTTCTGCAGCTCGACTCCATCACACTGGATCAGTCTCGGCCCCGCAACCTCGTGACCGCTACGACAACGGTGAAGATCAATGGACACGAGCCGACCTGCCTCTTTGGCTCCGGGAGCACAGAGAGCTTCATCCACCCCACTATGGTAAGGCGCTGCACCCTCCCGGTACACCCCATCACCCAGAAAATCTCCCTGGCCTCCGGATCCCATTTCGTTGAAATCCGGGAGAACTGTATCGCGACCCTCACTGTCCAGGGCGTAGAGTTCAGCAACTTCCGGCTCTGCGTCCTCCCCCAACCTCTGCACTGCCCTGTTCCTTGGCCTAGATTTTCAGTGCCGTCTCCAAAGTCTGACTATAAAATTCAGAGGACCCCTACCCCCCTCACCGTCTGCAGCCTCACGACCCTTAAGGTCGATCCATCTTCCCTCACCCCGGACTACAAACCCATCGCCACGAGGAGCAGACGGTACAGTGCCTAGGACAGGACCTTCATCAGGTCGGATGTCCAACGGCTTCTGCGGGATGGAGTCATTCAGGCCAGCAACAGCCCCTGGAGAGCTCGTAGTGGTAGTGAAGACTGGGGAGAAGCACAGGATGGTCATTGACGACAGTCAGACCATCAATTGGTACACGCAGCTCGACGCGTACCCCCTCCAACGCATATTTGACATGGTCAATCAGATTGCGCAGTATCGAGTCTTTTCCACAGTAGACGTGAAGTCCGCCTATCACCAGCTCTCCATCCGCCCGGAGGACCGCCAATCCACTGCGTTTGAAGCAGATGGCCACCTTTATCACTTCCTTAGGGTTCCCTTCGGCGTCATTAATGGAGTCTTGGTCTTCCAACAAGAGATGGACCAAATGATTGACTGGTACGGACTGCGGGCCACCTTCCCGTACCTCGATAACATTACCATCTGTGGCCACAATCAGCAGGACCATGACGGAAACCTCCAAAAAATCCTCCATACCGCCAAACTCCTTAACCTCACATACAATAAGGAGAAATGCGTGTTCTGCACCAACCGCTTAGCCATCCTTGGCTACGTAGTGGAAAATGGGGTCCTGGGGCCAGACAACGACCGCATGCGCCCCCTCCTGGAACTCCCTCTCCCCACTACCCCAAGGCCCTGAAATGATGCCTGGGGTTTTTCTCCTATTGCGCCCAGTGGGTCCCTAATTATGCGGACAAGGCCCGCCCACTCATTCAGTCCACAGTTTTTCCCCTGACGGCTGAGGCCCACCAGGCCTTCAACCGCATCAAGGCGGACATTGCCAAGGCCACGATGCACGCGGTCGACGATTCCCTCCCCTTTCAGGTGGAGAACGATGCATCGGACGTAGCTCTGGCCGCCACCCTCAACCAGGCGGGCAGACCCATGGTCTTCTCCCGCACCCTCCATGCCTCTGAAATTCGGCATTCCTCTGTTGAAAAGGAGGCCCAAGCCATTGTGGAAGCTGTGCGACATTGACAGCATTACCTGGCCCGCAGAAATTCACTCTCCTCACTGACCAACGGTCCGTGGCCTTTATGTTTAATAATACACAGCAGGGCAAGATCAAAAATGACAAGATCTTGAGGTGGAGCATCGAGCTCTCCACCTATATATGAGATTTTGTATCACCTGGGGAAGCTCAACGAGCCCCCGATTCCCTTCCTGCGGTACATGTGTCAGTGTACACGCGGACCGACTGGGCTCTCCACTATGATCTCTTCCACCCGGGGTTCACTTGGTTCTTCCATTTTGTCAAGGCCAGCAACCTGCCCTACTCCATTGAAGTCAGGACCGTCACCAGAAACTGCCAAGTCTGCGCAGAGTGCAAGCCGCACTACCAGCCAGATAAAGTGCACCTGGTGAAGGCCTCCTGCCTCTTTGAACACCTCAGCGTGGGCTTCAAAGGGCCCCTCCCCTCCACCGACCACAACACGTACTTCCTGAACATGATTAACGAGTACTCCCGGTTCCCTTTCGCCACCCCATGCCCCGATATGACTTCTGCCACGGTAATCAAAGCCCTGCACAGCATCTTCACTTATAGGTTTCCCCACCTATATGCACAGCGATCGGGGATCCTCTTTCATGAGCGATGAGCTGTGTCAGTTCCTGCCCAGCAAGGGCATCGTCTCGAGCAGGACGACCAGCTACAACCCCAAGGAAAACGGGCAGGTGGAGAGGGAGAACGGGACTGTCTGGAAGGCCGTCCTGCTGGCCCTGCGGCCTAAACATCTCCTGGTTTCCCGCTGGCAGGAGGTCCGCCCCGATGCGCTCCACTCCATCCGATTGCTCCTCTGCACCACGACTACTGAGACCCCTAACGAACGTGTGTTTGCCTTCCCCAGGAAGTCCACCTCTGGGGTCTCGCTCCCAACATGGCTGATAGTTCCTAGAACCGTTCTCCTCCAGAAGCATGTGCAGAGCCATAAATCGGACCCCTTGGTCAAAAAGTCCACCTCCTACATGCAAACCCGCAGTACGCCTACGTGGCACACCCCGACGGGCGCCAAGACCCCATCAGGATCCGTCCTCCCACTGGATCCACTCAAGGGTGACAAAGACGAGGACAACACACTCCCAGAGTTGCAGGTGACCAAGTTGCCGCCCATATCACCACCAGGACTGAAGCAATTGCGAAGGAGGGTCAAGGCCCCCAACAGACTTAATTTGTAATGTTTCCACCACCCCCGCCGGACTCTTTTTTAACAGGGGGTGAATGTGGTGAACACCACTAGTGGTACATTATATGTAATGTACGGACAGGCGCCGGAATGTGGCGACTAGGGGCTTTTCACAGTAACTTCATTGAAGCCTACTCGTGACAATAAGCGATTTTCATTTCATTTCATTATGGCACTGCCCCTATATTAGAGGTACAATGGTAAATCCCTGCCTGCTGGCTCCGCCCAACAGGCAGCGTATAAAAGTGTGTGCTTTCCTGCGCTGCAGCTACAAGAGGCATAACATATTGTTCAATAAAGCCTCAATTGTTCCACCATTCTTGTCTTGTGGTCATTGACGGTACATCATCCTGGCCGCTGTAGCCCTGCGGGTTGCACTGAGGCTGTAAGGGCTGGAGCTGCTCAGGGAGGACCTTACAGTAGCGAAGCCTGCCCCAGACAGAAAAGGAACCAGCTGCTGAGGATGGAGGGCCATCCGCCCAACAGGCCAAGGAGGAGGTGGGAAGGAGGTGTCGCATGAAGCCTTGTGTGTACCGTCAGCGCTTGTAAGTGCCGGACAGGGCATGTTAACTCAATGGTTCCTGACACCTTTGAGACCCCCCCGCCCTCCCCCGGGTGAGGGGTTGACTTTTGGGTGACAGGGGTAATATGCAGCGGTCGTGGCTGATGACGCCTATCCTCAGGCCACAGACTGAAGAGGAGACCCGGTACAACGGTGCGTGAACCGCTCTGGAGGGGCACTCTAGTATAGCACTATGAGAGTTTCCCACATCGTAGTGGCCTACTTCATCCTCCACAACATTGCACAGCAGAAGGGTGATGTAATGGAGGAGGGGGATGAACGGCAGGCATCGTCCAACAAGGAGGATGCAGAGGAGGGCCAGGATGGGTGGGGCATGGGGCCCGGGCAGGCACAGGAGGCCGCACAAAGTCTGAGTCTGGGCCAAAATACGGACACTCTAATCCCCTCCAGGCTCACCGACCAGGGGACCTGGCCAACGGTACAGACATCTGAAACCCAACCTCACATCAACCCCCCCCCCTCCCCTGCTGACCATCCCCTCTCATATGACCACCCGACTATCATCCTACACCCACTCCCCCCAGCAATCCCCTCCGTGATTCCTACCTTCGGGCGCAGGCCATGGATTGGCAGTAACAGTGGGTTTGGTCCATGGGATGGAGGATGATGACAAGCCGCTTCCCGATGAGCTCTGGTGCTCCGCATCATGTGACAACCTCTGACTGCTGCCCACCGTAACACTTTCCAACATCCGCCTGGGTGATCCCTGCGTGCGAGCTGGCCATTCCATCACACGGTCGCACCGACCCACTGTGGTGGCAGAGGTGAGAACAGGGGGAGGGAGGTGGTGTTGGGCGAGTGGGACGGGGAGGGACGGGTACCGGGGCGTTGTGTGGGGTACGCCCTCGGGGCCCCGGCCATATCACCTCCACCGTTCACACATTCCCCCTCCTCGCCCCCTACCCTTCAGCAGCCAGCCCAGCCCAGCACTCACACCTTTCTGAAAGAGCACCAAGGCAGATTGGAACTTTGGTGCAGAGGTGTTTATTTTACAAAGAACATGTGAACATCACTATAATGGTTTGTGCCCCAGCCCCTGGGGCACAGTGATGCACTCGTGGTATGTTAACTGGTGTTTACCTTTCTGGCCTCATGGGCCCTAACGTTACATCCAGGTGGATCCCTAGGTGGTACATCAGAAGTGGAGGCGGCCAGCTGCAATTCCTGCCCTGTGACCTGGGTCCATGAATTCACTGGGAGGCAGAGAGAGCGAGTGAACAGTAGGCTTTATTAGTCATGAACTTGCCAAGCCAGAGTCAGTCACATGAATGCCGCCGCTCCGGTGAGGGCGGAGCCAGAGGCAGAGCCATACCGGGGTTACAGTGCAGTATCTGGAAGCAGTTCATATCACCACTTCCAGGTCATAGGTCACAGGTTAGTGTCATAATATATATACCAATATATAATGGTGCAGACACACGCTGATGGACACACACAGGGACCCATCAACATGTACAAACACAGCAGCCAATCACCAGTTAGAATACACACACTATAAAGGTAGAGGGCACCACGGTTGCCGCTCATTCTGGGTGCTGTCTCTGAGTGTAACAGGAACTTATTCAGCCCAGCACACCACGTGCTGAGAGAATCAAGTGGTTCGGACAAAGCTTAGGTCTCTAGTTTAAGTTAGCATCATTTAGACCCACAGTCATCGCGTGTTAGTTAGTTAGAAGTAGTTAATAAAATTGAGTTGAACCTTCATCTGTGTTGGAAGCGTCTGTTCATCTCTCAAGCCTACACAAGCCAACACATCAGTTAGTGTCATGCATGCATTATGGTGAATACATTCACCACATTCACCCCTGTTAAAAAAATCAAGTCCAGCAGGGGTGACGTGGGGTCATTACATATTCAGTCTATCTGGAGGCCGGATTGTTCTCTTCGCCCTCCGCAGCTCTGGCGGTGCGGCGGGCACAGTTGTTGCAGGACCGTTGTGTCTGGAGCTTGAGGCTCAGTCCGGGGTGTCGGAGACGGTTGGGGTGCGGGGGTAGGCACGGGGGTGATGGGTGACGGCAGTGTCGGTGCGGGGCAATACAGGAAACCCAGGGGAGCGTGTGGGGTGCTGTGGGTACGGCGGGCAGCGGATGTAAGCAGCGGGGGCGCATTGGCGGGGGAACCAGCTGGCACCAGGTTCCGTAGGGAGACCGTATCTTACCGTCCGTCTTAGTGCTCGATGCAAGCGTACTGGGGGTTAGCGTGCAGCAGCTAGACCCTCTCGATCAGGGGGTCAGTATTATGCTTCCTTACGTGCCTCCGGAGAAGGAAAGGTCCCAGAGTTTTCAGCCAAGGTGGAAGCGAGACCCCGCAGATGGACTTCCTGGGGAAGACAAACAAACGATCGTGACGGGTCTCATTCATGGCCGTGCAGAGGAGCGACCTAATGGAGTGGAGGGCGTCGGGGAGGACCTACTGCCAGTGGGGGATTGCGATACATCTAGACCTGAGGGCCAGAAGGACGGCCTACCATACCATCGCGTTATCCCCCTCCACCTGTCTGTTTCCCTGCGGGTTATAGCTCGTAGTCCTGCTCGAAGCGATGTCTTTGTTGAGCAGGTACTGACGTACCTCATCACTCATGACCGATGTGCCCCGGTCGCTGTGGACGTAGGCAGGGAAACGGAACAGTGTGAAGATGTGCAGTGCCTTTATTAAGGTGGCTGAGGTCATGTCGGGGCAGGGGACAGCGAAGGGGAAGTGGGAGTAATGGTCATGGCCTTGACCTCCTCGGTGGAGAAGGGCAGATTGCGGGCCTTAATGAAGTGGTTAAGCCGGGTGATCCCCGGGTGGCAGAGATCATTGTGGATAGCCCGGTCGGTCATCTTGAGTGCTGGCGCATGTGCCACGGGACAGGGCATCTGGGGGCTCATTGAGCTTCCCAGGATGATACTTGATATCGTAATTGTAGGTGGAGTTCAATCCTCCACCTCAAGATTTATCATTTTTTATTTTGCCCCGTTGTGCGTTGTCAAACATGACGGCTTACGATCGTTGGTCGGTGACGAGGGTGAACTTCCTACCAGCTAGGTAGTGCCTCCAGTGCCGCACGTCTTCCACTATGGCTTGTGCTGCCTTCTCAACTGAGGGGTGTCGAATTTCGGAAGTGTGGAGGGTCCTAGAGAAGAATGCTACAGGCCTGTCCGCCTGCTTGAGTGTGGCAGCCAGTGCGACGTCTGATGCATCGCTCTCTACCTGAAAAGGGATGGACTCATCCACCGCGTGCATTGCGGCCTTGGTGATGTCAGCATTGATGCGGGTGAAGGCCGAGCGGGTCTCATCCGTCAGGGGAAAAGTGGTTGTTTGAATAAGTGGGTGGGCTTTGTCTGCATAGTTGGGGACCCACTGGGCGTAGTAGGAGAACAGCCCCAGGAATCGTTTTAGGGCCTTAAGGCTGTGGGGAAGGGGTGTTCTGTGAGGGGACGGACCCTAGGACTCTGTTCTCTACGACATAGCCGAGGATGGCTGGTCGGGTAGTACGGAAGACACACTTTTCTTTGTTGTCTGTGAGATTGAGGGATTGGGCGGCCTGGAGGAACCTCTGGAGGTTGGCGTCATGGTCCTGCTGGTCATGGCCGCAGATGGTCACATTGTCCAAGTACGGGTATGTAGCCCACAAACCGTACTGGTCCAGTTTCTCTGAAAGACCGAGACTCCATTAGTGATGCCGAAGGGGACTGAGGAAGTGGAAGAGTCGGCCGGCTGCCTCAAAAGCAGTGTAGTGGCGTTCTTCCGGGCTGATTGGGAGCTGGGGGAGAGAAAGGGTCTGCCGAACTGTAGGGTCAGGCTTCGGTGGTTACAGTGAAAGTCCAATCCGAGCAGTAGGGGGGCGCAGAGGTGGGGGAGGACGTAGAGCTTAAAATGAGCGAACTCTGCGCCCTGCATCACGAGATTGGCGATACAGTACCCCCGGATCTGAACCGAATGGGACCCGGAGGCAAAGGAGATTGTTTGGGAGGCTGCGTAGATGTGGAGTGAGCAGCGCCTTACCGTGTCGGGGTGGACAAAGCTCTCCGTGCTCCCGGAGTCGAAAAGACAGGGGGTCTCGTCCCGTTGACCCTGACGACCATCATGGAGTTCTTCAGCTGTTTTGGCTGCGACTGGTCGAGGGTGACTGCGCCCAGCTGCGGGTAGTCTGTGTGGTCGGTGGAGTCACAAGGTAGCGGCCCCCATGAGTCGCACGTGTCGGGCTGGGGTGAAGATGGCGATCAGGATGGCCGCCCCCATTGGTCGCACGTATTGGTCGGTGCCGGGGCCGATGGCCAAGATGGCAGCCCCCATGAGTCGCACGTGTCGGTCGGTGTTGGGGCCGGCGACCAAGATGGCGGCCCCCACGAGTCGCACAATGCCGATAACACATCCGACGGGGGAGTTCCGGGCAGGCATGCAACCGAATTGCAGGGTCTGGTGCGTTTTCGATTTCTGGGCCTTGGGCCGGCCCAGGCAAACACTAGCGAAGTGCCCCTTTTTCCCACAATCGCTACACGTCGCTGTGCGGGCTGGGCAGCGCTGCCGGGGGTGTTGGCCCTAGCCGCAGAAGTAGCACTGCGGTTCCCTGAGCTGGGCTGGCAGACATGCGGCACAGACCTGCAATGTAGTCGGGTCCGACGGGGGCCGCGATTAGGGTGTCCACGAGGGGTTCGCCAGGCCCGCGGGGAACTCACTGAGGTTCTGGTAGGCCACCTCTAGCGAGGTAGCTAGCTTTACCGTGTCCTGCAGGTCCAAGGTCCCTTTTTCCAGCAGGCGCTGCCTGATATAGTTCGAGCGGACCCCCGGCACGTAGGTGTCCCGGATCTGTAAGTTCATGTCTTCCTCCGCCGTCACATCTTGATACCTGCAGTTCCTCGCGAGTAGGGTCAGGGTTGTGAGATATCCATCCAGCGATTCTCCGGCGTGTTGATGGTGAGTAGAATAGTGTCAGGCGAACACCACATTTACGGGCTTCACGGTGTGCCTTGAGAGTTGCGACTGCCACCTCATACGTGGTCACTTTCTCGATCATTACTGAGATTCGATGGCTCACCCGAGCGTGGAGTAGTCGCAGCTTGAGAGTCTCTGAGGGAGGCATTGTGGAGGAGTTGAGATAGGCCTCGAAGCATCGGAGCCAAAGTTCGAATATTTCCTTGGCTTTGGACGCGCGGGCTTCGAGTTCGAGCCTGTCTGGCTTTAGAGCGGCTTCCATCGTGCTGTCTGTGACTAATAAATTGATATACCTTCAATTCACTGAGAGGCAGAGAGAGCGAGTGAACAGTTGGCTTTATTAGTCATGAACTTTCCTAGCCAGAGTCAGTTGTACAAATGAATGCCGCCCACAGACGGCTGGTCTATATATGTCCCCGGTGAGGGCGGAGCCAGAGGCGGAGCCATATTGGGGTTACAGTGCAGTACCTGGAAATAGTTCATATCACCACTTCCAGGTCATAGGTCACAGGTTACAGTGTCATGCAGGCATTATGGTGAATACATTCACCATAGTCCGCTTTGGCGGTTGTCCTCTGGATGAGCCCTGGATGGGCCCAGCCACTGCTCGGGTGTCCCAAGTGAGCCGGCCTGTTCTGCTCACTGCCCACCGGATGCACCAGGGACAGGAGGGGGGGAATCCGAAGTGCTGCGGTGTTCTGACACCTGCCCTGCGCGAGTCACCGGCACAGTCCCCATCACCTCCTCCTCCCTCGGGATGCCCGATGGTCCCTGGGCTAATCTGTGGGATGCGGGTGCGACCAGACCGAACTGCAAGGGATCGCCAGCCACTTGACGCTGCCATTCCTGGAGGCCCGCTCGCCTCTCAACCTGGGTCTCGATGCCCCTGGTCATGGAGCATATGGACTGGGCCACCTCCCTCTGGGACTGCGCCACATTACACAGTGACTGTGCCAACACCCCTCCGGAACTGGCACAGGTCAGCCAGTGCCTGGGAAATGCCAACGATACCCTCAACCATAACCCGTTGTGACTGGGCCACGTTCTGGAGCACCACTGCAATGTCCAGGTGGCCCTGGTGCATAGCTGCACGTGACAGGGCAGCCCTGTCCTGTACCTTGACCACTGCCCGCACAGTGTCCTAGGCCTTGGACATCCTGACCCATGGCTGATACCGTCCCCCCCAAAACTTCCACCGCGGAAGCCACCCGTTCAGTGTTGGCCTGGGTGGCACACATTGCCATCACTGCCCCTTGCCCCTGGGACCCTGGTGCTGTGAAGCAACAGTGCTAACCACTGTACCACCTGAAAGTTTGTCTTCAATGTCCCTATGAGAATGATACCTGACCAGATCGTCTGATTTACAGCAAACCTACATTCCAATGCTGGACAAATTCATGAACAATTTCTAAGGCCCCAAAAAGTACATCTGGCCGTTTGTTGGAGGCGGGATTCTCTGGTGTCGCCAGCAGAGCATTCCCGATTGTGGGTTTTCCGGCAGCGTGGGGTGTCTTCAATGAGAATTCCCATTGATAGCAAATGGTGCACCATTACCCACCTTCGGGAAACACGCAGGAGGTCAGAGAATCCCTCCCTACATTTCCCATGTTTTTTGAGCAAGATGAATCAGGCTTTTAAATTCCGAAGTGAAGTCATGTTTGTTTCCTAATAAAACAATAATACTGTATGTAAAAGCAGAATAACCTCAGCAGGTCAGTCAGCATCTGTGAAGAGAGAAACAGAGTTAACGTTTTGAGTTTGTGTTTGCCCTTCTTCAGAGCTGAAGAGGAGTAGAAATGCGATGGATTGTATTGGGGAGGGAGGTGGAGAAGGTGGAGAAGACGAGAAGGTCAGAGATAGGTTGGTGTTAAGGGGAGATTGACGAAGATGTCCCGCAAGACAACGGGAGTGTTCATGGTGGGAACAAGGACTCAAGCGGCATAAAGGTAAGAGAGCAGAATGTGTTAATCGGAGAACAAAAAGGTGGAGGGAAACGTTCAGTCTAGAATTTGGTGCTTGCCTACACCTTTACAGCACGAAGTGATCTCCAAAGAAGCAGTGTTGTGCTGTCAGAGGTTGAGACGAGTTATTGAACTGAGACCCCTTTGCCCTCTCAGCTGGTTGTAAAAGATCACATGGCACCCTATGAGGAAGAATGGGGGGGGGGTTCTTCCCTGATAACGATCCCTCAATCCACATCACTACAATTTATCCAATCGTTATCGCATTGCCGCTTGTGGGAACTTGCTGCCTGCAAATTGGCTGCCCCGGTTCCAACCTTACAGCATTACCCTTCAGAAGTACTTTATTGGGTTTATAAAGACGTCCTGAGACCGTGAAAGGTGCTAGATAAATGCAAATTATTCTTTCTTCTTTGGGACAGCCAATTGATCACGAATGACACAATAATTAGTCCAGATTTAAACTAAAGACTTGAGACAGAACTTCACTGTATTGATGTACGACAATGGAAGCATTTTTTCGATGTAATTGTGCAGCACCATCTACACACAGCGCACTTAACAGTAAATTACTGCGTGCCATTTACACCTCTATAAATGCCAATCCAAACGGGTCAGTTTAACACCTCATTAGTCACCGACTAACAGGATCGAGCCAGTGGAAATGTCATATCATGTAAATTCTGACTTGAGCTTCTCTCATTACAAGTACAAACAATGTTTCTTTTCAATGAATAAATTAACTTTTGTTTTGTCGTGTACTTAATTTGTGTAATTGTTATGATTAGGCCATTCTCCCAGTGGCAAAGGTTCCATGGGCGAACTGAGCCTCTCTGTGGCTGGGATAGAGAGCTAGAGGACTGTCAATAATCCATTAGCCATGGCATAATGCGCCAGAGCTCATCGGGGATGCAAATCACATATTTCCACCTCTACAAGAGTCAGTAAATATCATGCTGTCAGACTGCTACATTCAGACTAAAACTAATAATCAGATGTATTTACAAATAAGATAATCACATGGAAGCAGTAAAGCTCAGCAGGTTACTGATGGCACACATACCTCAAACTATAATGCAGCAATAGCCCATAATAATGTTGAAATGTATTTTTTGGATTGCATATCATCCACAAACTTGCTGCCAGGAGGTTTGTGTGTTCATTCTGGTATCAAATTGAATTAAGCTGAGATAAATTGGTCTCTGAGCTCAAGGTATGCGAATCGCCTGCATTTTATTTTGCAACCCAAAAGGGCACTGAATAAAGAGATGTCAATCCATCAAGGCCAATGCATAATGGTGCACCCTGTACGAAAATCACTTAATGAGGAGAAAATCATAACTGCTGCAAGCTTCACATATTTATGAGACCATAACAAAGCTGTGCTCAGATTAGCACCTCAAATAGTGCTTCCAGCTTCCGCCCAATCTAAAAGGACACTGCTTGCATTCTGCAGACAATCGAGCCCCAGGCTCCATCTTGTAGTTTAGTCAAGAAAGATAGCCTCCATCTTAACTCTCGTCACGTCTGAAACTCGCGGCTGCTGTTTAACCGGAGTCAAATAGGGACGGAAACGTGGAAATCATTTCTTTGACGCACAACCCATAATCTGCTTTTATCACAATAATATCCACATGAGTGCTATCGAGTACATTTTCCTGGAGGGAGTGTGGTGCTTAAGCACTCCGAATCTGATGAACATAAATCAGAATATTGTTTCAGAAGTGAGAGTCTGGGAGCTGTGAGCATTCATGTGCACAGCTCACTGAAAGAAAACTTGTTCATAGCATAGAGAAATCAATCAAGACGGCAGACTTAATGTTCAATTTATGTCAAAAGGATTAGAATACAAAGTGTACATCGGGTGGGGGGGGGGGGGGTGGGGGGGGGGGGTTGGTTGGTTGCTTGCTTCAGCTGAAAAGGGTTAGATTGTAAAAGAAAGCTGTTTGCGGGAAACTTGCCCTTTATTCTCGCCGGCTGATGGATAACCAAAACGACAATGGAATTTGAAGAATGGGGTGTAAAGAAATTATTGCCTCCTGTTGCAAGAGGGATCAAATATTTATTTTTCAGGGTTCCAGGCGCGGGGGGGTGGGGGGGGGGGGTGTCATGATGTTGAGAGTCTTCAGACTCGGAGTGACAACTTGGGACACCCCACTGATATTTCAACTTCGACTCTCAAGCAATGTCACCTTACTTCACTTAGCCTGTGTCCATAAGCACCAACTTTATATGGTATGCAACCTTCCTGTCCTGTCAGAGTAAAGTCCCATGGGCTATGTGTACCCTCCAGTACCCCATACAAACATTTGGGGCGGGATTCTCCGGCCCATCAGACTCGTTTTCTGGCTCGGCGCACCACCAGCCAGCAACAGGGATCCTCCGTCCCAGCAGCTGGCCAGTGGGGTTTCCCATTGTGGCCGCCCCCACGCCGTCAGGAAATCCGCGGGCGAAGCGAAGGATCTCACTGACGGAGAATACCGCCCTTGTTTTGTGCCTTCTGTCATAATATACACCAGTATATCATGGTGCAGGCACACACACTGATGGACATACACTAGGACCAATCAACATGCACAAACACCGCAGCCAATCACCAGTTAGAACACACGCACTATAAAGACAGAGGGCATCACTTTTCCCGCTCATTCAGGATGCAGCCTCTCAGAAGCACAAGAGCTTATCAGTTACAGTACAGATTCTCACCACGTGCTGAGTGATTCAAATGGTTCGCACAGGCACAGGTCTCTAGTTAATCTAGCATCGTGTAAACCCACAGTCTAGCATTTTATAAGAGTTAATAAAATAGTGTTGAACCATCTTCAGTGTTGGTGGCCTATGTCTGCTTCACGGATCCAGAGTGCCGAACACATCACCATCCACAAACTAATCTGTCACAATTAGATAATCCTGGGTTTCATTCTAACCACAAGCAATTGCGATATTTCAGGTTCCTTTTTCACAGTTATGTGGAAAGATCAGTTGGATTAATTACAATGTGAGATAGAAATGCTTGCATTGTAACAGCACCTTTCACACCCTCAAGGCATCCCAGAGCGCCTCACAGCCAATGAAGCACTGTTCGAGGTGCAGTTACTGTTATAATGCCGGAAACCTAGCAACCAATTTGCACGTATTAAAATTTCACAAATGCTAATGTGGTAATGACCACATCATTTGCTTGCTGCTCTTCCTCAAACCCTCCCTTGGGATAATTTTACCTGAGAAGGAAGATGAGGCCTTGCTTTTTGTCTTTCAACCAAAGGGCGGCATTCCCTCAGTTCTGTACTGGAGTCTATGTTGCTGCGGCGAGATTAAAAGATGTCTGTTGCCTGACGCTTCACCCGGTGCCAGTCTAGGCAGTGTATGAAAGCCAAAGATTATCCCAAACAAGGCACCACAGCCAGTTTAATCCTGCTCCCATTCCACACATCTGTACATTCTGTTGGAGTCACTTGATGATGTTCATGATCAGGAGCCTTGGCTTCTTGTTTCACTGAGGCACAGTACATAGAACATAAGGACATAAGAACATAAGAACTAGGAGCAGGAGTAGGCCATCTGGCCCCTCGAGCCTGCTCCGCCATTCAATTAGATCATGGCTGATCTTTTGTGGACTAACATAGAACAGTACAGCACAGAACAGGCCCTTCGGCCCTCGATGTTGTGCCGAGCAATGATCACCCTACTCAAACCCACGTATCCATCCTATACCCGTAACCCAACAACCCCCCCAACCTTACTTTTTAGGACACTACGGGCAATTTAGCATGGCCAATCCACCTAACCCGCACATCTTTGGACTGTGGGAGGAAACCGGAGCACCCGGAGAAAACCCACGCACACACGGGGAGGACGTGCAGACTCCGCACAGACAGTGACCCAGCCGGGAATCGAACCTGGGACCCTGGAGCTGTGAAGCATTTATGCTAACCACAATGAGTACCCCGGCTACTCAAGGCTGTTTCTGATTTGTATCCCTCACCATCTCGCCAGGTGCCGAATTTAGCCACGAGGTTGCTGGGTGAGCTTGTTATGGAATTTCAATGAAATACTTTTTCAGCGTCTTTATTAATCACGCTCCAGAACTTCAAAGGAATACCACATGAAGTCATTTTAAAGCTATTGTAACTCAAGCACACAATAAAACAGATGAAGAGGAAAAAAATGAAGAGGTGAAGGATTCGGACATGAGTATTCGCCTTGTTAATGCTTATTTCTTGGGTGCTACAAGTGCCCTTGGAACTCCAAAATGGTGCCTGTGTTGCGCAGGTCTGTGGGGTGAATCAGGCCAGATATCGCATGGTGTGGACATGAGTGTGTGTTTGTGCCCAGTTACCAGAAGCACAGAGAATAGACAAATTAGAATGTCAATCAGTGTGCTGATCCAGCAGCAGCACGGACATTTTGTAACTTAATGCTTCAGTCAGTGTTGTCTGTTAACTGCACAAAGCTGGATAAAAATTCAGCAGTGGGAAGAACTTCGCCACCCACCCCACTTGCACCGACATTATTTGAAGAGGTCATCAAGTATTTATGGGTTAGTTGATGATTGATTTCTTCTGGCTGTTTGACAAATAGTTGTTTCAGCTTGTGCTGAAGGACGTTTTGCTGGCTTAAAGCCTTCTTCATGGATCAGCGGCTCCCTGTTGGTACCACCTACAAGATGCACTGCAACAGGTTGCCAACGCTCTTTCAATAGCACCTTCCGAACCTCTACCCTCATGGAATCATAGAATCATAGACCATAGGACATAGAACAGTACAGCACAGAACAGGCCCTTCGGCCCTCGATGTTGTGCCGAGCATTGTCCGAAACCAAGATCAAGCTATCCCACTCCCTGTCATTCTGGTGTGCTCCATGTGCCTGTCCAATAACCGCTTGAAAGTTCCTAAAGTGTCCGACTCCACTATCACAGCAGGCAGTCCATTCCACACCGTAACCACTCTCTGAGTAAAGAACCTACCTCGGACATCCTTCCTATATCTCCCACCCTTATCTTCATAGTTATGCCCCCTTGTAGCAGCTACATCCACCTGAGGAAATAGTTTCTGAACATCCATTCTATCTATCCCCCCATCATCTTATAAACTATTAAGTCGCCTCTCATCCTCCTCCGCTCCAAAGAGAAAAGCCCTAGCTCCCTCAACTTTTCCTCATAAGACATATCCTGCAAACCAGGCAGCATCCTGGTAAATTTCCTTTGCACCCTTTCCAATGCTTCCACATCCTTCCCATAGTGAAGTGACCAGAACTGCACACAATATTCCAAATGTGGTCTCACCAGGGTCATGTACAGTTGCAGCATAACCCAGCGGATCTTAAACTCAAGTCCCCTGTTAATAAACGCTAACACACTATAAGCCTTCTTCACGGCTCTATCCACTTGAGTGGCAACCTTCAGAGATCTGTGGACATGAACCCCAAGATCTCTCTGTTCCTCCACATTCCTCAGAACCCTGCCGTTGACCCTGTAATCCGCATTCAATTTTTTTCTACCAAAATGAATCACCTCGCACTTATCAGGGTTAAACTCCATCTGCCATTTTTCGGCCCAGCTCTGCATCCTATCAATGTCTCTTTGCAGCCTACAACAGCCCTCCACCTCATCCAGTACTCCACCAATCTTGATGTCATCAGCAAATTTACTGACCCACCCTTCAGCCCCCTCCTCCAAGTCATTGATAAAAATCACAAATAGCAGAGGACCCAGCACTGATCCCTGTGGTACACCGCTGGTAACTCCAGTCTGAAAATTCTCCATCCACCACCATCCTCTGTTTTCTATGTGATAGCCAGTTACTTATCCAATTGGCCAAATTTCCCTCACTTAGGTCCTCACCCCTTATCCTTATAAAGGGGCTGGTTTAGCACAGGGCTAAATTGCTGGCTTTGAAAGCAGACCAAGGCATGCCAGCAACATGGTTCGATTCCCGTACCAGCCTCCCCGGACAGGCGCCGGAATGTGGTGACTAGGGGCTTTTCACAGTAACTTCATTGAAGCCTACTCGTGACAATAAGCCATTTTCGTTTCATTTCATTTCAAAATCCTGGAACTACCTCCCTAACTGCACTGTGGGTGTACCTACACCATATGGACTGAGGTGAGGCAAGGAAGCAGCTCACACTCCCACCTTGTCAAGCATCAGAAGAGTGAGGAAGTGTATAACCCATTAAACACCCTTGAGCACAATCAGTATGTCACCTGTCACTTTCTTCCGGAATTCGGGCCGACCTCCGAACCTTTGGCCCAACTCTCCAGGCATCTCCTCGACTACTCACCTCCTCGGCTACTCACCTCGGCTCCCCACAGAAGCCACTCCGCCAGTTTCATGTTTTTCAAAAGGAGTACTGATCAGCGCCAGCGTGAGCACTTGCTGGGGAGGTGGATGAATGACGGGGGAAGTCGGTGGATATGGGGTCGCGCCCGTTAATTGTATGTTATTAGGTCTTAAATGGTGATAATTGGTTTCTCGCCACGCAATGGCGCGATCTCGATTTTGCCTACGGGGCGGGCTGGTTGCATTGCAAACTGTGGCGCCTGGCGCGGTTCTCATTTATGGCCTCTTCCCCGATTCACCGACCTCGTTTCACTCGAGCAAGAGCTCAACGAGGCTGGAGAATTGCGCCCTTAGTGCTGACGAGGGGGCAGGACTCCTGGACTTCCACGACAGCATAACTGCCTCTGCACCTAGACCGATTCAGCGACCGTGGAGGGGCTAGCATCAAGGCCACATGGAACACAATCGATTCCAATGAAAAACAGTGCAGGACTCGCCGGGTCCGCGATTGACACTCGGGAGGCTGACAAGCTGCAGCCGCATATACACATTACACTCCCCACACACCACTTATTCCAGCCAACAAGATGGCCCTGGTTGTGCTGAAGTGGGCCCTTCCACTGGGGCCGGCTGGGGCCAGAGGGCACCCACAAGGGTGACCTACGGAGACACCTATACGACCTGTGGCCCGAAGCTCACAGTGGGCAGTCAGCGGCGTGCGCAGTTGCATGGCTGCCTTATAGACTGTGGCAATGGTGTTCTGTGCTCAACCACTCCCACCCCACAGCCCACCTCCTGGTCACCCCCCACTGCTCCTCCCCGGCCCTGGAAAAAGTCCATCGGCTAGCGGTATGACTTTCAGCAAATTATGGGGATGTTGGACACTTTGCACCCCCCCCCCCCCCCCCCCCCCCTCCCTCTCCCTCTCTCTCTCAGCAACCATGGTGCTTGTTTCACAATTTTAAAAGCAGAAGCGAACCTCGCCGTCTGGAATTCGCCCCAGTGGAGGCGGAGCATGGTGGAGGCCCCGGAGAATACCGGCTCAGGCCCACTAATTATATGCAAACAGCGTTGGCTGTGCGTGCGAAGTGGAACACATTGACACCGCTAGCGAGGCACCGGAGGATTGCGACTTGCCGTGAAATTGGAACCCGCCACAATTTCAGTGTCAATTCTCCGCCTAATTGCGTTTCCTGATTCCGGCGTCAGTCAACGGAGAAGCCCGCATATGAACTCTGTTTGAAGTGGCCCAGGAGCTGTCAATCAAAGCGTGATGTTCATAAACATTGTGGTTAGTTTCACAGCTGACAACTTCAAAGTTACTCAACTGTGATGGGAGATGAATGGAACAATGCTGACAGCTGGGGAGTGTGGAAGCTGTCAATCACAGCCTAGTAAAATCAATAGCAAAGAGAAATGTATGAATGGCTTGCAGATCAAAGATCCGAGGGGTTCCAATCCAGATGACTGGTTTTCTCTTTCCAGGAATTGACAGCTGCTGTTTCCTCTGCCTGAGCCCACGTGAATTTTAAAGCAGTGATTTTTTTTTTGCACTGCTTCTGTATGAACTGATCTCTAGGTTCCAGACAGGGATCTCTCTTCTGAGGGGCCTCTATGGTGGCCTCTCTATTTAAGAGGTCTGTGGTGCGTCTCTTTTTTTTTTAGGGGGTCCCTGGAGGGGTTGGGTCATCTCAGTACTGGAGGGGGGTGCTGAATTGCATTGCGGGGGGGATTTAATTGCATTGCATGGGGATGGGGCACAGCCGTGGGACCTTGCTATCAGGCTGCCGCTCAAAATGGCGGCCTGATAGCGGGATTCTCTAGGGAATCCCTCGCAAACTTCGGCATGCAAAAATTTGCTTTGCTAAGAATTGAGAATCGCTTCCAGCTTTGTGCTGCCAGTGGGAGAACACAGCGTGGGATTCTCCGATCCCCCAGCCGTACGTTTCTTGCCTGCGCGCCATTCGCTGGTGGTGTGATCTTCCCGAAGGTTGTCAATTGGATTTCCCATTGTAACCATCCCACACCGCTGGACTGTATGAAAGAGGTTGGATGGTGGTGACCCTCCGATAGACTTTGAGGTAACTCCTTTAAATAGTTGCTCCCTTGGCTACCTCGAGGGCAGGGCCACGTTTGTCAAGGCCAATCCTCGCCCACGTGAATCCCAACCAAGAAGACCAGAGATTCCCGTGCACCTAGAGAACCCGGTGCCCGGCCCGTTAATTTGACCCATTTGCATCGTCCCGATGACCTGTGGCATGAACCTCCATGCCACCGCCAGCGGGCGACCAGAGCACTGGACTGGGATCGGCACCAGGCACTGCCCCCCTTTTTTTGCCCGACGCTGAATTTGCCGCTGCATCGGCAACTCCGCTACCAACGTTGGGGGGCAGAAAATCCAGCCCATGATATTTGAAGGTGCATTCACTGACCTTGAGGCCATTGAACTACTTGTGGCTTGAGATTAGATCCCCGGGGCAGAACTTTGCACTGGCAGGGTTTTACATTCCAGCCAAAGTCCATGGACTTTTGAAGAGCTCACCGCAGTGTACAGCCTCGCTTCTGCCATGACGGCGCTGTAAATCTCCGCTCACAATGTCTGTCTATGTGGCCATTGGCTGTGTGTCTGCAGATACAAAACACCTCTCCCCCTTTCCACCTCCTTCATATAAGAACACTGGAACATACAACATAAGAAATAGGAGCAGAAGTTGGTCATACTGTCTGTCTACCTTGGTCCACTGTCCAGTAAGATCCTGGTTGATTCTCAAGCCCAAATCCACTTCCCTGTCTCATACCTGCCTCATTCTGAGGGACCTCGAAAGGGTAGATGCTGAGAGGATCCTGTCCTGGTGGAGAAACTGGCACTCGGGGGCACGCTCTCAGTGGAAGAGGTTGCCCATTAAAACAGAGCTGAGGGGAAGTTTTAGCTCTGGGAATCTTTGGAATTCTCATCCCCAGGGAGCAGTGGAGCCTGGGCCATTGAATATATTCAAGGCTGAACACCAATTGGCAGATTTTTGATCGATAAGGGCATGGAGAACAGACAGGAAAGTGGATCTGAGGCAAAAATTAGACCAGCATGAGCTTATTAAATGGTGTAAAACAGGCTTGAGTGGATGTTTGCTCTGCTCTGATCCTATATCTCTATTTATCCATCAACAGTGCAAGCTTTATCTCTGATGACAGTAATTCCCTTGTCAACGAGCACCATTCTCATGGATAAATTGTATGGGATCTTGGCCAAACATTAAGAAAGCGAAGCCTGTCAAATATTGCAAATGGTGACCTGCAAAAAAAAGTGTGTCTGCGCATTAGGAGGAAAACCAATTAGGGAATAACTTCTGCTCAACAAGATTTTGAAACATATGTTGAGCATAAGCTTGTGTCGTACAGAGCCTTGGGCAGACGCCATCTGGAGCATTGCCTTTAATTAGGCACCGCACCTCAGGAAGAAAAGATTTGACCCTGGAGGGGATACAGCGAAAATTCACTTGACTGTTACAGACTCTTAGATGGTTAAAGATGGTTAAATTATGAGGACAACTTGGCTGGTATTGCAGAGGATTGTGAGTGATCTGAGCAACAGATTCAATGGGGCGAACAAAGAGAAAGGATTTCCTCAAGAACGAGGGGAACATAATTCTAAAATTAGAGGTGGCCATTCAGCAGGAAGATGGGGAAGCTCTTTTCCACGCAAAGGATTTGTGGAAATCTGTGGAAATCAAAAGACTGGATGTGGTAGGTACAACTGGAGCTTCCAACATTGAGCTGGATAGAAATGAAATGAAAATCGCTTATTGTCACGAGTAGGCTTCAATGAAGTTACTGTGAAAAGCCCCTAGTCACCACATTCCGGCGCCTGTCCAGGGAGGCTGGAATGGGAATCAAACCGTGCTGCTGGCCTGCCTGGTCTGCTTTAAAATCCAGCGATTTAGCCCAGTGAGCTAAACCAGCCCCTTGGAGTATAAAAATAGGGAAGCCTTGTTAAATCTATACAAGTCACTATAGAATTCCGACAGTGCAGATGGACGCCATTCGGCCGATTGAGTCTACACTGACCCTCTGAACGTGCACCCTGCCAAGGTCCACTGGTCCACCCTATAACTGTAATCGCTTTTGGACTTATGGGCAATTTAGCATGACCAATCCACCTATTCTGCACCTCTTTGAATTGTGGGAGGAAACCGGAGCACCTGAAGGAAGCCCACGCAGACACGGGGAGAACGTGCAGACTCCACGCAGGCAGTAACCCGAGGCTGGAATTGAACACGGGCCCCTGGTGCTGTGAGGCAGCAGCACTAACCACTGTGCCATTGTGCTGCCCAGATGGACCACCTCTGGAATGCTGTGAACGGTTTTGGTCCCCGTATCCCAGGAAAGATATACTGACATTGAAGGCAATCCAGAGAAGGTTTATTAGGCTGATCCAGGTATGGAGGGATTTTCTTATGAGGAGAGATTGAGGATGTTTGGCATGTAACTCATTGGAGTTTAGAAGAATGAGAGGCGACCTTATTGAGACAGATAGGATTCTCAGGGGACCTGACAGGATAGATGCTGAGAGGTTGTTTCCCCTTGTGGGAGAGTCTAGGACCAGAGGGCACAATCTCAGAGTAAGGGGTCGCCCATTTAAGACAGAGATGAGGAGGAATTTCTTCTCTCAGAGGGCAATGAATCTGTGGAATTCTGTACCGCAGAGGGCTGCTGAGGCTGGGTCGGTAAGTATGTTCAAGGCAGGGTGGCACGGTGGTGCAGTGGTTAGCACTGCTGCCTCATGGTGCCGAGAACCCAGGTTTGATCCTGGTCCCAGGCCACTGTCCGTGTGGAGTTTGCACATTCTCCCCGTGTCTGCATGGGTCTCACCTCCACAACCCAAAAGATGTGTAGGGTAGGTGGATTGGCCACTCTAAATTGTCCTTTAATTGGAAAAAAAATAATTGGTTACTCTAAATTTATTTTTAAAAAGTTTGTTCAAGCCTACGGTAGACAGATTTTTAATCAGTATTTACTGATCAAGGGTTACATAGAACATAGAACATAGAACGATACAGCGCAGTACAGGCCCTTCGGCCCTCGATGTTGCACCGACATGGAAAAAAAACTAAAGGCCATCTAACCTACACTATGCCCTTATCATCCATATGCTTATCCAATAAACTTTTAAATGCCCTCAATGTTGGCGAGTTATGGGGATATTGCGGGAAAGTGAAGTTGAGGATTATCAGATCAAATCAATCATGATCTCATTGAATTGGCCTACTTCTGCTCCTATGCCTTGTGGTCTTGTCCTGGGTACACCAAGATTTACCTTTTATCGTACCAAGATTTGGAGTAAGAGATGAAAATAGGCCAGTCATGAACTACTTGAAAGGTAGAACCTACTTGAGGGGTTGAATGGCCTCCCCTATTCCAGTGTTTCCATGCTTTTCCCAGTTGAACAGCATTATTGCTCCTGCAAAGAACAAAGAACAATGCAGGACAAGAACAGGCCCTTCTTCGGCCCTCCAAGCCTGCACCAGTCAAGGTACCAACCTGTGCCAAAACCCTCAGCACTTCCTTGTGCTGGATCCCTCTATACCCATGCATTTGTTAAGATGCCTTTTGAAAGCCGTTAATGTATCTGTTTCCATAACCTTCCCTGGCAACGGGTTCCAGGCACTCACCACCTTCTGTGTAAAAAACCTGCCTCGCACATCTCCTCTAAACTTTGCCCCACGGACCTAAAACCTATTCCCCATGGTGACAGATCCTTCCACCCTGGGAAAGAGTGCCTGCCCATCCACTGTATCCATGCGCCTCATAATCTTGTAGGCTTCTATCAGGCCACCCCCTCAACCTCCGTCTTTCTTTGCTCCTATAATTTCCAGTTCATGTGCATTTCATTTCTTGGTATTTGTGGACAATATGGGAAAGATGCTTCGAGTGGCATTGAATGCCTGTGATGCGCGGATCATAAACATGCAAATTAAATGCGCTCAACTTTACAAAGACTGGGAACCTAACCCCAGTGAGAGTTCAGTGAAAGGAACAAGCTGCTTTTGCAAATTGATTTCCAGGCTGCCGTTAATAATTAGGCAAAAATGTTTCGACCTACTCTGACTCCTTTGCGTATGAGAATAAAACAATTGTATTTTGTTAATCTGGCCTGAATGTTGCCAGTGCCATGGAATTACAGCCAGCAGTTTGGGACTCCCTACAGAGCTGTCAGCTTTAGATTCAATCCAGGGTATGAAATATTCAGTCATGAAACAGATAATGCTGACAAATCCTCAGGCCTAAATTATAAAGATGGTTAAAAACAGTGAAGTACATCTGTTAGATGATCCACAGGGGGTGGCCAAATGACATTAATGTATTCTTTTACTCTCTACTTTCTTGTTCTTTTCGAGCAGTAGCAGCTTGCTTTCATATAATCCCTTTCAAGCAAAAATAAACTCAAAACTCCAAAATGCTTAACTGTGAACACAGATATAAAATGAGAAGTTTGAGTACAGATGGTGATAAACTCGGCTTAAAAGGCGAACTCGGGTAGATTTTCCAACGTGAGAGTTTTCGGGAGGGAGTTCTGAGAGAGATCGCGGGCTGAAGTGGGTTTGTACACAACATTGTCCTGGAGATCGATCTCTAATTCCTGGAGACTCAAGGCCAATCTTGGAGGGTTGGCAACCTAGCTGTGTTATAAAATTGAGTGCATTTATTTGGGCCGCAACATGAGGGGAGGGGGTTTTCAAAACCCTGATGTATTTGACCTTGATGTGAATTTCTGACCATGATATCTGTGTCATCGCCTAATTCCACCTCCGGAACATCACCAGTCGCAGACAAATGTAGGGGGCGTGTGGTAGTATGGCTAGGGAGATCACATTACCTTAGAACCAGGCTGCCATTGGTGCAGCAGTCCCGCTACCCATTGGCCCAGGCAAGTCATGTGCCTCTCTGCCAATTGGCTGTGGCTAGTCATGTGACTCCCCACCGATTGGCCGAGAGGATGGTTATAAAAGCTCGTACCAGCCTGCAGTCGGTTTTCCTTGTACGACCACTGCAGGGCTCACATCTAGCTTATTAAAGCCTGATATTTGGATCCTCTCTACGACTCGTGTTCGATTGACGGTACATCAGGGCGGAACATGCAAAAAGCCAGAGGCAGAATCAGTTGTCAGAATGGAGCAGGATAGTGGAGGATTGGGCTGTGGAGAGAATGAAGGAGAAGCATTTTAGGGAATGGGGAGCCAGCGTAGTACCGTGAGGCAGGCGAGCTTGACATCGGACAGGATATGGACAGCACAGGGTTGGACAAGGTGGTGTGTGCAGAGGCTGGAGGATAAGAAACAAGGAAAGAAGTGGAATAAACAAAGTTGGAGGTGGTAAAAATGATAGAAAATGGTTTTCAATGGCAGGCAGACTGGGGGTAACTATGCTGCATTGCTGCATTGCTACTATGCTGCATGGTACACCTTTGCTCAGGCTGAGAATGTGAACAGTGCCAATGGTAAAGGAATTCAGTTTGTGGTAGAGCCAGAGTTGGCTTTTGACTTCCTGGCAGTCAATTGATGAAAGTTAGGACTCATCTGTTCCTGGTAGTGAGATAGGAATTGGGACGAGCATGGAGTTAGGAATTCGGACGCATGGAGGTGACCATAAAAATTGAGAGAAAAGGTGAAGAAGAAGGGCTTGGTGTTATTAGACATTGCAACTCCAAATGGCATCATCAAGGGGTTACCTGTCATTAAGGAGAGAGCCCAGAGTAGGTAAATGAGGGAATACTGGACAAGGTGATAGGACGGGAAGTCATTGCTGGAGCTGGGCAGCGCGGTAGCATGGTGGTTAGCATAAATGCTTCACAGCTCCAGGGTCCCAGGTTCGATTCCCGGCTGGGTCACTGTCTGTGCGGAGTCTGCACGTCCTCCCCGTGTCTGCGTGGGTTTCCTCCGGGTGCTCCGGTTTCCTCCCACAGTCCAAAGATGTGCGGGTTAGGTGGATTGGCCATGCTAAATTGCCCGTAGTGTCCTAAAAAGTAAGGTTAAGGGGGGGTTGTATGGTATAGGGTGGATACGTGGGTTTGAGTAGGGTGATCATTGCTCGGCACAACATCGAGGGCCGAAGGGCCTGTTCTGTGCTGTACTGTTCTATGTTCTATGTTCTATGTACTGGCTCTGTTCAGAGAGATAGGAGCGAAGTGGAACCATTCAAGGGCCATCTCACAAAACTAGAGATTGGAGGAAAAGGCAATAGGAGAGGGTGGTGCGGTTGACCATGTTAAACGCTGTGGAAGAGTCGAGGGCAAGGCCAGGTGATGCTCCAGGATTGCAGCCACAGAGAACTAGCTTGTGACTACAGCCCAGAGAACCTTGATGTTGTGAAATTGGCTCGGGTAATTTAGGAATGAATTGAACAGAGAATTGTGAGGGAGGGGGACCCCCAACTGGGAAGCCACATCACTCTCAGTGACCAATTGTAGAGCCCAGGCATTGAGATGAGATTTTCGACGCAGGTTTGCTGATGGCAGTTTTGAAGGAGCAAAGGTATTTTTTCCTTTGACTTCTATTCCCTTCTATTCTTTTCTGCCACTTGCCAAATGGCTATGGGATCTTCCTATGCGTTTTCATTGAAGATTGAGGTGAAGCACAAACACTTCAGCAACAGAACTATCTTAGCATTCCCAATGGGAGGGGAAGAGCTCTATTAAACAGTTAAGGTTATAAGAGGGCTATGGGAGGTCACGTTTGTTCTGCTTCTTAAAATTATAAAATTGAGTGCATTTATTTGGGCTGCAAATGAGGGGAGGGGGTTTGTTCAAAACCCTGATGTTGTATTTGACCCTCATGTGAGTGTCTGACCATGATATCTGTGTCATCGCCTACTTCCACCTTCGGAACATTACCCAGCTCTCTCTCGACCCCAGTTCACCTTCTGCTGAATCCTTTATCGGTTCTTCGTTACCTCCAGACTTGAGTGTTCCAGTGTTCTCCTGGACAGCTTCTCACATTCTCACTTTGGAAAGCCCTGCATTTGCATAGAGCCTTGGCGAGGTCACACCATGAGTATTGTGTGCAGTTTCGACCTCCTTGCTTAAGAAAGGACATACTTGACATAGTGCAACGAAGGGTAACCATATTGATTCCTGGGATGGTAGGGTTGTCGCATGAGGGAAGATTTGGTCTGCATTCACTGTAGTTTAGAGCAGGCATTTTCAAACTTGAGGGCGCGACCCATGGGTCGGTGCGGGTGGGTGTCGGGAGGGTCGTGGAGCCGTCCGTCGTGGCGCTCCCGATCGCGCAAATCCACGCGCAACAACCGCAGCAGCCATCTTTTAATAATGTCGGCTGCGAGCGGCCTTCAAAGTGGCCAGGAACAGATTTTAAAAATGCGGCCGCACTGCGCATATGTGCGAGATCATCGGTGCATATGCGCAAATGCGCATGCGCACCGATGATCGGGCACACATGCGTAGTGCGGCTGCATTTTTCTTATATGGTCGCAGCCTTTTTTTTCAAGTTCGGGGAGCCAAAGGGAGCCAAAACCATTTCCTCCATTTTTGTCAGCAACAAACAAGGTAAGAGAAACTGGTGGGTCGCGCAGTTCAGCCAGCATGGGCAGCGAAGGTTGGCAGGCATGGGTTGCGAAGGTCAGCCGCTGTGGATCTCAAAGGTCGGTCAGCGTGGGTCGCAAAGGTCGGCCGGTTTGTAAAAATGGGTCCCCGGAAAAAATGTTTGAAGAACACTTAACAGAACTTGGGTTTGGGGGTGGGGGGAGTCTAGAATAAGGGATCACGGCCTGAGGTATGGGGTAGACCATTTAAGACTGAGATGAGGAGAAACCTCTTCACTCAGAGGATGGTGAACCTGTGGAATTCTCTACCATAGAAGGCTGTGGAGGCCAATGTCTTTAAGAAAACAATAGATAGATTTTTATACTCAAAGTGTCAAGAGGTATGGAGAGAGCACGGGAGTATGACGTTGAGCAAGAAACTAACTATGATCACGTTGACTGATGGAACAGGCTCGATGGGCCAAATGGCCTTCTCCTGCTCCTTTTTTCTCTGTCCCTAAGTTCACCTGACACCATCCAAAACCCTGCTGCCCATGGTCTAGTTCACACGAGTCCCGTTCACCCAGCATCCCTTTGTTCGCTGGCTTCCATTGGCTCCAGATTAGGCGACTCAATTTTAAAATTCACCTTCTTGTTTTTCAATCCCTCCATCGCCTTGTCCCTCCCAATCTCTGCCATCAATTCCAGGCCCTACATCCCTCCAAGACAGGGGTCACCCAACCGATACGCGTGAGGAGACACAGTGCAATTTTTTTTCTCAACTGATGGGTCCAGATATTGGAAATTTAAGGCATTCAAAATGTATCTTGCCATTAACCAAAACAGTAAATGACCTGCATTCTTATGAAAAAGCTCCAATTGAGAAGACAAATTTGTCAGCTTTCTTTCACGTCATTATATTGGACACTGATTCAGGGAGATATCTGGCATTGCCTTTGCTTGCGCAAGTACTCACTATTTACAGGAACACCCGTTGGACATTCAGCCGCTCAAGGCTGTTGTATCATTCTATTCGATCTTGGCTGTACCACTCCTTCCTTTGCCTGCCTTTCATTCACATCCCATGATGCCCTTCCCCGATTTAAAACAAATGCCAACCCCTCAGATGTCGATTCTCCGAGTGTCCCCAGGCGGTTTAGGGAGTGAGTTCTGCATTTCTACTCCCCTGTGTGAATAAAAGTGCTTCCTGATTTCAATCCTGAACAACCTAGGTCTAATCTTAAAACCATAACCTCCCCCCATTCTGAATTCCTTCCCTCCTCCGCCAGAAAAAATAGCTCATCCAGCCCTTTTATTGTCAAAACTGTGCAGTTGTATATGTACATCCAATGAAACAGTGTCCAATGAATAGTTGCCACTGTCATTCCAAAGATATGCAGGTGAGGTGGATTGGCCATGCTAAAATTGCCCTCAGTGTCCAAAATGGTTAGGTGGGGTTACTGGGTTACGAAGAAGGTGGTGGCGTGGGCTTGGGCGGGGTGGTCTTTCCAAGGACCGGTGCAGACTCAGTGGGCCAATAGCCTCCTTCTACACTGTACATTCAATGATTCTATGAACTGTACTCCATAAATCAAAATAGACTGTTTCCAATGGAGTTCTTTTAAACTGTAATTCAGCAGAGCAGCTACATACCCCAGATATTATGCATAGGAGACAATACAGTCAAACCCACCAAATTAAATGCTTGATTTTCAATTGAAGAAGTTTGTTTAACTGGCAAAGTCGCAAGTAGATTATACAGCTCTCCTTTGTTTTTTTTAGCTTGATGTGTTTATTTTTCTACCCTCCTGTGATCTCCTCCAGCCCCATTCCTGGCATTTACTTCCCACTTATCTGATGGAAGTTTTTCTTTGTGCTCCACAGCTTCCAGATTTTTTTTCATCCGCATCTGTGTTCCCCCTCTCCAACCAACCCTTTGGCTGTGTTGCTGTGAAGCCAGTTCCTAGGGGGTGCTGGAACAGCGTCTGGGAATAGGTTTCCAATTTCTGTGGCATTCTCTCTTGGAAAGACTTGGCATGGCAGTGATTGGCATGATCCTATTCCTGACAGCGAAAGAGGTTTCAGTTCACAGATAGAGGCGTTCCTTTCCACGTTATTCAGAGATGAAGAGATAGAGAAATGTGGCGAGGATGCCATCCATTACTCGTCCTCTCAGCGTCACCCCATTGGACTCCTTGCTGTATGTGGTGTTCTGTTTATGGGTACAGTGTTACCCGCAAACCTCTCAGGCGATCTGCTTGGTGAGTCTTGCTGCTCAGAGATTCAGTGATGTTGAATATCGACAGCGGGCAGCCGCTCCCTCACAGCCTCTCTTGCCCAATAGCCTCTCTCCCCAAAGCTACTCCATTGCTCAGGCCTCAGGCATCTTTGGCAGGCTGGACTCTGGCTCAAATGACTCCGTATGTTGGACAACCTTTCTCCAAGCTATCTGGGGCGGCATTCTCCGTTTCCCAATGCAGATTTCGTAATCAGCGGTTGGAGTAAATAAAATTTATTTGCGGAGTAAATACCCTTTTTACGATGGAATCGGGGGTGGCGCCTGTTCTCGCAGGCTCCGCCTCCTCCAAAACAACGGACGTCACCTGAGGCCCTCCTCCGGTGCCCCGTACCCGATGGGCCGAGTTCCTGACTGCGCGGGAATGTGTGGTCTCAGCAGTCGGGAACCCGACATGGCGGCTGCGGACTCTGTTTGGCGCTGGCCATAGTCGGACAGGAGCCATGCTGCTGGCCAGGCGGGGGTGCTTTGGTGAGGACTGGTGGACTGGAAGGTGGTGGCCAGCGGGTGTCCAGGGTGGCACTACCTGGCAGGTCAGGTTCGCGTACGGCCGGCGCCATGTTGTGCAGCACGACCGCTGCAGGTTGTCGCCGTTTTTATCGTGGAGGCCAGGCGTTTTACGTGACGTGGCTGCTAGCCCCTCGCCCGTCAGAGGATAAAACACCACGGACCCTCCGGACATAGCCTGGAAATCGGAGAATCCAGTCCAAGGGCTCCCCCAATCCTACCTGTAATGTCCCACACAGGACCAATGGGGTGGGAATGCTTGCCTTCCCCGCACCCTTGCGGAGTACGAGTTCCCCCGTTAGGGGCAGGGTAACTGGATAGTGTACATATTGTCCTTGTAAATAAACTTTGTTTCTTATTTTACTCGATGTGGACTCCCTGAGTCCTTATTAAACTACTCCCATGACTATTCCTGATTTTGATTATGCCACCATTCAGCTACCTGAATCCTAACCTGTGGAGTCCCCCCCCCCCCCCCCCCCGGCTCTCCATCGCAACCCACCTTACCTCTTTTTTTCTTCTTTTTTTATAAATTTAGTACCCAGTTAATTTTTTCCAATTAAAGGGCAATTTAGCATGCCCAATCCACCTACCCTGCACATTTTTGGGCTGTGGGGGTGAAACCCACACAGACACAGGGAGGATGTGCAAACTCCACACCGACAGTGACCCAGAGGCCAAGATCAAACCTGGGACCTCAGCGCCGTGAGGCAACAGCACTAACCACTGCGTCGCCGTGCTGCCCCACCATCAACACAGACTTATTGGGGGAATATTAATCTGCCTGCAGAAGTGGAAGAGAAGCAGATCAGATAGATACAAATTCTTTAAAATCTGAAACTTGAACTTAACCCATTCCACAGACGCAGGTCAGTGATTTAAATATCTTCAAGAGGTTGCCTGCCTCAGATTTAAGCAGCTTTATGGATTTAACAGCTGGAGGCCGGGCTTTCTTGTAACATAAGGGAGGCGTCGTTGTCAGATCAGGCAGGTAAGAGCTTTTCCAGCACTGCTCGTGGGCAGGGAAAAGCAGGATTGCTCCATCCAGCATCCCCCACCTGCCCCAAAAACAGGCTGCAATTGACCTTCCGGCATGGTGGCACAGTGCCTCACAGCACCAGGGTCCCGGGTGTGGTGATATGCATCACTGTAGACACACAAGGGGTTAATGTAAGTCACATAGACTAACTAGACACTAGAGGGAGCACCAGAGACATGACACACAGACACTCAACCAATAGGTCAGTAAGATAGGACACAACCAATGGGCATTCACGATACACACAGAGGTGACACTGCCACAGGGGGGCATTACACCTAACCCATATATAAAGGACACAGCACACATGATCTTCCTCTTTCCAGTGGAGACACTCAGTGAGTACAGACACAGGGTTGATTCAACATCATACACACCACCTGGATTGTAGCAGACTGGTTCGTCAGTCTGAGTAGCTATAAAAGGATTAACAGTAGAATCGAATCCAAGTAGGAGAATTGTTAATAGATCACTAAACGTGTTGAAGCTATCTCCACGTCTGAACCTTCCTTTGTCAGAGTGCACATCAAGGAAGCAGCTTATGCTACGCCAAGAGCATAACAAGACACCGGGTTCAATTCCAGCCTTGGGTGACTGTCTGTGTGGAGATTGCACTTTCTCCCCGTGTCTGTGTGGGTTTCCCCCCGGTGCTCCAGTTTCTTCCCACACATGAAAGATGTGCAGATTAGCCATGCTGAAATGCTCCTTAGTGTGGAAAGGTTACGGTTCGGGAGTGGGTCTCGGTAAGATGCTCTTTCAGAGGGCTGGTTCAGACTCGATGTGCTGAATGGCCTCCTTCTGCACTGTACGGATTCTAAGATTCTAGGACTTGGATATGCTTTCCACACCCCATCCCAACCCTCCTATCTGATACCCTCCAATTTCCAAGATGGGATGTTCCGTCCCTGATGTCCTCCCTCCACTATGGCCTCTTCCTCCCTCCCCTCTGGACCCAAGATGTGGCCTTGGTCATCCTTTCAAACTGGCTCTCTGCTCCAGCGAGCAAAGACAAAACAAAATCCATTGTGGTCTGATCATTAAATTAGGCAGGACCCCTGGGTTGTCCACATTCCCCAGGCTGTTGCACCCATACACTGCCTGCCCATAAATATCAGGGCCATTATTTTTCAAATGCTTAGTAACACCCCTGCTGATGACTTTGACACTCAGGGTGCAGACGTTCACATTGTCCATAAGCTCAGACTTATTTTGTGGTCAAATATTTTTATGATATCCAAAATCCCCAGCGAGTGGACCCGTTCCCAGAAACCAAGCTGCAAAGACTTTGCGGCAGAGATCAGGGATTCTTTTTGGACTTCAGGAAAGGAGAGCGATTGGCTTAGAGGGCAAAAAGAAGGAACAAGTTAGACCCTTAGTGTTTTCAAAAGGTTAACATTTCTTGCTTTCCTGGGAACCTCAAGTTGTCCGACTCATCCTGAAAAGATCCTGATAAAATATTAAAACATGCTGCTGTGCAGAGGGACCTGGGTGTGCTAGTGCATGAGTCGCAAAAAGTTGTTTAACAGGTGCTTGTTGATTAAGGTTAATAGGTTCATTAAGAAGGCAAATGGAATTTTGTCCTTCATTGCTAGAGGGATGGAGTTTAAGACTAGGGAGGTTATGTTGCAATTGTATAAGGTGTTAGTGCGGCCACACCTGGAGTATTGTGCTCAGTTTTGGTCTCCTTACCTGAGAAAGGACGTACTGGCGCTGGAGGGTGTGCAGAGGAGATTCACTAGGTTAATCCTAGAGCTGAAGGGGTTGGATTACGAGGAGCATTGTGGATAGCACAATGGCTTCACAGCTCCAGGGTCCCAGGTTCTTTTTCTGCTTGGGTCACTGTCTGTGCGGAGTCTGCACATCCTCCCCATATGTGCGTGGGTTTCCTCCGGTGGCTCCGGTTTCCTCCCACAGTCCAAAGATGTGCAGGTTAGGTAGATTGGCCATGATAAATTGCCCTTAGTGTCCAAAATTGCCCTTAGTGTTAGGTGGGGTTACTGGGTTACTGGGTTATTGGGATAGGGGGAGGTGTTGACCTTGGGTAGGGTGCTCTTTCCAAGAGCCGGTGCAGACTCGATGGGTCGAATGGCCTCCTTCTGCACTGTAAATTCTATGAAATTCTATGAGAGGTTGAGTAGACTGGGACTGTACTCATTGGAATTTAGAAGGACGAGGGGGGATCTTATAGAAACATATAAAATTACGAAGGGAATAGATAGGATAGATGCGGGCAGGTTATTTCCTCTGGTGGGTGAAAGCAGAACTAGGGGGCATAGCCTCAAAATAAGGGGAAGTAGATTTAGGACTGCGTTTAGGAGGAAGTTCTTCACCCAAAGGGTTGTGAATCTATGGAGTTCCTTGTCCAGTGAAGCAGTTGAGGCTCCTGCATTAAATGTCTTTAAGGTAGAGATAGATAGTTTTTTTGAAGAATAAAGGGATTAAGGGTTATGGTGTTCAGGCCGGAAAGTGGAGCTGAGTCCACAAAAGATCATCCATGATCTCATTGAATGGTGGAGCAGGCTCGAGGGGCCAGATGGCCTACTCCTGCTCCTAGTTCTTATTATGTTATGTAAGATCCTTCATTAGCTACTGTTTCCATCTTCCATACGTCCCTCTGTAGGCACCTCCTGAAATAGGATTGCATTGACAGCCATTCATTTGATGGTATGGCCATTGGCCCAGTGTGCACCAAGGAAGATTTGGTTAGTTCTTAAGGTCTGATGGTATATCCCCAGATGAACGTAACCATGTGGCCAATAGGGTCAAGAGGGTCTCTGAGACATAATCGTAACCTTTGAAAATGGAATCTTAATGGATGCAGAGATGGAATCTGCCAAGAATTCTTGCAAATACATACCATCCTAGGGGATATTAATATGGTTTGCCCTGTGATGAACATATGCTTCCTGTTGCAGATTTGATGTTATGTGTGTAAACATGGTTTGGCTGAGGGACAGAGAGTTTGAGTTCATTTGACAAGTAGCTGCTGTGAAGCGACATCTGGCCGGTCCGTTCTGTGTTTCTTAAGTTCTCCAATTCAACCAGATCACGTACAATTGTTAAGGGAACTGAAGAGCTTCCATTCTACAGAATTTCCAGTGTAGAATGTGTGGAGTTCTTGCAACAAGGCATGAACACCGCTTACAGATAGAGGGTGCGATTTATCGTCCTCATCTCTCCTGACTTGGTGAGGCGGCTCAATCTCGCGAGACAGGACGGCAAGGTGGCGTAGTGGTTAGCACTGCTGCCTCACGGCACTGAGGACCCGGGTTCGATCCCAGCCCCGAGTCACTGTCTGTGTGGAGTTTGCACATTCTCCCCGTGTCTACATGAGTCTCGCCACAACAACTCAAAGATGTGCAGGGTAGGTAGATTGGCCATGCTAAATTGCTCCTTATTTGGAGAAAAATAATTGGGTACTCTAAATTCATTTTTAAAAAATCAATCTCGCATGACATCTTCAGGAGAGCCATGATGCCTGAGACATCTCGTGAGATTCAACCGAACCCCGCGAGACATCGCGATCTAATCGAGCCCTCGCTGAGCGAGATCCAGACCAGCATATTTAAATAGCGAAATGTCTCATTTAAATACTTGAATCCATGATCAAGGACTTTACAGCAGAACATTTAGAAAGCAGTGGCAGGATCAGTCAGAGTCAGCATGAATTTATGAAGAGAAAATTATACTTGACAAATGTCTTGAAATTCTTTGAAGGTGTAACCAGTACTGTTGACAAGGGGGAGCCAGTCGATGTGGTATATTTGGACTTTCAGAAGGTGTTTCCAAAGTCCCGCATCAGAGATTATTGTATAAAATTAAAGCACATGGGATTGGCGGAAATGTATTGAGGTGGATAGAAAACTGGTTGGCAGAGAGATCTGTAAAGAGTAGGGATTGATGGCTCCTTCACAAATTGTCAGGCAGCAACTAGTGGGGTACTCAGGTATCGGTGCTGGGACCCCAGCTATTCACAATATATATTAATGATTTGGATGAGGGAACAAAATGTAACATCTCAAAGTTTGCAGATGATACCAAGTTAGGCGGGAGGGTGAACTGTGACAAGGATGCAGGGATCCTACAGCATGATCTGAACAGGTTGGGCGAGTGGGCAAATCAATGGCAGATGCAGTATAATTTGGATAAGTGTGAGGTTATTCACTTTGGAAGCAAAAACAGGAAGGCAGATTACTACCTGAATAGTTGTAAATTGGGAGAGGGGAGTGTGCAGCGGGACCTGGGTGTCCTTGTGCACCAGTGGTTGAAGGTAAGCATGCAGGTGCTGCAGGAAGTAAAGAAGATGGTTAGCAGTTTCAAATTCCTCGGGGTGCCGATCTCCAAAACTCTGTGCTGGTCCACCCACGTCTACACTACCACCAAGAAAGCACAACAGCGCCTATACATCCTCAGGAATGTAAGGAAATTTGGTATGTCCACATTAACCCTTACCAGCTTTTACAGATGCACTATAGAGAGCATCCTATCGGGCTGCATCACAGCCCGGGCTGGCAACTGCTCGGCCCAGGACAGCAAGAAACTTCAGAGAGTTGTGAACACAGCCCAATCCATTACACAAACCTGCCTCCCATCTATTGACTCCATCTAGACCTCCCGCTGCCTGGGGAAAGCGGGCAGCATAATCAAAGACCCCTCCCACCCGACTTATTCACTCTTCCAACTTTTTCCATCAGACAGGAGACACAGAAGTCTGAGAACACGCACGAACAGACTCAGAAACAGCTTTTTCCCCGTTGTTACCAGACTCCTAAATTACCCTCTTATGGACTGACCTCATTAACACTACACCCTGTATGCTTCATCCGATGATGGTGGTTATGTAGTTACATTGTATATCTTGTGTTTCCCTATTATGTATTTTATTATGTATTTCTTCCCATGTACTTAATGATCTGTTGAGCTGCTCACAGAAAAATACTTTTCACTGTACCTTGGTACACATGACAATAAACAAATCCAATCCAATCCAGAAGGCTAATTATGTTGGCCTTCATTGCAAGAGGTTTTGAGTATAGAAGCAGGGATGTGTTGCTGCAATTATATAGGGCCTTGGTGAGGCCACACCTGGACAATTGTGTGCAGTTTTGGCCTCCTTCTCTGAGGGAGTGCAGCGAAGGTTTATCAGACTGATTCCAGGGATGGCAGGACTGTCATGTGATGAGAGATTGACTCGGTTGTGATTGTTCTCGCTGCAGTTTAGAAGAATGAGGGGGATCTCATAGGGACTTAAAAAATTTCAATGGAACTAGACAGGGTAGATGCAGGGAAGATGTTCCCGATGGTGGGTGTGTCCAGACCAGGGGTCACAGCCTGAGGATTCAGGGTAAACCATTTCAGACAGAGATAAAGAGACATTGCTCCAGACAAAGACTGGTGAGCCTGTGGAATTCATTACCACAGGAAGTAGTTGATGCTAAAACTTTGAATATTTTCAAGAGGCAGCTGGATATAGCACTTGGGGAGAATGGGATCAAAGGCTATGGGGAGAAAGTAGGATTAGGCTATTGAGTTGGATGATCAGCCATGATCGTGATGAATGGGAGAGCAGGCTTGAAGGGCCAAAAGGCCTCCTCCTGCTCCTTTCTTCTCTGTACCTATGTATCTAAATATGTCTGCGTTGGATTCTGCTGGTATTCGGGAACTAACAGTCTCCCCAGCAAAGCCTCGGTCAGGTACTGTTTAGTACTGGTCCATACAAACGTGAACAAGAGTCCCTCCTCAGGGATAGGTGTCATGGGGGGGTGGGGTGCGCTGGGGAGATGGTCAAGGGGTCCAGGGTCAGCCTTCATTGAAGAAGGAAGTGACAGAGGCATCATAATGGTTTTGCAAAAAGGTGTTTAACAAACCCCACTCTCGATGGTGCTGCCCCCCCCCCCCCAAACCCCAATCCCACCCCACTCCCCACTCCCTACCTACCCGACTTTCCCTCGGTGCCCTCAGTGATCCGTGACATGCTTTTCCCTCCTAGCTCTACCATCATGTCTTGGTGTTTCCCCAGGATGCACATCAGAGTTGGAGGCAGCCAGTTGCTTACCTTGACCCGTGGCCTTCGATACCCCTTGCCGGGCGTCTTCTGGGGGTACTGGGGCTGGATGGCCCAGCTCACTTGTTGGCAGTACATACACAGCTGTGCTGCCCTGTTCAATGTGCTGACTGCGAGATGCGGCCTCATCGGAGGGGTGGAACTCAGGGAAGCTGGTGGCCACCGTCGCCAATCCATGGGACGAGTCCGGCTTGGCACCTGGCCCTCTCTCCTCCCGAAAGGTGCCCTTGGGACTCTGGGGTCCGCCTTGGAATAGGGGGGCAGCTGGTTTTAGCCCCGGCTGCCCCTGCATCATCTGGCCCTGCCAGCCCTGGCGGTTCCCCATGGTCTGCACCATCGTGTCAACGCCCACAGTGATGCTCCTCAGTGACTGAGACATGCTCTGCAAGTCACATCTACAACTGGGACAAGCTCAGCAGCACCTCCGTCATGCCCATCTGAGACCGGGACATGTCCCGCAGAACCTCATCAAGATCGGCCTGGTGCTGGGTGACATCCCTCAGCGAGGTGGACATTCTGCTGAGACCCTCGGCCATGGCCGTGATCGACTGTGCGACACCTTGGGCACCTTCATTATGGTGCGTACGTTGTTCACCAGGCTCTCCACTGTGGTTGCCACTCTAGCAATGTTGGCCCCAGTGCCACGCACTGCTAGCGCCATCTCCTGCGCCCCTAGCCTCTGGGACTCCTCCAAGCGGCTATGGATCTGCTGACGCTGACATCTTCCTATGAATGTCCCAGTCGCTCCCTACTGTCCACATCAGCTCCAGGTAACCCTGTACCAGAGACTCAGCATCAGGCAGGGACCCAGCTGGGTCCTGGGATCCAGCAGCCCTCCGACTGCTGTCTTACCTGGTGGTTCCTGCCTCCACCTGATGTGCATCATCAGCAGTGTGGTGCTCACCAGATTTCCCCAGAAGCCTGTCCAGTAGCAGGTGTGTGTATCTGCACTGATGGGGGGGTTTGAGGATGACAGCTGTGCCACAACTACGGTGGCATCCTCGGAGCTGTCCTCCGAGGTATTCTCCTCGGAATAAGGAGACAGGGCCGCTTGGTTGGGCCGGCTGCATCGGCTGCAGTACCTGTGGGAGAATGGACACGTGGTCAGTGGGTGGAATGGGTCATCAGTAAGGCAATAACAATTTACGTTTGACGGGTCCTCCGGGTGGAGTCCGGTGGTTCCTCGCCTCTGCAGCGTCTGACAGCCTCTGCGTGGGTGACTGGTCTGTCGTCGGCCACACCAGTCACCTCCAAGGCCTGTTCCTCGAAGGAGCTGAGGATTCTTATGTCGGGCACCCCTCTGCCAGTCTAGGCCCTTCACGATGATTATGGGAGAGCTTTTCCTCAGGAGACAGAGAGAGCATCATTAGCCACATGCATGGTTCACAGTCGTGGGAGAGTGGGTGTGAAGGAGGGGTTAGGGGAGGGTTGAGGGTAAGGGTGGTGGAGAGAGGGCTGGGGGTCGCATGGGGAATTAGGGGTGGTGGATGCTTCCTTGGGGGGAGGCATTCAGTGCGTTTGTGTCTACTCACTCGTGCCTTCTTCCTGCACTGAAGGCCAGTCCTCCTGGTCACACTCCCTGAGCTCACAGCTGCTGCCACCTCATCCCAGGCAGTACTGGCTGCTTTGTGACTCACCCTCCGGTACCCTCGGGGGAACAGTGTCATAATATCCACTCATGTATAGAATGAGATGCAGACAGGCAGTAATTGACACATAGGATGACCAGTAAGCATACAACACAATACAGCCAATCACCAGACAGGACACTACCACTATAAAGCCAGAGTGCACTAGGTTTCTTGTTCTCTCGGGACCCAGCTACTGAGACAGTCAGAGTCCACGAGCTAGCAAGTGCAAACACCATGCGGTAGCTAGTAAGTCTGGTCAGGCTACTGCAAAGTCACCAGTCAAATCAGTATAGTGTCGACCCACAGCTGAATATATGTAGCAGTTCTATAGTTGAATAATGAATAAGGCCGCTGCCCTAGACTCGACATGTATGCTCAAGCCGTCAGAAGTCGTGTCAATGCCAGATTCATCACTCGCAATCACAAGGCAGCCTCAAACGTCACCCAAGCACAACGCAACGCCATCCGCACTCTCAAGACCAACCGCAACATCGTCATCAAACCAGCAGACAAAGGAGGGGCCACCGTCATACTGAACAGAACAGACTACTGCAAAGAAGTATACCGACAACTCGACAACCAGGAACACTACAGGCAGTTACCCGCAGATCCAACCAAGGAACACATCCGCCAACTCAGCAGACTGATCAAGACCTTAGATCCAGACCTTCAGAACACCCTACGTGCTCTCATCCCACGTAATCCCCGCATTGGAGATCTCTACTGCCTCCCGAAAATACACAAGGCCAACACACCAGGCCGTCCTATCGTTTCAGGCAATGGGACCCTGTGTGAGAACCTCTCTGGCCACATCGAGGGCATCTTGAAACCCATCGTACAAGGTACACCCAGCTTCTGTCGCGACACGACGGACTTCCTACAGAAACTCAGCACCCATGGACCAGTTGAACCAGGAACATTCCTCGTCACAATGGATGTCTCGGCACTCTACACCAGCATCCCCCATGACGACGGCATTGCTGCAACAGCCTCAGTCCTCAACACCGACAACTGCCAATCTCCAGACGCAATTCTGCAACTCATCCGTTTCATTCTAGACCACAACGTCTTCACCTTCGACAACAAATTCTTCATCCAGACGCACGGAACAGCCATGGGGACCAAATTTGCACCTCAATATGCCAACATCTTCATGCACAAGTTTGAACAGGACTTCCTCACCACACAGGACTTTCAACCGATGCTATACACCAGATACATCGATGACATTTTTTTCCTTTGGACCCACGGCGAGACATCACTGAAACGACTACACGATGACATCAATAAGTTCCATCCCACCATCAAACTCACCATGGACTATTCTCCAAATTCAGTTCCATTCTTGGACACACTCGTCTCCATCAAGGACGGTCACCTCAGCACCTCGCTTTACCGCAAGCCCACCGATAATCTCACGATGCTCCACTTCTCCAGCTTTCACCCGAAACACATTAAAGAAGCCATCCCCTATGGACAAGCCCTCCGTATACACAGGATCTGCTCAGACAAGGAGGAGCGCAACAGACACCTACAGATGCTGAAAGATGCCCTCGTACGAACGGGATATGGCGCTCGACTCATTGATCGACAGTTCCACCGCGCCACAGCAAAAAACCGCACCGACCTCCTCAGAAGACAAACACGGGACACCACTGACAGAGTACCCTTCGTCGTCCAGTACTTTCCTGGGGCGGAGAAACTACGACATCTTCTTCGCAGCCTCCAACACATCATCAGCGAGGATGGACATCTTGCCAAGGTCATCCCCACACCCCCACTACTGGCCTTCAAACAACCGCGCAACCTCAAACAAACCATTGTTTGCAGCAAATTACCCAGCCTTCAGAACAGCAACCACAACACCACAAAACCCTGCCAGGGTAATCTCTGCAAGACATGCCAGATCATCGACATGGACACCACCATTACACGTGGAAACACCACCCACCAGGTACGCGGCGCATACTCGTGCGACTCGACCAATGTAGTCTACCTCATACGCTGCAGGAAAGGATGTCCCGAAGCGTGGTACATTGGCGAGACCATGCAGACACTGCGACAACGAATAAACGGGCATCGTGCGACTATCAACAGGCAGGACTGTTCCCTTCCAGTTGGGGAACACTTCAGCAGTCAAGGACATTCAGCCTCTGATCTCCGGGTCAGCATTCTACAAGGAGGCCTTCAGGAGACGCGACAACGCAAAATTGCTGAGCAAAAACTTATAGCTAAGTTCCGCACGCATGAATGCGGACTCAACCGGGATCTGGGATTCATGTCGCATTACATTCGGCCCCCACCAACAAGCCTGGACTTGCAGAGGCCTACCGACTGAACTGGCTTGGGACAATTCACACCTCTTTAACCTGGAGTTACCTCTCTCTCTGCATCTTTGATGATTTGATTGCCTGCAGGTGCTCGCATTCCGGGGCATCTCTGACTGTGTCTATATAAACATTTCTGGAACAAGCCTTTCCATTCACCTGAAGAAGGAGCCGTGCTCCGAAAGCTCGTGTTTGAAACAAACCTGTTGGACTTTAACCTGGTGTTGTAAGACTTCTTACTGTGCTCACCCCAGTCCAACGCCGGCATCTCCACATCATAGTTGAATAAAACAGTGTTGGATCTTCTCCAGTGTTAGACATCTATTTCTAACTTCCCTGCATCGAGTGCGGTCCACAGCGAACCAACCTGCCTAACACATCTAACAGGACATCTCTCCTGGCTTCCATGGCATCTAGGAGCCTCTCCTGGTCAGCTTCCCGAATCTTGTGGCATCCCTGGGCATCATTGTTGCGAGCTGGTTGGGGTTTGCTGAGCAAGTGCATGTTAAGTGCTGCTTAATCTTGTTAGTGGGGCGCTGGCGAGCCCAGTCCTGGCAAATCAACCTGCGAGCCTTCATTTGTGGCACGAAGCCCGTGAGACCTTGTTAAGTGGACCAATTAACGTTGAATAGCTGGGTTGAGCACTGGGAAACACACGGCAATTTTCCGTTCGCTACCACAGTTCGAAATTTTTTCGGAGAATTGCGCCCTTACAAATTTTTGGGATGAATACCACCCAGAATCATAAACAGAACAGGAGAGGCCCTTCAGCCCATCATGGCTGCACTGGTCAAAAACAGCCACCTCAGTATTCTAAACCCATTTTCCGGCACTTAGTCATACCCTAATATGCCTTCGCATCGCAAGGGCACATCTAAATGTTATGAGGGTCTCTGCCTCCGTGATGGAAGGCAGCGAATTCCACACTCCCACCACCGTCTGGGTGAAAACGGTTTCCCTCACATTACCTCAAAAGCTCCTGTTCCTGACCTTAAATCTATGCTCGCTGGTCATTGATCCCTCCTGTCTACTGATGTGTCAAGCCTGTATTAACAGAGTTAATGAACTGACGGAGTTAACTCTTTCTGATGAGATGATAATCCGAGTCTTTGTCTGCTCTCCCAGGTGGATGTAAGAGAGTCCATGGCATTTCATTAAGGAAGCACGGGAGAGTTTTCCCTGGTACCCATGCCGGCATTTAACCCACAATCAAAATCACCGAAACAGATTATCATCCCAGAATTGTTACAACGCAGAAGGAAGCCATTTGGCCCAATATGTCTGAACTGGTTCTCTAAATGCCATTCCTGCCATAATCCTTCACATTCTTCCTCTTCAGGTAACAGTCAGGTTCCATTTTGAATGCCTCAGTAGACCCTACCCCGACCACACTCGCATGCAGTCCATTCCAGACCCTAACCACATGATGTTCTCCTCTTGTTCTGAATCCTTCTATGAGTGAGAACAATTTCTCCTCATCTACTCTGTCGAGACCCAGCCTTGTGATTTTAAATACCTTTGTCAAATCCCCTCTCAGCCTTCTTTTCTCAAAGGGAAAGAGTCCGAACGTTTATGTTCTTGGTGGGAGCTTGCTAGCCACAAACTGGCTGCCGTGTTTCCCACATTACAACACTGCCTCCACTTCAAACCTCCGTCATTGTCTGTGAAAACACTTTGGGACATCCTGAGGTCACGAGAAGCAGTATATAATCGCTAGCTCTTTCTTTAAGTCATTACTCCTGCTTCAGGCCGCAAGCTAATTAGTGAATTCCCTCTTTTCTGTTCAGCCTCCAAACTTTCTTTCCTCACTTTGTTCAGTCAATCCCATTGTGGGTCATTGACTTTGGGTTATCACTGGGATAATTCAGTGCAACTTCAGAATTTGTTTCTTCGACATCATGTTACTAGAACATGGAAAGCTTTATCACAACAGGCAGCTAAAAAGGCAAAGGTTGCAAAATAACTTTAAAGACAATCGACTATAAATTTCAGGAAAAATATATGAAAGGAACATGGTAGAGGGCAAGAGATGGGCTGGGGGTAGAGAGTTACCATCGAAGAAGGCAAAGTGATTGGTATAATTGACTTTTGCTACTCTGTCGTTTCAATAATTCCATTAAACTATGATCAGTGCTCTAAACTTTACTTTCTGGTTCTTCTAATCAATAAATATCATTGCATCCTTCCTTTTATAGATCCACATAGCACGGTGGCACAGTGGTTAGCACTGCTGCCTCATAGTGCCAGGAATCAGGGTTCAATTCTGGCCTTGGGTGACTGTGTGGAGTTTGCATTTTCTCGCCGTGTCCACGTGGGTTTCCTCCGGGTGCTCTAGTTTCATTCCACAGTCCAAAGATTTGCAGGTTAGGTGGATTACCCATGCTACATTATTCCTTAGTGTCCAAAGATGTGCAGGTTAGGTACGGTTAAAGGGATGGGGTAGGGGAGTGGGTGCTCTTTCAGAGAATTGGTGCAGACTTAATGGGTTGAATGGCCTACTTCTGCACTGCAGAAATTCTATGGTTCAAACTCTGAGCCGGAATTAAAAGTCCAATGATGACCATGCCGACCATTTTCGATTGGCATAATAAGGCAGCATGGTAGCATTGTGGTTAGCACAATTGCTTCACAGCTCCAGGGTCCCAGGTTTGATTCCGGCTTGGGTCACTGTCTGTGCGGAGTCTGCACATCCTCCCCGTGTGTGCGTGGATTTCCTCCGGGTGCTCCGGTTTCCTCCCACAGTCCAAAGATGTGCAGGTTAGGTGGATTGGTCATGATAAATTGCCCTTAGTGTCCAAAATTGCCCTTGGTGTTGGGTGGGGTTACTGGGTTATGGGGATAGATGTGGAGGTGTTGACCTTGGGTAGGGTGCTCTTTCCAAGAGCCGGTGCAGACTTGATGGGCCGAATGGCCTCATTCTGTACTGTAAATTCTATGATAAACCCTTTAGGGAAGGAAATCTGCCATCAATACTTGGCCTGGTCTATACGTGACTCCCGAGACATATCAATGTGGTTGACTCTTAAATGCTGTCTGACATGGTTTGGCAAGCCACTCAATTGAAGGGCAGTTAGGGATGGGCAATAAGTGCTGGCATAGCCAGCGATCCCACATCCTATGAACAAATAGACCTCATGTTCACTCTCTCTGTGGCCTCCTCCAGCCGCACAACCCTCCAAGATCGGTGCTCCTCCAATTGTGTCCATGTGCTTCCCTCATAGAATCATCATAGAATCATAGAACTTATAGTGCAGAAGGAGTCATTCAGCCTATCGAGTCTGCACCGGCCCTTGGAAAGAGCCCACATCTCCACCCTATCCCATTAAACCCACCTAACCTTTTTTAGACACGAAGGGCAATTTATCACGGCCAATCCACCTAACCCGCACATCTTTGGACTGTGGGAGGAAACCGGAGCACCCGGAGGAAACCCACGCACTCACGAGGGGAATGTGCAGACTCCACACAGCCAGTGACCCAAGCCGGGATTCGAACCTGGGACCCTGAAGCGGTGAAGCAACTGTGCTAACCACTGTGCTACCGTGCCGCCCTCACATGCTTTTCTTCACCACTGGCCTTTACCTCTGGAATCGGCTGCCAGAACTTCTCCGTCCTTCTCTCTTTCTTCAAGATGTGCCATGCAGGTCAAAAAAAAATGACCTTGTTCCAATTATATTTTGCCCAAAGATTTGGCCATATTGCCTGTTATACCTTACCACAAACCAAACTAGACTGGGAACAAAATTGCTTTTGCAAATAAATAAACCTGCTGATCTTGCTGAAAGGTAAGAGAGAAACAACAGAGATAATGCTGATAACGTTGAGGGACACAGGTGTTCGAATTTGTGAAGACCATAAGACATAGGAGCAGAATTAGGCCACTCGGCCCATCGAGTCTGCTCCACCATTCAATCATGGCTGATATTTTTCTCATCCCCATTCTCCTGCTTTCTCCCCATAACCCCTGATCCCCTTATTAATTAAGACCCTATCTATGTCTTAAAGACACAGTGATTTGGCCTCCACAGCTTTCTGCGGCAAAGAGTTCCACAGATTCACCACCCTCTGGCTGAAGAAATTCCTCCTCATCTCTGTTTTAAAGGATTGTCCCTTTAGTCTGAGATGGTGCTTTCTGGTTCTAGTTTTTCCGACAAGTGGAAACATCCTCTCAACGTCCACTCTATCCAGGCCTCGCAGTGTCATAAGAACATAAGAACTAGGAGCAGGAGTAGGCCATCTGGCCCCTCGAGCCTGCTCCACCATTCAATGAGATCATGGCTGATCTTTTGTGGACTCAGCTCCACTTTCCGGCCCGAACACCATAACCCTTAATCCCTTTATTCTTCAAAAAACTATCTATCTTTATCTTAAAAACATTTAATGAAGGAGTCTCAACTGCTTCACTGGGCAAGGAATTCCATAGATTCACAACCCTTTGGGTGAAGAACTTCCTCCTAAACTCAGTCCTAAATCTACTTCCCCTTATTTTGAGGCTATGCCCCCTAGTTCTGCTTTCACCCGCCAGTGGAAACAACCTGCCCGCATCTATCCTATCTATTCCCTTCATAATTTTATATGTTTCTATAAGATCCTTCCTCATCCTTTTAAATTCCAATGAGTACAGTGTCCTGTAAGTTTCAATAAGATCCCATCTCATCCTTCTAAATTCCAAATTTACGCTCCCAAATCAGGTGAAATACACCTCTGGCAGGAGAACACAGGAGAACACAGTCGCCGAAATGGAGAACCCGACCCATTGTCTTTAATGATCTACTCCACAGAAACCACAACAAAAAATACTCTCCTTTAAAACACGAACATGGTTTAAAATAAGGATGATTTCATTTTTATGCCACCTTAATTGCACCTTCTGCAGCCATAGAGTCTTTCTTTTAAATCAAGTTTTTAAAAAATATTAATGCAGCAGATATATACACACCTTAATCCCAGCTTTTAAACCCATTGCTGCACCAGATACATGTGAAATTCTTACATTCATCACACCACCAATCAGCACTTTCTCCTTATGCAGGATAAATTGTGGTTCTGTTCACAATTGGTATTCTTGTGATTCTTCCCTGGTGACAGGGCAGCACGGTAGCACAAGTGTATACCACTGTGGCTTCACAGTGCCAGGGATCCCAGGTTCGATTCCCCACTGGGTCACTGTCTGTGCGGAGTCTGCACGTTCTTCCCGTGTGTGCGTGGGTTTCCTCCGGGTGCTCCAGTTTCCTCCCACAGTCCAAAGATGTGCAGGTTAGGTGGATTTGCCATGATAAATTGTGCCTTAGTGCCCAAAAGATTAGGAGGGGTCATTGGGTTACAGGGATAGGGTGGAAGTGAGGGCTTAAGTGGGTCGGTGCAGACTCGATGGGACGAATGGCCTTCTTCTGCAATGTATGCTCTATGATAATAAGATGTATAACTTCGACAATTTGTCTCTATTTTCAGCAATGAGAAAGAAAAATAACAAAACTGCTTTGAAACTTTACTCCCAACTTCCTCAACAACATCTCGCATTAGAAATGGTCAAAAATGTTACCAACTGGTCATGTATCTCGTTGATTGTAAACTCTACTTCTGACCCTTTAGTTGGACGTTTGACGCTATTGAGTTCCACTTTCCCTCGACCGCAGTGCTCGTCACTGACGACTGTGGTGAAGACCTATGGTGTGCTCAACCTCTTAAACCCCTTTTGATGGGCTGTGCCTCAGACTGACAGTGCATACCATCCTATGCAGCTTGACTTCAGAGCATATTTTGCAGCTTTTGCTTAAACCATAAGGCTTGAACCTTCCCGGAATGCTACCTGTATTTTGTTTGCTTTCTCCAGTGATTTGCAGCAATGTGAAGGACTTTGCGGGGAACATTGTTCTGGAACATATGTTTCATCTTATCCAGATTGTATCCACTATCCACCAGGATGTGCTGGCTTTGGAAAGGGTCCAGAGGAGGTTCACAAGATTGATCCCTGGAATGAAGAACTTGTCGTATGAGGAACGGTTGAGGACTCTGGGTCTGTACTCGTTTAATTTAATACATTCACAAGTATTATATATACCTGGTGCAGCAATGGGTTTAAAAACTGGGGTCAAGGTGTGTGTATATCTGCTGCATTAATATTTTTTTAAAAACCTGATTTAAAACAAAGACTCTATGGCTGCAGGAGGTGCAATTAAGGTGGCATAAAAATGAAATCATCCAAATCAGAGAGTGATTCCCAATCAGCCATGCAAATTTTTGGCATTTTGAGCAGGTGGTTCGCTGGTGAGATCCCACGACTAGGCCCCTCCGCAGTGCAGTTCAGCCCGCCCCTGGAATTTGTGGGTCAATGCTTACCCAGTATGGGAGATCCAAACCCCCCTGATCGCGGCCACACCAAAACCCCCTAATTAAAGAGACCCCCCCTGAGATGCCCTAATTAAAGAGACTCCCCAGACATCGCCTATTAAAAAGAGAGACCCCCAGACCATCTAATTGAAGACACCACCCAGACACATCTATTATAAATGACCTGGAGGAAGGTAGAGGTGGTCTGATGAGCAAGTTTGCAGGTGATACTAAGATTGGTGGAGTTGCAGATAGAGAGGAGGACTGTCAGAGAATACAGCAAAATATAGATAGATTGGAGAGTTGGGCAAAGAAATGGCAGATGGAGTTCAATCCAGGCAAATGCGAGGTGATGCATTTTGGAAGATCTAATTCAAGAGCAGACTATACGGTCAATGGAAGAGTCCTGGGGAAAATTGATGTACAGAGAGATCTTGGAGTTCAGGTCCATTGTACCCTGAAGATGGCAACGCAGGTTGATAAAGTGGTCAAGAAGGCATACAGCATGCTTGCCTTCATTGGACGGGGTATTGAGTACAAGAGTCTGCAGGTCAGTCAGGCCACATTTGGAATACTGTGTGCAGTTCTGGTCACCACATTACCAGAAGGATGTGGATGTTTTAGAGAGGGTGCAGAGGAGCTTCACCAGGATGTTGCCTGGTATGGAGGGTGCTAGCTATGAAGAAAGGTTGAGTAGATTAGGATTGTTTTCGTTGGAAAGACGGAGGTTGAGGGGGGACCTGATTGAGGTCTACAAAATTTTGAGAGGTATGGACAGGATGGATAGCAACAAGCTTTTTCCCAGAGTGGGGGTGTCAGTTAAAAGGGGTCACGATTGCAACCTGAGAGGGGGAAAGTTTAAGGGAGATGTGCGTGGGAAGTTTTTTACGCAGAGGGTGGTGGGTGCCTGGAATGCTTTGCCAGCGGAAATGGTAGAGGCGGGCACGATAGCGTCATTTAAGATGCATCTGGACAGATATATGAATGGGCGGGGAACAGAGGGAAGCAGATCCTTGGAAAATAGGCAACAGGTTTAGATAAAGGATCTGGATCGGCGCAGGCTGGGAGGGCCGAAGGGCCTGTTCTTGTGCTGTAAATTTCTTTGTCTTTGTATTAAAGAGACCCCCCCAGACACCACTAATTAAAGATCCCTCACCAGAGAGCCCCTATTTAATGAGACCCTCTAATTAAATACACCCCCAGAGGCCCCTTAATGGAAGAGACTGCGCCAGACACCACCAAATAACGAGACCCCCCAAGACCCCCTAATTAAAAATAACTCCACCAGAGACTCCCTAATTAAAGAGATGCCCCCGGAAGAGACCCCCATCTGGAACACCCAAGAAGTGAGACCCCTGGCTGGAAGCCCCCCAGAAAATAAATCTCTGTCTGGAGGCTAGTGAGCAGTCTAGACAGAGGTGTGAAAAAAAATTACTGTTTAAACACTCACCTGGGCAATTCATCTGCTGGCTCAGACAGAGGAATCAGTATAACAATTCTTGGAAAGAGAAAACCAGTCAGCTGTGTTTAAACCCCCTCAGATCTTTGATCTGCCAAACATTCATTTCTCTGTGATATTGATTTTACTTGGCTGTGGTTGACAGCTTCCACACTCTCCAGCTGTCAGCATTGTTCCATTCATCTCCCTTCACCTTGAATGAATTTGAAGTAGTCAGCTCTGAAACTAACCAAAATGTTTATAAACATCAAGCTTCGATTGACAGCTCCTGGACCACATCAAAGAGAGTTAAATACTTTCCATTCATTTCCCTTCATGCTTGATCCGGTCGTGCTTGAGTGACTTTGAAGTAGTCAGCAGTGAAATTAACCAAAACCACTGAGAACCAATTCCTCCGAATCCCAGCGATGCTGGGATGCTGCGCAAACTACTCCGGCGTTGGGCATTTAAATAGAGTTTCTTTTAAAAGACTGCTTGGAGAGAGAGAGAGGGAGTGAGAGAGAGAGAGAGAGAGAGAGAGGGAGGGAGGGAATGAGAAAGCGAGAGCGAGAGAGGGAGATCCTGTCAGGAAACAGGATGCAGATTCTTGTCTGTGTCAAACTACTGCTTAACCTGATTGCGTTTTGCAGAAGCTTCTGTTCTATTCCACAGCAAAGTCTAAAACTAAAACTCAAAACTGACTGTTAGAGACCTGGTGCAGACCTAGCTCCTCCCATTACTACATCATCTCAAACACCATGACCTAATTACTTAAGTTTAAACATAATGGGCTGATTTCTCCACCCCCCGCCATCGGTAGCAGAATTCCTGGTGCGGGGGAGAATCCAGCATCAGGGGAAAAAAGCCAGGATTGGCGGCTATCTTCAGTCCCCTGCAGGCATTGGGATTGAGGTCCGCACCTTGCACAAGCAATGCATTAGCAAATTATTAACAGCCCGGGAACCATATTCTCTAGGCCCTCGTGATTCTCCGGCCCTCTGGCCCGGGAATCACATGAGCGAGAATTGGTGCAGGTCTGGACAAGCATGGCCCTGACGTGGTGGGCCTTGCGGTGTGCCAACTCTTTAAGGAAGATGCCCCCGTAAGTCCAGCAGAGGGCCACCCCCCCCCCCCCCAAATGCACAACTTTGCCACCCCATCCCCACCATTACCTCTCCCATTTGAGACCCACCCAGAGAACCCCTAATTAAACAGACTCTCCCCCCAGAGGCCCCATAATTAAAGAGACCCTTCCCCCAGACAGCTCTTGGAACACTCAAGAGAGTTAAGGGGCGGGCTTCTCCGACCCCCCCGCAGGTTCGGAGAATCCCCGGAGGGCAGCGTGAATCCCGCCCCGCCGCCCCGGGTCTATGCTTACCTTGACGTCCTGGGTGGGGTCCTTGCGACTTCACAAACATGTGGAAATTCAGCATGTCCACACTGACTTACCAGCTTTTACAGATGCACCATAGAGAGCATCCTATCGGGCTGCATCACAGCCTGGTATGGCAACTGCTCGGCCCAAGACTGCAAGAAACGTCAGAGAGTCATGAACACAGCCCAGTCCATCACACAAACCTGCCTCCCATCCTTTGACTCCATCTACACCTCCCGCTGCCTGGGAAAAGCGGACAGCATAATCAAAGACCCCTCCCATCCGGCTTACTCATTCTTCCAACTTCTTCCATCGGGCAGGAGATACAAAAATCTGAGAACACGCACTAACAGACTCAAAAACAGCTTCTTCCCCGCTGTTACCAGACTCCTAAATTACCCTCTTAGGGACTGACCGGATTATTACTACACTCCTGTATGCTTCACGCGATGCCGGTGTCTATGTATTTACATTGTGTACCTTGTATTGCCCTATTATATATTTTCTTTTCATGTACTAAATGATCTATTTGAGTTGCTCGCAGAAAAATACTTTTCACTGTACCTCGGTACACGTGACAATAAACAAATCCATCCATCCATAATCCGTAACATGTTGTGGACATAGTAGACATGGTGTCCCGTCAATGAGGTTTCAATATTCTGTGAATATTGAATATTCATTGCATTATTCATTGCAATATTCAATGCATTAAAATATATTTAAATGAGGTTCCTGACCTTTCTGGGCATCATTACGTCACAGGCGAAAGCTGGGATAAACCGGGAAATGAGATCACCAGCAACAATCTAATTTCTCGATTCTCGCGAGATTTTCCACCCTTGTCGCCATTCTTCCTGGCGGCGGACACAGATGTAATATCGGCCGCTATGTTTTAAATTTTGCAAGCATGGGCTGGTTGTGTATTTCTTTCAGCAGCATTTAAGTTCTGTATGACTAAACAACGATTATTATTTTCTTTCTCTTCTTCTTTCTCAACCAGTCAAATTTGTAGTTATTCTTGTCACCATTTTAATTTTTCTGGAACCATTTTAAATCTCTGCCCATTTTAATTTTATAATCATGGTACAAATAAACAACCTCATTAAGCATAACAATCTTTTGAGTGAGTCATCAGTTGTTCTCGTCTAATTCCTAGATTAAAAAGAACACTAATTCTGAGTGAGTGTTTTTTTAATATAAATTTGGAATACCCAATTATTTTTCTTTTCCAATTAAGGAGCAATTTAGCGTGGCCAATCCACCTACCCTACACATCTTTGGGTTGTGAGGGTGAAACCCACGCAGACATTGGGAGAACGTGCAAACTCCACACGGACAGTGACCCAGGGCCGGGCCTTGAACCCGGGTCCACAGCGCCCTAGTCCCACTGTGCCACATGCTGCCCTCTGAGGGAATGTTTTAAAACAAAAAAGGCTTTCCCACCTCTCTGACTAAGCTCTGGTTGCCTGTCTGACTGTCTGCTTCCTTTGCTCTGCATTCGTTTTTGTCTGCTGAGGAACAGGAGTAGGCCACTCAGCCCGTCGAACCTGAACTGGCATTCATTTGGATCCTGGCTGGCTATTTATCTTAACGCACCTTCTGTGGTATGTGTCAGAAGCACTACATTCAAGATGCTACCCAAATGCAAATTGTGTTTGTTGAGTTGAAATCAAAGAGAAAATTCAGCAGCCCTGTGCTCCCAGTAGAGAAGAGAAATGTTTGATCGGAATTCTGGTTGGAAAAACTGGACTACACTATTTTAGCTCAGTCCTGTAGTTGTGTATCTTTCAAGTGCAGCTGCTCAGCTGGAAACATGGGGGTGGCTGGGTGTGGGTGGGGATTCTCTGTCAGATGACACCAAAATCAGGAAAGGCAATTGGGCGGAGAATGACGGCAAATTCGTGGCAGATGTCGGGTTCACGCCAAACCGCGATACTCCAGTGCCTCGACAATACGTTCCACTCCGCACGTACAGTAACCATACCATTAGCGGGCCTGACCCAGTATTCTCCAGGTCCTCCGCAATTCGCCACCTCCACTGGATGGAGATTCACTTGTGCTTTCAATAATCATGGCTACTGAGGGAGAGAGAGAAAGTATCCAACATCGCCATAGTTTGCTGACAGTTTTGTCGCGGTCTGGGGTTTTTCTGCCAGGGCTAGAGGTGTAGCAGGGGGTGGCCAGGAGGTGGGCTGTGGGGTCAGGGTGGACGGGCATGGAACACCATTTCCCCAGCTTGCAAGGCAGCCACGCAACTGCATGCGCCGCTGACTGCCCACCGTGAACTTAGTCCCAAGGGTTGTTTGGGTGTCTCCCCGGGCCACCGCCCCCAGGTGGCCTCTGGCCCAGCTGACCTTTCGACGGGATGGACGCACAGTGCCATGTTGTTGTCTGGGATGGTGTGCGTGGGAGTGCAGTGTGCAGTGTGTCTACGTGGCTGCAGCTTGTCAGCTTCCTGAGTGTCAATCCCGAACCTGACGAATTCCACACCGTTTTGATTGGAAGCAATTGTGTTTCACGTGGCTAACCCCTCAACGGTCACTGAATCGGTCAACGGCGGCGCCAGTTTTGCTGTCGGAGAACTTCACGAATCCTGCCCCGGCGTCAGCAGTTAGTCTCAGGAACGGAGAATCCGGCCTGCAAACGTTAAATTCCCTCGCAATGCCCATTCTTTCCCCAGAATTTCTAAACAGCGAAACTCCTTTCTCTTTACCTTTTCCTTCCAGCATGAGCTTGGTTTATTGGTGGTACCCTTGCCTCGGAACTAGATTCACATAACCTTGACCAATAGTCCAGTGCCGTACTGTGGGCCTTCTGTTCTGTTGGAGGTGGGGGATTCTCTGATTTGGAAGCTACGGCCGGCGGAAGTGTCTCGTTTTATTGTGAAAAACATCGGTGAGCCGCCAGCAGCGAGCCTCCGCCCGGTGAGGGGCTAGCAGCCACGCCACGTAAAACGCTCGGCCTCAACAATATAAACGGTAGTAGAATTGCCGGGTCCATGGCCGTTTTCTAAACGGTGACAAAATTCATAATGCTAAAGTGCAAAGGGACTTGGGAGTCCTAGTCCAGGATTCTCTAAAGGTGAACTTGCAGGTTGAGTCCGTAATTAAGAAAGCAAATGTAATGTTGTCATTTATCTCAAGAGGCTTGGAATATAAAAGCAGGGATGTACTTCTGAGGCTTTATAAAGCACTAGTTAGGCCCCATTTAGAATACTGTGAGCAATTTTGGGCCCCATACCTCAGGAAGGACATACTGGCACTGGAGCGGGTCCAGCGGAAATTCACACGGATGATCCCAGGAATGGTAGGCCTAACATACGATGAACGTCTGAGGATCGTGGGATTATATTCATTGGAGTTTAGGAGGTTGAGGGGAGATCTAATAGAAACGTACAAGATAATGAATGGCTTGGAGAGGATGGACGTAGGGAAGTTGTTTCCATTAGCAGGGGAGACTAGGACGCGGGGGCACAGCCTTAGAATAAAAGGGAGTCACTTTAGAACAGAGATCAGGAGAAATTTCTTCAGCCAGAGAGTGGTAGGTCTGTGGAATTCATTGCCACAGAGGGCGGTGGAGGCCGGGACATTGAGTGTCTTTAAGACAGAAATTGATAAATTCTTGATTTCTCGAGGAATTAAGGGCTATGGGGAGAGAGCGGGTAAATGGAGTTGAAATCAACCATGATTGAATGGTGGAGTGGACTCGATGGGCCGAATGGCCTTACTTCCACTCCTATGTCTTATGGTCTTATGGTCTTATGGTATGCGGACGGTGACGACCTGCAGCAGTCCCACCGTACAACTCCGGCCGTGCGCGGACCCGACCTGCAAGATAGCGCCCCCTGGCCAACCCAGGACCACCCCCCCACCAGTCATCCAACCCTAACCCCCCCCCAGCCGGACACAGTCCGCAGCCACCACGCCGGGTTCCCGACAGCTGAGGCAATGAAGGTCAGGAACCTGGCCCATTGGGGACGGAGCATCGGGGGTGTAGGCGGGTGGGGGGGGTGGGGGGGGGGGTGGGGGGTGGGGGGGAGTTTTTACGGGGGGGTAACATCCTGTGGTCCTCCCAACAGCGTATGGCGTACTCCTCGATGCTGCTGATTTAGAGGGGGCGGTCCAAAAACAAGTGACCCCGCCCGATTCGGTTGTGAAAAGGGATTCTTCGCGGAAAATAATTCAACGGACTGTTCAAAGGGGGGAACGCGGCCAAGCTGTCCTCATCAATGATCTCACAACCAATATCATTAAAACAGAGGAACCGATCATTGATCTCATTTTCTGTTTCTGAGACCTTGCTTTGTGTAAATAATCCCACTGCACCTCACACTTCAAAAATAAAACGGGATTATGCAGCCAGCTGGAGGGGAGGAGTCTAAACACGCTGTCAAATCCAGGATTCTGAGATGGAAAGGGCACCCCAAACTCAAAGTTACATCAAAGTTCCCCCCACCACACTGAGATCGGAATCCCCCCAAAGAGACCTGGACCCCCAGGCGGTGGAGGAACACACCCCAGATGGACACCACACACCCCCCCCCCCTCCCATGTAGGCATTAGGGTGACCACACCCCCTCTGCTGATTTTGGGGCACTGCACTCCCCCTCAACTCTATCAGGGGTACTGTCCCCACCGCCCTCCAAAACCTCCACCCCTCCCCATCACCATCACAATGCATGTACAACACCCACACAGCAATCGTCGGTTTCCCCCCCCCACACATAATTTGAACCCCCCCCAAATGGGCCCTCACTTGGTAGTGCCAGCCCAGCACTTTCCCCAGCACTCTGGCAGTGCCACGTTGGCAGTGCCACGTTGGACATGCCAGGCTGACAGTGGCAGCCCCATGTCCCTTACCACCCGGGGGGGGCTCTACTCACGTCTATGCTCCTGGAATGTTCATCACGAGCGGGTTTTGCTTTTGAAAACCATTCCTGATTCGCGCTGGCGTGACACCATGCCAAACACGGGGAAGAATCCAATATGGACAGACGCTCTGGTGTAAAGCTGTTTAAGTGTATTTAAATTTATTTACATTAATGGAAATCAGTTTTTCATCCAAAACGGGCATGAACCTGATCACGACACCAGCAGGGGGTGGGGAAGATCTCAAAGCGAGATTTCTCCGGCGGAAATCCCGTTATGATCCTCTCGTGAGATTTAGCAGCCATATTGGGATTTTTGCCTGCGGTGAATGGACCCCCTAAATTCTGCCCATGAGCTCTGTCACACATAGCCGTCACACCTCCCCAACATATCCCATGTCAGCTTGGCTGAATTGGCAGCGCTTCTGCCTATTTGTCAGCAGGTTGTGGGTGTGAAAACTAAACCTTGTTTCAACATCTTTCTTGCAATGATGGAGAAGCTTCCTATTATAACTGATGCCTCAACAGGTCTTCACATCTCCCGTATCTGATTGCTAATGCCTTTGCATATTGGCAGCAACCCTGGATAAAGAGCGATGCCTTGTCAAACGCAACAATGTCTGAAATGTTCCTGCGTGCATGCAGAAAATCTTGCCCTATTATGACATGGACTTTGCACAATCCTCTGTAGTTGGCAGTTACATTCAAATCCTCACACCAAACAGCTCAGAACCACTGATTAAAGTGCCATTTGTTGAGAAGAAGTTTTCCCCTTTCCCTGATATACTGCATAACCTTTGACCTTATTCTACAATCATTTATATTGCCAACAAATGGTCATTTCTAGCTGCATTCTTTAAGTTGCATTATGGGTGCGGATTAAGGAATCTGGTGTGAGACGGTGGTGCAGTGGTTAGCACTGCTGCCTCACAGCACCAGGGACCCGGGTTCAGTTCCGGCCTTGGGTGACTTTGCGTGGAGTTTTCACTTCCTCCACATGTCTGCATGGGTTTCCTCTGCATGCTCCGGTTTCCTCCCACAGTCGAAAGATGCGAAGGTTAGTTGGATTGGTCATGATCAATGCATAGGATTAGGGGATAGGGTGGAGGAGTGGGCCTAGGTAGTGTGCTATTTTGGAGAGTCGGTGTAGAATCGAGGAGCCGAAATGCCTTCTTTTACACAGTAGGGATTCTAGAAAAGAACTTTGACTGAGACGTCCAGAGGTATATATGTACATAAACAGTTTAAGATGCTCAGTAACTTCTAACATACATTGAGACACTGGGAGCTTTTATTGAGCTTGTTAGAATGTGGGATGACTCATGAATTAATTTTCTACATGGGAAGCCATGACAACCTTACCCAGAGAGGGTATTAAAAGAGGCTAAATATAGATCTTTGAGGTCTGAAAATCAGATATTTATTGGTCAGCCTCTCCAAGACTTGATAAGCGCAACTAATTATTAACCAAAAACCAAAGCATTAAGACTTCATATCTGGAAAATTCTGCAATCCATCAGCCCAAACTGAGTTCAGCTAAAAGGTTTTGGAAAATGAAGATCCACCCCCAACATAACACATGCTGACGGAACTTTAACTGAATTTTGACACGACAGTCAACAACGAGAGAGGTTATGCGGAAAATTAGTGAACGTGTATTGACCAGTCTTGTATGACTTATTATTCATGAAGGCCCCGCCTTCTCAACTTTGTCTCAGGTGTGGTGATCTTCAGGTGGGCAGCACAAGTGGATAGCACTGTGGCTTGACAGCGCCAGGGTCTCAGGTTCGATTCCCTGCTAGGTCACTGTCTGTGCAGAGTCTGCACGTTCTCCCCGTGTCTGCGTGGGTTTCCTCCGGGTGCTCCGGTTTCCTCCCACAGTCCGAAGATGTGCAGGTTAGGTGGATTGGCCATGATAAATTGCCCTTCATGTCCAAAAAGGTTAGGAGGGGTTATTGGGTTCGGGGAATAGGGTGGAAGTGAGGGCTTAAGTGGGTCGGTGCAGACTCGATGGGTCGAATGGCCTGCTTCTGCACTTTATGTTCTATGTTAAGAGTTTTACCAGTCATGTGAAGCTTTTGCGTGCAATCTCATTATTTGTGTGGTTCTTGGGTCAGGAGTCTTAAACCTGCTCAAACTGAGATGTTTGGGGAATTCTCACCTGTTCTAAGGGTTTTCCCAGTGTGGCCAGACCAGAGGGAGGAAAACTAATGGAGAATGTGCAGGCTGAGAAGGGGAGCTGAAGGAATAGGGAGGTGAAGTCCACGTTCCCCTGATGGAAGTGCAGAAGGGCTGGGCATACATCGACACCTCGGCCCTGCCTTTGAACAAAGAATTTTAGGATGATACAATACAGAGGAAAGCCATTTGGCTCACTATACCTGTACTGGTCCTTTGAAAGAGTGGTCCGATCTGTTTTACTCTGCCTGCTTTCTCCCCAGAGCTCTGTATGCATTTTTCTTCTCAATTATTTATCTAATTCAACTGTTATTGAATCTGCTTCTATTGACCATTCTCAGTGCATTCTAGTGAGAATAACTCGCTGCATAAAAACAAATTCTCTCCATCCCTCCTCCAGTTCATTTGTCTTCAAATTGCTTCCTCTGGTGGAACTTGTACCAAATCTTGGGGAGGGTTAGGGATGAAGTAACATACATACAAAGGGAGCGAGTATCCACAATCCAGTTACATTACTTTCTGGGCATCTCCTTTACGAAGGGTCAGCAGAATTGGGGTAGCTTGGAGGGGGTGACGGTGGCATGTTGGCAATGTGGCTGGTCTAGAAATCCAGAGGTCCAGGTTAACGCTCTGGGGACATGAATCTCAGTTAATAATTCTGGAATATAAAACTAGTCTCAATAGTTGTAAGAGCGACAACTATCATCAGTTGTAAGTCTGCTGCCTGGCCTACATGCGATTCTACAATAATGTAGTTGGTTCTCAACTGCCCCCCGAAATGGCTTAGCCAGTCATTCTGTGTACCCGAACAGGTGCCGGAATATGGTTTCTAGGGACTTTTCACAGTAACTTCATTACAGTGGTAATGTAAGCCTTCTTGTGCCAACAAAGGATCTTTACCTTTATCTTTTTTTTTAATTCAAATAACAATCTGCCTTCCTATTTTTGCTACAGAAGTGGTTAACCTCACATTAATCCAAATGATACTGCCTCTGCCAGGCATTTACCCAGGGATGTGAGTGGAGTTTGGACTTGGGGGAGGGCTGGCAGGCACCAAGCCAATTTGGGAGGGAGGGATTGCTGGAAGAGGGCCTCCAGCCAGGTGGGCAACCTACGAGGTGACTGGGTTACCTTGGAGGTGCGAGGGGTGAGTGAGGGGGTGCAGTGAGAGAATGGGGGTGGCAAACTTACCTTGGCCCCGCGAAGAAGGGCATTCATTTTTTTACAGCACTGCTGCACCACGCTCTTCTTCAGGGAGCTGGCACTAACTAAAGGTGCTCTACTCTCCCTGGTGGGAGTGGTCATCTTGATGGTGGGCCACTTCCTGGAGTGCGGGTATACGACACCTTGCCTCTGCTGGACTCCATCCAGAAGCCTGGTCAGGGGATTGTGATGATATAGTTGGATGGTGTGAGACCTCCAACCAGCAGGTGGTGGTGGTACAGACACACCATGCGGTCTCCAGACCAAGATCATGTGACCTGGGATCTGGATATAAACAGATGCACATCCGGCCATCATCATCAGAAGATTGAGAGCTTAATAAGATGTGCATTTACTTGGTTAGCACGAGGTGTAAGTTCCAGAGGAGTAGCAAGACTCCATGATAGCGTGCTGTGTATCAGGTTGCCATCCGACCGCACGAGACACAATAAAAGGATCTTGGTTTGGACAGATCAAAGTGTTTGGTGAATTCTTCATAAGGGACCAAACACAACAGGGATTCCTCTGAAAATCTTGGAGCAGTTGTCCTGGCTGCCCTCCCCTCCAGTTGTCAGTGCTGTGGAGGTGTTTATATGGAGCTCCCCAGTGATTGAAGTGATTAAGTTTCCCCAGGGTGAGCGAATCAGCAGGAGGCCGAGGCTCAAAATCCCGTGAGAGATTTCCACCATTTTTCTCACCGGAACTCACACTTTGCCATTTTTTGGTAAGATTCCGCCAGAAGATACACAATACCATGAGCTGAGATTTGGTTGAGATCAAGTCTGAATTGGTAAATCTGGGGGGGAAGGGAAGACTGGAAAATCAAACTCCATGTCCTCTACATAACTGAAAGTCACAAAATGACCGGCTTCAGAGCTGTGAGCGAAGCACAGGGGACTGAATAATTTCATCTGAGGCAAAAATCAAACCTCTTAGACTACCAATAACTGTGGGTTTGTGGACAATCAATTGGGATCACTGAGAGGTCATTCAGAATGCTCAGTGTTTCTATTGATGTCTTACGATAGCTGGTTCTTTCAACAATGACTTCTCTTTGTCCTTGCATTTGACAATTTATTTCGTCCCTTTTTTGTGCTAGAGTTGAGAGCAATACAATTTGGTGTTAGGGAAACAAGTGCACTTAAAATGCCAAGGAGAATTCCTGGGTCACAGTGCGTGTAATAGTGCCGATGGAGTGATGCGGACAAAAATAAAAGTAGGAATGATTGAATGCTGCCCATACACGGATTGAACACACATTCCTCATTCTCTATCTCACAACCTGAAATTCTGAACAAGCCCAGCATGCTTTCTGTTTTTCGCTTGGCTGGGAATCACGAGCCAGAGTCATAACCTTGTTCGATTGGTGTGTATCACTGTAAACTCTGTTCACATTGTTGTGGGTCTTGGATGAGCTTGCCCTTCATCGGGTTGATAGAGATTGACGGAGGAAAGGCTGTCGGTAAACTGAGCATTCTTCGTCAGTATAAGTGCGAGCTGACTCCCTACTACTGGTACAGAGGTTTACTCTGGAGAGCAACAACTCAAGGTTAGCTAATTATTGTTTGAACACAGCGCATTTATTCAGCTTTCCAAAGTCTTACGCTCGATAAGAATTATATCCTCGCCTCCACATGGCTGGGGCAGCTTGGGTTTGTCCGAATGATCTGTTCTCTCCATCCAATCTCAGTGATTGGCCAATTGTTTATTGACAGATGCCACGGGTGCGTAACATTAGTCACATTCGGTCAACCCTCTCACCGCTTTTATCATCCACTTGGTTACTGGTGACCTCATCAAGTTTTGACCACTTGGCAGCGCTCGTTCCTTATTCTTCGGCCCTTACCTGACAGCAAGATATGGACTCATCTCCGCCAACGTCTTGGTCTCCAAACAATCAGCAGAACGGTAGCATTGTGGATAGCACAATTGCTTCACAGCTCCAGGGTCCCAGGTTCGATTCCGGCTTGGGTCACTGTCTGTGCGGAGTCTGCACATCCTCCCCGTGTGTGCGTGGGTTTCCTCCGGGTGCTCCGGTTTCCTCCCACAGTCCAAAGATGTGCAGGTTAGGTGGATTGGCCATGCTAAATTGCCCTTAGTGTCCAAAATTGCCCTTAGTGTTGGTTGGGGTTACTGGGCTATGGGGATAGGGTAGAGGTGTTGACCTTGGGCAGGGTGCTCTTTCTAAGAGCTGGTGCAGACTCGATGGGCCGAATGGCCTCCTTCTGCACTGTAAATTCTATGATTCTATGTATTGGCGTGCCAGTTACACATTCAATGATAATTTTCGCAATATTTTGATGTTTAATTCCCTTTTTAATGGCATAATTTTGCCATGTTCCAGACTTGACACATTCCCTGCTTCCAACTTCTGGACACCAGCTCACCACACTCAGGGAGCCGGTTTAGCTGAGTTGACGGGACAGCTGGCTCGTGATACAGAGTGAGGCCAACATCGTCGGTTCAATTCACAGCTTATTGCAGAAGGCCCCTCCTTCTCAACCTTGCCCCTTGCCTGAGGTGTTGTGGTCCTCAGGTTAAATCGCCACCCGTCAGCTCTCCGCTCTCAAAGAGGAAAGCAGCCTATGGTCATCTGGGGCTCATCTGGGTCAGCTTTGACAAAGAGTCATTGGACTCGAAACGTTAGCTCTTTTCTCTCCCTACAGATGCTGCCAGACCTGCTGAGATTATCCAGCATTTTCTCTTTTGTTTCAGATTCCAGCATCCACAGTATTTGCTTTTATGGTCATCGGGGACTGTGGTGACTTCACCAAGCTACATACACTTTAGAACATAGAACAGTACAGCACAGAACAGGCCCTTCGGCCCTCAATGTTGTGCCGAGCCATGATCACCCTACTCAACCCACGTATCCACCCTATACCCGTAACCCCCTCCCTTAACCTTACTTTTATTTGGACACTACGGGCAATTTAGCATGGCCAATCCACCTAACCCGCACATCTTTGGACTGTGGGAGGAAACCGGAGCACCCGGAGGAAACCCACACACACAGGGGGAGGACGTGCAGACTCCACACAGACAGTGACCCAGCCGGGAATCGAACCTGGGACCCTGGAGCTGTGAAGCATTTATGCTAACCACCATGCTACCCTGCTGCCCTAAAACTTTATTTATTTTTAGTGTTTTTATTGACTTTTCATTATTTTACATCAGTGTGTATGGAGCGCACTGTGGAGAGCACAGTCATATGGTCACAGATATAATGTATAACAATGGTTTAACCCTAATATACTGAACATATTTTACAAGTTTCTATCGGGGGTGGTGGGGTGCCCTCCTCACCACCTTTTTTCTGCCCTACAATCTTTTGACCCTGCTTTTGTGTCCTGCCGTGTTTCCAACCTTCCACTGTCTGCCTTGTTGGTTCCAGCCCCCTTCCCCCATCCTTTCCCCCCCTCTTCCCCTTTGCCCCTTCCTTCCCCCTTCCCTTCCTTTGTGCACCGTGGCCCATCTGTGGTACTCGCTCCCCCCCACCCCCTGCTCTATTGGCTGTTGGCTTCAAACAGGTCCTGGAACAATTGGTGAATGGCTTGTGGAAGCCTTCTTCCGACCCCCGGATGGTGAATTCGATTTTCTCTAGTTGGAGAAATTCCAACAGGAATGCCAGCCAGTCTGGTAGAGGAACTGCTTAACGTGGGTGACTTAGGGAGGGGGAATTGTACGGGCAACTGTTCGAGGAGGCACACTCCCCGCTGGACAAGACAACAGATAAATGCGAGAAAGAATTAGAGATAGAGGTAGTGTGGACTCTGGAGCGAAGCACTAAACAGGGCAATTTCCACCTCCAATTTCCACCAGCTTTGGCTGGTGCTGCTGACCGCCAGCCAAGCAGAATTCTTTGGCGGGCAATTAGAGAGGCAAAGGCGAGGGCGTTGCCCTCCCCACCCATGAAGAGCTCTGGATGTTCTGAGACCCTGAAGACTGCCACTTTTGGACTTTTGGGAAAGGCTCCACCCTCACCCCCACAGCTTTGGACATTGCTTCAAAGAAGGCTGTCCAGAACCTGACAAGTCTGGGACATTGCCCAGAACATGTGGGTGTGGTTGGCCAGGCCTCCCTGGCACTGCTCACATTTTTCCTCCACCTTCAGGAAGATCCTGCTCATTCGGGTTCAGGTTCGGTGCGCTCTGTTCACTACCAAAGCTGCATTAGGCTTAGCCTTATGCATGTGGAGGTGGAAATTGCCCTGTTCAGTGCTTCGCTCCAGAGTCTCCACGCTACCTCTATCTCTAATTCTTTCTCGCATTTATCCGTTGTCTTGTCCAGCGGGGAGTGTGCCTCCTCCAACAGTTGCCCGTACAATTCCCCCTCCCTGAGTCACCCACGTTAAGCAGTTCCTCTACCAGTGAGTGTCCCGGCATCCGTGATACATCATTGTTTCCCTCTGGAGGAGGTTTCTGATCTGTACGTGCATAGCCCGTTCCTTTGGCCAGTTGAAACTTCTCCATTAGTTCTGCTACCATCGCTAGTCTATTGTCCATGTAAAAGTCACTAACTGTCAGTGTCCCCTCGTTCTATCTCCACCTTTAAAAGGTGGCGTCCGTGATGGCTGGCGCAAACTCTGCTTTGACAAAGAGTAATCGGACTCGAAATGTTAGCTCTTTTCTCTCCCTACAGATGCTGCCAGACTTGCTGAGATTTTCCAGCATTTTTTCTTTCTCGCAAACCTATCATTGCTGCAGATGATTTGATTTTGATTTGATTTATTATTGTCACATGTATTGGTATACAGTGAAAAAGTATTGTTTCTTGCATGCTGTACAAACAATGCAGACCGTACATGGGGAAGGAAGGAGAGACTGCAGAATATAATGTTACAGTTATAGCAAGGTGTAGAGAAAAGATCAACTTAATATGAGGTAGGTCCATTCAAAAGTCTGATGGCAGTCGGGAAGAAGCTGTTCTTGAGTCGGTTGGTACGTGACCTCAAACCTTGGTATCTTTTTCCTGACGGAAGAAGGGAAGAGAGTATGTCCGGGGTGCGTGGGGTCCTTAATTATGCTGGCTGCCTTTCTGAGGCAGCAAGAATTGTAGACAGAGTCGAAGGATGGGAGGCCGGTTTGCGTGATGGATTGGGCTACATTTGATGTGTTGGCTTGTGTAGGCTTGAGAGATGAACAGACACTTCCAACACAGATGAAGGTTCAACTCAATTTTATTAACTACTTCTAACAAACTAACACACGATGACTGTGGGTCTAAATAATGCTAACTTGAACTAGAGACCTAAGCCTAGTCCGAACCAGTTGATTCTCTCAGCACGTGTTGTGAGTCTGTGCTGGGCTGAATAAGTTCCTGTTACACTCAGAGACAGCACCCAGAATGAGAGGGAACCATGGTGCCCTCTGCCTTTATAGTGTGTGTATTCTAACTGGTGATTGGCTGCGGTGTTTGTACATGTTGATTGGTCCCTGTGTGTCCATCAGTGTGTGTCTGCACCATGATATATTGGTATATATTATGACAACATTCACGACCTTTTGTAGTTTCCTGTGGTCTTGGGCAGAGCAGGCTCCATACCAAGCTGTGATACAACCAGAAAGACTACTTTCTATGGTGCATCTGTAGAAGTTGGTGAGAGTCATAGCTGATATGCCAAATTTCCTTAGTCTTCTGAGAAAGTGGAGTCGTTGGTGGGCTTTTTTAACTATAGTGTCGGCATGGGGGGGACCAGGACACTTTGCTGGTGATCTGTACACGTAAAAACTTGAACCTGCACCGCTTGGGTAAAGCTCCTGCACAATGCTCCCATGGCGAGTGTACAGACCAACAATACCAACTCCCAATACTTCCAGCTGCACAGGGGCACCAGACAAGGATGCCCACTGTCCCCCCTGCTGTTCGCACTAGCAATTGAACCGCTAGCAATCGCGCTCAGGGCAGCAAAAAATTGGAGGGGGATCCGAAGGGGAGGTAGAGAGCACAGAGTCTCACTCTATGCGGATGATCTGCTCCTCTATATCTCGGACCCACAAAGCAGCATGGACGGAATCATCGCGCTCCTGAAAGAGTTTGGAGCCTTCTCGGGCTACAAACTCAACATGAGTAAAAGTGAGATCTTCCCAGTACACCCGCAAGGGGGGGGGGGGGGGGGGGGGGGCAGCACTAAAGGGGCTGCCGTTCAAACAAGCCCGACATAAATTCCGCTACCTGGGGATCCAAATAGCCCATGACTGGAAAGGGATCCACAAATGGAACCTCACCAGCCTGACGGAGGAAGTTAAAAAGGACCTGCAAAGATGGAACACACTCCCGCTCTCCCTCGCGGGGAGAGTTCAGACGATCAAAATGAACGTACTGCCCAGGTTCCTCTTCCTGTTTAGATCCATTCCGATCTACATCCCCAAGGCCTTTTTCAAAGCGCTGGACAAACTCATCATGGCGTTCGTATGGGGGGGGTAAAAATGCTAGGATCCCAAAGAAGGTCTTGCAAAAAACAAAAACCAGGGGAGGGTTAGCCCTCCCGAATCTACAATTCTACCACTGGGCAGCAACAGCCGAGCGAGTAAGGGGATGGATCCAGGAGCCAGAAGCTGAGTGGGTGCGTGCGGAGGAGATCTCCTGCATGGGAACCTCCCTCCGGGCCCTCGCCACGGCAGCACTCCCATCCCCACCCAAAAAACACTCCAGCAGCCCAGTGGTGACAGCCACCCTCCAATCCTGGAACCAACTGCGGCAGCAACTTGGCCTGACCAAAATGTCGAACAAGGCTCCCATCTGCAACAACCATAGGTTCAAACCAGCACTGACCGACGCCACCTTCAAAAGGTGGAGGCAGGACGGGGGGACACTGACAGTCAGGGACCTATACACGGACGACAGGATCGCAACACTGGACGAACTGACAGAGAAATTTCAGCTAGCTGGGGGGAACGAGCTACGGTACCTGCAGCTCAAAAACTTCCTACGAAAGGAGACAAGGACGTACCCATAACCGCCACGACAGACACTACTGGAAGACCTACTGGACGCAAGTATCCTAGAGAAAGGGAACTGTAGTGACATGTATGACCGACTGGTAGATAGGGACGACACCGTACTGGACGCAACAAGGAGGAAATGGGAGGACGACCTGGGGATGGAGATAGGGTGGGGACTCTGGAGCGAAGCACTGCATAGGGTCAACGCCACCTCCACGTGCGCAAGGCTCAGCCTGACGCAACTAAAAGTGGTACATAGAGCCCACTTAACAAGAACCCGTATGAGTAGGTTCTTCCCGGAGGTGGAAGACAGATGTGAACGGTGCCAAAGAGGCCCGGCCAACCACGCCCACATGTTCTGGTCTTGCCCCAGACTCGTGGAGTACTGGACAGCCTTCTTCGAGGTTATGTCCAAAGTGGTGGGAGTGAGGGTGGAGCCATGCCCGATAGTGGCGGTCTTCGGGGTTTCAGAACAGCCAGATCTATTCCTGGGGAGGAAGGCGGACGCCCTTGCCTTTGCCTCCCTGATCGCCCGCCGTAGAATCCTGTTTGGCTGACGGTCAGCAGCACCGCCCAGAGCTGCGGACTGGCTGTCCGACCTCTCGGAATCTCTCCAAATGGAGAAAATCAAATTTGCCATCCGAGGGTCGGACGACGGCTTCCACAGAACGTGGGAGCCATTCATGCAACTGTTCCGGGACCTATTTGTGGCCAATGTACAAGAGGAAGAATAGTCGGGGGAAGGTAGCGGGAGGGGGGGGGGCTACAGGGTCGTTACGGGGGTTCGATGGCTAGCTAAGGCCCAAAACCAAACTAAATAAACATGTTGAGGGGGGGGGGGGGGGGGGGGGGGGCGCAGTTACTACTACGAAGATGCTTACCTGTAAATATGTATGTTAATTTTTGCGTGTTTGTTTTTTTTCTCTCTCCTAACAGTTTGTAATTTGTTCAATATAAAATATGAAAACTGAATAAAAACATTTATTAAAAAAAAAACTTGAACCTGTTCTACTTCGTTCCCATTGATATAGACAGGGGCATGTTCCCCATTGCGCTTCCTGAAGTCGATGACAATCTGCTTCGTTTTGTTGACATTGAGGGAGAGATTATTGTCGTCACACTAGTTAACCAGATTATCTATCACATTTCTGTTCTCTGTCTCGTCATTGTGATGAGGGCCATGGCGGACATTTCGGTCAGGCCAAAGCGTTGCCTCAGCAATTTCCATACCTGGAGCGTGGCTATTACCACTGGGATTGTTGAGTGCTTGGCTGACAAGAATGGGAGTGGTGTCATGGCAGGAGCTCTGAGGGACATTCCTATACAGGGCCACTCCTCCATCCTTACCCATTCTGCCTCCGGCTCCCTCACCCATCCCCTCACTCTGCTGTGGCCACCCAGTGGTAGCATTGTAGGTTTGGGAGGGCCAGGCCTCCCATACTTCTTTTTCTTTGCAGGACTTTTTTGAGGATCCTTGGATTCTTCGCCCCACCCCCCATCCACAAACAAATACCATGATTATTTTGCCTACTGCATTAAAAAAGATCTTGGGAATGTAGATCGATATGGATCTGAACAGGAAGAGGAATCTGGACATCATATTCATCTTAGTGACATACCGTTTATGAGTTGAATGGGGAGCGCCGCTTACACAAGGCTTCTTAGCTCACCAAGCTAAATCGCTGGCTTTTAAAGCAGACCAAGCAGGCCAGAAGCACGGTTCAATTCCCGTACCAGCCTCCCTGGACAGGTGCCGGAATGTGGTGACTAAGGGCTTTTCACAGTAACTTTATTGAAGCCTACTCGTGACAATAAGCGATTTTCATTTCATTTGGACTTGGATTTTGTTTATTGTCACGTGTACCGAGGTACAATGAAAAGTATTTTTCTGTGAGCAGCTCTACAGGTCATTACGTACATGAAAAGAAAAGAAAAGACATAATAGGGCAACACAAGGTGTACAATGTAACTTCATAACATTGGCATCGGGTGAAGCTTACAGGGGTGTAGTGATAATGAAGTTAGTCCATAAGAGGGTGATTTAGGAGTCTGGTAACAGCGGGGTAGAAGCTGTTTTTGAGTCTGTTTGTGTGCGTTTTCTCAAACTTTTGTATTTCCTGTCCGATGGAAGAGTGAGTAATCCGGGTGGGAGGGGTCGTTGATTATGCTGCCCGCTTTCCCAAGGCAGCGGGAGGTGTAGATGGAATCAATGGATGGGAGGCAGGTTCGTGTGATGGACTGGGCGGTATTCACGACTCTCTGAAGTTCCTTGCGGTCCTGGGCCGAGCAGTTGCCATACCAGGCTGTGATGCAGCCCGATAGGATGCTTTCTATAGTGCATCTGTAAAAGTTGGTAAGGGTTAATGTGGACATGCCGAATTTCCTTAGTTTCCTGAGGAAGTATAGATGTTGTTGTGCTTTCTTGGTGGTAGTGTCGACGATGGTTGAACCGGGACAGATCTTTGGAGATTTGTACCCCTAGGAATTTGAAACTGCTAACCATCTCCACCTCGGCCCCGTTGATGCTGACAGGGGTGTGTCTTTGTTCTTTGCTTCCTGGGAGATAGAACTATGTTGTCATGTTCTATTTGTTGTCATGTAATATTACATCACTGATGACGTAGACTTAGGGTTGCCAACTGTGATCAAGTATTCCTGGAGGTTACACCATATGATTAACACCCCACGCTCCACCCACTATTTGACCAATCACATCCATCCTTGTGACATGCGGCCTTCCTAAACCAATTGGGTAAAAAAAATACTTATTACCCAATTGAATGACATCGATTGTCAGCAAAACAGTCTTTTGTTCAATATTTTCACAAGAAAATGATCAAACAAAAGGTCTAGAAATTGATGTTCAATTCACAGAGAATCCAGGCCAATTCTGGAGGGTTGGTAACCATATGAAGACTGTTTATTTACATATTTAATATCAACCCTTTTTACTCCCTAAGTAACTTGTTTCTTGGCAGGCAATCAATCCCAAATAAGTCTGGCTGTTATTCTGTTGCATTGGCCACACACGAGCGATTTAGCTCAGTTGGTTGGATGACTGGTTTGTGATGCAGAACGAGGCCAACAGTGTGGGTTCAATTCCTGTACTGGCTGAGGTTATTCATGAACCATGCTCTTTGCCTGAAGTGTGCTGACCCTTAGGTTAAATCACCACCAGTCAACTAACCCCCTCAAAGCCTATAGTCATCTGGGACTATGGCTGCTTTATGGGTGGCACTGTAGCACAGTGGTTCACAGCTCCAGGGTCCTAGGTTTGATTCTCTGGCTTGGGTCACTGTCTGTGCGGAGTCTGCATGTTCTCTCCATGTCCAAAGTTGTGCAGGTTAGGTGGATTGGCCATGCTAAATTGTCCTTAGTGTCCAAAAAAGGTTCAGGTGGGGTTACGGGGATAGATAGGGTGGAGATGAGAGCTTAAATAGGGTGCTCTTTCTGAGGACTCGATGGGCCGAATGGCCTCCTTCTGCACTGTAAATTCTATGATTCTTGCCTTTTACAGCTCATACATGTCATCAATTTCTACTCTTGCACCCGTAATTGAATATTACACACTGTGCCAGTTAGACAGGAAGTGAGCAGCTCGTTGACTTGCCCCTCCCCACCCTCTCTCTCTCTCTCTCTCTCTCTCTCTCTCTCTCTCTCTCCCCCCCCCCCCCCCCCCACCACCCCATCCGCCTCACTGTTCCATGTCCGCAATCCTCCAATTACCAACCGCCGGGGTTTTTTCGCTGCCTGGTTAGCACTGCTCCCTCACAGCAGTAGCGACGCGGGTTCGATTCTGGCTAATGGTCTGTTTGTAGTTTGTACGTTCTCCCCCTGTTTGTGTGGATTTCCTCCGGGTACTCTGGTTTTCTCCCACAACCTAAAGATTTGCAGGTTAGGTGGCTTGGCCATGCTAAAATTGACCCTTATTGTCCAAAGATGTGCAGGTTAAGGTGGAGTTACGGACAGAGTGGGGTTAGTGGGTCGAGGTAGGGCGTTCTTTCAGAGGGTCGGTGTAGTCATGATGGGCTGAATGGCCTCCTTATGCACTGTAGGGATTCTTTGTTCCCACTTGCAGCTGATCAGGAGTGTGGCCTGTCTGCTTAATGAGGTGAAGAGGGTTGATGTCCAGGCTCCAAGCTGGCAGAGATCCATAAGAGATAGGAGCAGAATTAGGCCATTTGGCCCATCGAGTCTGCTCTGCCACTTAATCCTGGCTGATATTTTTCTTATCCCTATTCTCCTGCCTTCTCCCCACAATCCCAATTCCCTTATTAGTCAGGACCCTGGGCGAGATTCTCCACTTTGGAGACTAAGACCCTACGCCGGCGTGACAACGGTGGTGCTTTACGCCAGGAAAATTGCCGCAAAACGGCCACCGATTGCCTGTTCCAGGGGGGCTAGCAGGCAGGTAGCGTAGAGCTCCCAGCTCTAGCTGCCGATATGGCCTGTAGAATCTACGGGTCCGTGGCTGTGCATGCGCACGGCGGCGACCTGCAGTAGCCGCGCCGTGCTTCATGGCAGTCACCCCCTAAGGCCGGCTCATGTGCCCCAGACCGCCCCACCACAGTGCCCCCAGCCACGAATAATGGCCCCCCTGCCCATGGATCGGCCCTCCCCTGACTGTGACGCCGCTGGACTGAGTCCGCAGCCGCCACGTTGAGTTCCCGACGGGTGAGACCACATGTAACCCATTCCGTTGGGAACTCGGCCGATCGGGAACGGAGCATCGCGGGGCAGGCCTCAGCCAACGTTCGGAGGCCGTGGATACTCAGCGGGCGGAGTATCGTGAAAGCGGCGCCGCCCCAGATTTCGTCCTGATCGTGGATTGTCTGCCCCGTCGCCGAACGTGATTTCAGCGTCGGGGATCAGAGAATCTAGCCCCCTATCTATCTCTGTCTTAAAGACACTCAGTGATTTGGCCTCCACAGCCTTCTGCGGCAAAGAGTTCCCGAGATTCACCACCCCCATGGCTGAAGAAATTCCTCCTCATCTCAGTTTTAAAGGATCGTCCATTCAGCCTGAGGCTGTGCCCTCGGGTTCTATTTTTCCTACGAGTGGAAACGTCCTCTCCACTTCCACTCTATCCAGGCCTCGCAGTATCCTGCAAGTTTCAATAAGATCCCCCCTCATCCTTCCAAACTCCAACGAGTGCAGACTCAGAGTCCTCAACCGCTCCTCATACGCCAAGCCAAAGTCACGGCCACTCCCACGTCAGGGGCAATCGGGGATGGAAAATTCTGGAAGGTAGAAAGTCTTGGTGATGTTGATAAACATATGCAAGCATTGATGCAGGTGTGTCTTAAATTTCACTTGGTTTTGGACTATATTTCAGAGAGGGGCAGAATTAAGGGCCTTTATCGTGGAAGACACAGCCATGGCATGCATTCTGAACACGACTGTAATGAAAATAGGGAAATATGGAGCAGCAACCATGGAAGAAAATGAGTTTCCACCTGCCATTTTTCCCACGCTCTGAACATATTATTGAATTCTGCTCAAATTATTGCAGTAAGTTGGACTGTTAATTACCTCAGCTAAAAAATATTTGAAGATGGCGGACGGAATTCCGATTCCGAGGGTTCACCCGCCAGCAGTATTAATGCAATGTGAAGATGTTGAGAGAACAACTCAAGGTCATCACAGAGGACACCACGTTGCAATGGGCAGGGAAAGTCTCACTTTTGGACCCTTATTACTCAGCACAATTAAGTACTAAGTCACATGTAGCTTACGTTACAGGAAAATGGCGCAACCAGTTTGAACATCGTGGCATGGTAGCACAGTGGTTAGCAATGTGTGGAGTCTGCATGTTCTCCCCGTGCCTGCGTGAGTTTTCTCCGGGTGCTCCGGTTTCCTCCTACAATCCAAAGATGTGCAGGTTAGGTGGATTGGCCGTGATACATTGTCCTTTGTGTCCAAAAAGGTTGGGTGGGGTTGCTGGGTTACAGGGATAGGGTGGTGGTGTGGGCTTAAGTGGGTGCTCTTTCCAAGGGCTGGTGCAGACTTGGTGGGCCGAATGGCCTCCTTCTGCACTGTGAATTCTATGATTCTATGTTCCCACAGACATTACTGAGGTAAATGATCTGCTTTAGTGCCCTTGGTTGAGAGTTAAGCCTTGTCCAAGGCACCACCATCTGCATGCTCCCCTCCAACTCACCCGGCATCCCGACTTGGAAACATATCGGCTGTTCCTTCACAGTCGCTGGGTCAAAATCCTGGAACTCCATCCCTAACTGCACAGTGGGTGTACCCACACCACCAGGACTGCAGCGGTTCAAGAAGGCAGCTCACCACGACTTTCTCAAGGGGCATTTATGCAAGGGCAATAAATGCTGCCCTATCCAGCGACACCACGTGAAGGAATAAATAAAATAAAAGATATTGTGGAGCATATGCTTTTCTTCAAGCAATGCCGGGTAATATTTTGTATTCGCTTGAGAGGGAAGAATGGCCTTTCATCCCCTCAATGCTGAACTGGGAACGTCGGTCTGGATTGTATTCTCGGATTTCTGGAGTAGGGTTATCCTTCAGAACCTTTGGACTGGAAAGCTAGAGTTCTACCAGTGATACATAGCAGTCACCCTATACTTATGATGCGCGATCAATAACCACAGAAACGAAGGAGTAGTGCGAATCGAAGGCTTTAATCTACAAGATGTTTCCCCAGCAGCTTGAGTACAGAAAGAACGATGGCTGCTGGGAAATACGGGTTCTTATACTCTGCCTCGTGGGCGGAGCTACCTTCGTCTTGACCAATGGGAAAGCAACACTTGGGCCAATGGGCAGCGAGCATTCTCCACCAATAGCAGCTCACACTCCCAGGTGCCTCTAGTCATACTACCACAACCTGTATGACAGTAGTACTTTCAAATGCACAAGAGCACAGGATCAGAGAGTGAAGGACAATTTGAAGTCAGAACCAGGGAGTGATTTCTGACAGGGGTCATAGAATTCATAGATCTGTGCAGAAGGTGGCCATTCGGCCCATCGGGTCTGCACCAGTCCTCTGAAAAAGCTCCCTCCCTCGAGCCACTCCCCCACTCTATCCCTGTAACCTAACCTGTACATCCCTGGACACTAAGGGACAATTTAGCATGGCCAATCCACCTAACTTGCACATCTTTGGTGGGAGGAAACCGGAGTACCCGGAGGAAATAAGACACGAGGAGAACGTGCAGACTCCACACAGGCAGTCTCCCAAGACCAGAATTGAAATCCGGGTCCGTGGTGCTGTAAGGCAGCAGTGCTAAACACTGTGCCACCATGCTGGGTGTACGAAAGCTGGGCCAACGGGATCCTAAGTCCAGGTCTCTGGGCTGATTTAAACAGCTGCCAGGTGCAATATGGCGGGCCTGGTCCTAAAAGGATGAAATGAAGCCGGTTGGAGGGCCCATCTTGTGATTTACGCACTTTGATTTTACTAACTGCTGAACAGTAATTATGAAGATCAAAATCACCAACCTATTGATTGTTTTTGAGAGATGATGATGCTTTTTCTGGAGCTTTAATATCAACATCGGCCAGAGGCCATTGCAAAATGGCCAATGGACTTGAACGCATAATCTGGATTGACACCAGTGCTGCACTGAGGGTGTGCTGTATTGTCAGACGTGCCTTCTTTTAGGGTGGCATGGGGCGCAGTGGATAGCACTGGGACTGCGGCGCTGAGGACCCGGGTTCCCGGCTCTGGGTCACTGTCCGTGTGGAGTTAGCACATTCTCCCCGTGTCTGCGTGGGTTTCACTCCCACAACCCAAAGATGTGCAGGTTAGGTGGATTAGCCATGCTAAATTGCCCCTTAATTGGAAAAAAAATTTAAAAATGTTTTAAAAAGAAGTGCCTTCTTTTAGTTAAGGTGTTAAATTGAGACTCAGTCTGCCCTGTCCTGGAGGGTGTAAAAGATCTCAGGACACTACTTGAAGAAGGAAGGCAAAGGTTTCCTGCTGTACTGGCCAACATTCACCCCCAATTCACACCACCCAAAACCGATTGAATGGTTTCTTATCACATTACTGGTTATGGGGCTGCGCTGTCCATAAACTGGCTACTGTGTTTGCTTGTGTCACAGCAGTGATTACACTTCAGGTGTTATCCATCCATTGGCTGTGAAGCACGTGTTGATATTCTAAGGATGTAAATGAAGAAAGAGATACCTGCTTTCCTTTCTCCCTCCTTTCCCTTCCTTTTCTCCGATATTCCCCTGTCCTACCTTCTTCCCTCACTCCCTCCTGAAGAATCCTGTCTCAGGTACCATGAAGTAGGTTTCTTGGTCCAGAGCGAGTGAACAGCGAGTCTTTATTCACTAGTCTTAGGGATGTACGCATTTACAGTAGAGAATACAAGTATGGAGCTGACTCCAGTCTATACACCTCTATCCACCTCTAGATTGACCTTAACTCTTGGTCATTGGCCTTCTTAAATCACCATGTGGGCAGTACTCAGTCCCACATTAACCCTTTAAGTACCAGAGCCTTCTACTTCATCTCCCTTACTCAGTGTATTCAAGGCTGAAATCAAGAGATTTTTGGAGTCTTTAGGGAATCAAGGTGTTATATTACCATTTATGGTAATATGTTATATTCTTTGTCCTTTGTTCCAGAATGATCCGACGTGTTGATGACAAAGAATTCACCAGTCAAAAGATTGAAACAAAACTAATTTATTATAAAACGATTAATTAAATGAAGTTCGAACACTCTACTGAGCTACAGTAAATAATTAAGTCACTCAGTACACTATGATCTAACCTCGTGCTAACTCTTTCTAAGTATCTTCTGGTGCTTTCTCCTATGCTACTCTCAGAATTCCTTCAGGGTTGGACTTAAATGCAGAGAAGTGGTGGTGCCCTCTTGTGTTTGATTTACACTGAGATGTAATTATTAACCCTTCATAACTTGACTACATACATATCATTACACAAGGGAGATGGGGATTGGATGGGAAAATGGATGTTGAGATTGACGTGCAGCAAAGTTATGGAATGGTGGGTCAGGCTCAAAAGGGTTGGATAACATACTGCTGTTCAAATTTCAAGATTCTTTCCATCTATTGCGAGTTTCCAGTGTTTTCTCTGTGTATTTGATCTTACTTCCACATCTTTCTCTCTACATTCTCTCGAGTAACATGCCTTTGAGAAATTTGGCCTCCTTTCAGTTGCCTGCAGCTGTACTCTGCTGGTTATATCATCCAATTTGTTTTGACTTCACCAGGGATATCACTTCTAAGGATGATGCCAGGTCACGTGAATTAATGCCTTCAAAATAACCTAAATACCTGTTGTAAGGGAATATACCTTGAGGGATGTTGCCTAGCTTCCTTTACTGATGAGCCATCTCCTTATACCGATGTGTTTCCAGAGAATAGCATCAATCGACGTTGCCAGCAATCTGTCCTACAACATGTACCCCTGTTATGAAACCTCTGAAGTCCACACCTTCTATTTTGTACCGTTTCAATAAAAGTTCACTGCTAGTTGGTTCTTAGTCGAAAGGGCTGCCTCTCAGATTCAATTTTGAAACTGGAGGATGCTTCAGAGGAATGATGTAGCATGGAAGAAAGCCATTTGTCCCATCACGTCTGTGCCAAACTCTTTGAAAGATCGATCCAATTAGTCCCACTCTGTCCTCAAAGCCCTGAAAATTGTTTCTTCTCATGTATGGATTCAAATCCCTTCACTGCTGAATCTTAGATCTTCCGCTCCTTCTGGCAACGCCTTACGGATCATAACAACTCAAGTCGAGATTAAAAACAAAAACTATTGAGGTGATTAAAGAAAGGGTCAAACCACGTAAATTATAGATTACAAGTTTGTCAAGCTGGGCCATTTAAACTGGGACTTTGGAATTTATCTGTTTCAAATGAAAGTTTCGTTCACAGTTCTTGCATTAATAATAGATATTCGCATGAACGGCAGAAGTTTCTACATTGGGCCAAGTTTGCAAATACCTAGTTGTTGATTGCGACTTTTGCATTTTTGAAATGTCAACTCGCTTCCTGATAGACTGAGAATGTGTGAGAGTGTGAGAGAGAGTGAATGGATGAGTGTGAGTGTGAGAGAGAGTGAATGGATGAGTGTGAGTGTGAGAGAGAGTGAATGGATGAGTGTGAGTCTGAGAGAGTGAATGGATGAGTGTGAGTGTGAGAGAGTGAATGGATGAGTGTGAGTGCGAGAGAGAGTGAATGGATGAGTGTGAGTGCGAGAGAGAGTGAATGGATGAGTGTGAGTGCGAGAGAGAGTGAATGGATGAGTGTGAGTGTGAGAGAGAGTGAATGGATGAGTGTGAGTGTGAGAGAGAGTGAATGGATGAGTGTGAGTGTGAGAGAGAGTGAATGGATGAGTGTGAGTGTGAGAGAGAGTGAATGGATGAGTGTGAGTGTGAGAGAGAGTGAATGGATGAGTGTGAGTGTGTGTGTATGTGAGGGAAAGAGTAGTCTGTGAGAGAAAGAAGAAATGAGTGTGTTCGATGTAGAGGGTGGGCATGTGTGTGTGAGTGAGAGTGAGTGTTAGTGAAAAAAGAGGCAGAGAAAGCGTGGGCGCGATTCTCCGCTGCCCACGACGGGTTGGAGAATAGCGGGAGGGCCTTCCCGACATTTTTCCCGACCTCCCGCTATTCTCCCCCCACAGCCGCCCCATGACACGAATCGCTGCTCGCCGTTTTTACGGCAAACAGCAATTGTCCCCAGGCCGACAGGCCGAGTTCCCAGGCCTTTACGGCTGTTTTCATGAACGCAAACACACCTGCTCTCACCGTTCGTGAAAACGGCCGCAAAGTGCCGTCCCGGACAACCATGGCACCGATTGGCATGGTCGGTGGGCACCGATCGTGGGCAGCGGGTCCAATCCCCGCGCACTCTTTGTTCCTCCTCCGCCCCGCAGGATCTATCCGCGGGGTGGCTGAGGGGCATGACAGCCCGCACATGCGCGGGTTTGACGCATATGCGTGATGACGTCATCCGTGCATGCACAGGTTGGAGCCGTCCAACCTGCGCATGCGCGGCTGACGTCATCGTGCGCGTCAGCCGCCATGACGCTTGGCGCGCGGACTTAACGACGGTCGCTAAGCCCGTGATGCCGTGCTTCACGGGGCCGCGCTGCTAGCCCCCCCCCCCGGGGGGAGAATCGGGTCCCGGGAGGGGGCGCAGAGGCTGCCGTGAAACACGGCCAGTTTCACGGCAGCCTTTACGACTCGCCACATTTGCGGAGAATCGCGCCCCGTGTGTGTGATTGAGAGGGAAGAATGTGTGTTGTGAGAGACAGGGGGCTGGATTCTCTGCCCAGTGATGCCGGAATTGCGAATTGCAATTGGGCGGAGAATAGCACATCAGCCAAAATTTAAGGCCGGCACCGGGCGCCCTATGAGATGCCACGCTCCAGTGCCTCGACAACGATGTGAATGCGTTCCACACCGCATGCCAGCGTGGGCAGGCAAATTGTATACTAAAGGCAGTTGGCAAATCATAAACAGGCCAGACCCAGCATTCTTGGGTCTGCCGCAAAGCTCTGCCTCTGCCAGGCAGAATTACCGACGACGAGGTTCACTCTGTAGAAACAGGTGCCGTGCATGCTGAGGGGGGAGATAAGGTTAAACATGTGCTCAAAGACTAGTCCTGCCACTGGCTGAGGGGGCATCTGGCAGGGTTGGGAGGAGGGGGGGTTGCCTGGTGCGCTCAGGGGATGGGCTCTGGGGTTGGGATTTCCAGGCATTGACGACAACCGTGGGTGGCCGCATCCTTGCCACCTCAGGGAACAGGGTGTGCCACCTCCCCTCCACGGCATCCAACAGTGTCTCCAGCTCTGCATCAGTGAACCTCGATGCCACTCTTCGGAGAGGCATTTCCTTGGCTGGAATGGGAGTGTTGGGGAAGCAGAGTCCTTATATGCAGCTGCAGCTTGTCAAGCTTTCGAGTGCCAATCCCGACCTGGCGAATCACACAAGTTCCATATGGCGCCATTAGCCCATTAGGATGTCCTGAATCACTTGGGGGCCGGCGCTGCTTTTGGGGCAGCAGAACACACGTAATTCAGACCCGGCGTCAGCACTTAGGGCGAGATTTTCCGCAAATGCGGAGAATCGTAAAGGCTGCCGTGGGACAGGCCTTGACCCAGGGCAGCCTTCACGCCCACTTCCGGGGCCGATTCTCCCCTCTGGGCGGGGCTAGGAGCACGGCCCCGTGCGTTACGGCGGTGCCTTGACGACGGTTGTCAAAGCCGCACGTCAAGCATCACTCCGGCTGACGCGGCCGATGACGGCGGCCGCGCATGCGCAGGTTGGACAACGCCAACCCGCGCATGTGCAGTTGGGGTCTTTTCCCTCAGCCGCCCCGCAAGATTTGGCAGCTTGATCTTGCGGGGCGGCGGAGGGAAAAGAGTGCGTCCGTTACGGACGCATGGCCCGCGATCCCCAAATGGGCATCTGGTGCCCGTTTCACGACGACAGTGAGCAGGTGTGTTTGCTGCCATGTTGAAATGGGCGTGAAGGCCCGGCCGCTCGGCCCATCGGCCTCGGAGAATCGCCGCTCGCCATAAAAAACGGCAAGCAGCAATTCGTGGCGTGGGTCGGGCGTGGGGGGGGGGGGGGGGGGGAGAATAGCGGGAGGGCGTGAAAAATGTCGGGAGGCCCTCCCGCTATTCTCCCACCTAGTGTGGGGGGGGGGGCAGAGAATCGCGCCCTTAATCTCTGTAATGGAGAATTCAGCCCAGGGAGTGAGTGAGTGAGTGTGGATGTGAGAAAGAGTGGGTGTGTGAGCGAGGGGGAGAGAGTGAATAAGTGATCACGCGAGAGAGGGAAAGGGAGAGGAAAGGAGTGTGTATGTGTTTGAGAGAGGGGGAGTGAACGAGAGTGTGTGGGAGAGAGGAAGAGAGTGGATGTGTGTGAGAAAGAGAGAGAGAGAAAGAGTGTGTGTGAGAGAGAGAGGGAGAGAGGGAGAGAGAGAGGGAGAGAGGGAGTAAGAGAGGGAGTGACTAAGTGTGCCTTGCTCACTGCTCGTTTCGTGATTTTCAGTCAACATCACCCACCCCCTCACTCTCAAAGTGACTGATGGGTGAGTATGTAAATACCCTGAGACTGAGAGTGAGCAAGTCACACACACTGTCACCCTCTTACACTGGAATGGTCATTTTTGACATGTACCCTTTTTTATACAAATTATTCCTTTGACAATGCTTTATTTTTGTTCATTAAGTTGCTTCTTTTTTCACACTTAAATTCATGTATCTTTCTGAAATTTGGTCTCGGCCCCTTGAGTGAGTGAAAAATAGAAATGTGATACCCAAAGTCCCAGGTTCGATTCCCCGCTGGGTCACTGTCTGTGCGGAGTCTGCACGTTCTCCCTGTGTCTGCATAGGTTTCCTCCGGATGTTCCGGTTTCCTCCCACAGTCCAAAGATGTGCAGGTTAGGTGGATTGGTCGTGATAAATTGCCCTCAGTGTCCAAAAAAGGTGGGGTTACTGGGTTACGGGGATAGGATGGATACGTGGGTTTAAGTAGGCTGCTCTTTCCAAGGGCCGGTACAGACTCGATGGGCCGAATGGACTCCTTCTGCACTGTAGATTCTATAATACCCATCCAAGTCCTGATAGTTATGATAATACCACAGTTATGAACAAGGTTTATTCCAATACAATTCTAGTAAGTATTGCAGAACCATGCCATGTTTCCCACTGTAACTCAGACCTGGAGTGTTTGGCTGTGGGTTCCGGTGAGCATGAGAAGCTTCCAATCAATAGTTAAAACTTCCCAAGCGATTCACACGAACGTTCAGACGTCAGGACGTCCACAGAGTCCCAACGTTCTGTGTCCATTTTCCAACAATCTCGATACCGGGAGATTTGGCCCAATGATTGTGTCTGCATGTATTTCCTGTAAACAAAACCTTACTGTTGTAACCCCAATGGATGTCCCAGAGTCAGGACTATGCGATTTTCCATGACCTTCCTGGAATAGGGGACGGGATTCTCCGACCCCCCCCGCCCGGGTCGGAGAATCGCCAGGGAGGCAGCGTGAATCCTGCCCCGCCTCTCCGATGCCAGCTGCTGATTTCTCCGGCATCGGTTTTTTGGCGGGGACGGGGATCGCGCCAGTCAGGGGCCTTTGTCAGCTGAACGGCTGCCTGTTTTCGACCAGTCCTGCCGGCTTGGTTTAGACCAGGTCCATACCGGCGGGACATGGCTCTGAGGGCAGCCTGCCTCCTCAGGGGGGCCCGGAGGGATCCGGCCCCACTGGGGCCCCCCATGGTGGCCTGGCCCGTGATCGGGCCCACCGATCTATGGGCAGGCCTGTGCCGTGGGGGCATTCTTTCCCTCCACGCCGGTCTGTGTAAAGCTCTGCCATGGCCTGAGCGCAGAAGAAACCCCCTGCGCATGCGCACGAAGCACGCAAGTGGTTCTGGGAACATGCTGGCGCTCCTGCACATGCGCCACCTCGCGCCGGCCGGCGGAGGCCGTTTGGCACCGGTTGGCATAGCGCCAATCCCACCGGGGCTGGTCTAGCCCCCGAAAGTGCGGAGGATTCCGCACTTTCCGGGTGGCCCGACGCCGGAGTGGTTCACGCCACTCTTTGGCGCCAGTACGGTCCGCCCGCCGGATACCGGAGAATGCCGGCCATGAACTTCCCCTTTAAGAGGACAGGACTTCCCTTTAAGGGTGAGAGGCTTCCTCTCTACAGAAACAGCTGTACAAAAACCCTGGCATAGCTGCAGGTCAGGGATTGAGACCCTTAGGCGAGTGGAGGGGTATTGGAATTGTATTGGAATAAACCTTGTTCATAACTGTGGTATTATCATAACTATCAGGACTGCAAAGGTTAATGAAGTGTCGAGCGTCGCCACTAGAGGGAGCTACAGTTACAACTATATAAGGCAGTGATGCTGAGCCTTCTGGGGAGAGTGTGCAGGATTTAGCTAGTGAGAGTCAGAAGTGCAGATAGTGTAAGTGAGAGCAGATCATAGTTTGAACCAGTGGTGAGATTAGCTGTAGATAAATTTAGTTTTGATGTTATTTCTGTTTATTCTTAAGGAGTATGTGTCGAATCCAAGTTAGTAGTATTCATAAACTTACAGCTTTGTTTAAGTTAAAGCTATTTTGTGATCTTTGTGAACACTACGCCAACCATGAAATGAAAATCGCTTATTGTCACGAATAGGCTTCAATTAAGTTATTGTGAAAAACCCCTAGTCGCCACATTCCGGCACCTGTCCGGGGAGGCTGATACGGGAATCGAACCGCGCTGCTGGCCTTCGGAAATAAGCAACAGAAAGAACACCACAGTAACTCCTACTACCGTCTGTGTGTTCTGCTTATCGCAGATTCAACGCTTACAATCATAGTATCCCTGCAGTGCAAAAGAAGGCCATTCTGTCCATCGAGTCTGCACTGACCCACCGAAAGAGCACTCTATCCCCGTAAGCCCGGGCATTAATCATGGCCAAGCCACCTAACCTGCACATCTTCGAACTATAGGAGGAAACCGGAGCATCCGGAGGAAACCCACGCAGACACAGGGAGAATGTACAAACTCGACACAAACAGGCAGTTGCTTAAGGCCAGAATTGAACTCGGGTGCGCACTTTCTATTGCACCATAAAACTAACTTTCTTTACAGTATTAATAGCAGAGTCCCCATTTGTAATGGAAACAGCTTGGTTTAAAACCTGTCACCGTGTTGGCGAAGAGATCTTTATCTCACAAACCACCCGACCAATGATATCAGATATTTTAAGTTCAGTAACTGATATTTCCAATTTCCAAATAACCAAAATAACAAATTCAAAAAGTTACACATTTCGTTCATTCATCGACTGCATTGCCATGTGTGTCTTTGAACGGTTTTAATTACTGTTTTAATGCCCTGGCCTCCACTAGGTTAGATTAATTTGCATACAGTTGCATGCAAAGCTGCGCAGAGTTCAGACTTGAAGAGGGATCGCAGCTTGTCACATCCACAATCAGTTAACATTGACGGCAACAAGGTGGGACTTCGGCCTGTGGAGTTCACAGATCGGGAGATTGTGACTTGCCCTCATTTATCTTATTAGGTGGAAGAGTCGGGTGAGGAGGCCATTGATGGACTCTCCGGCAGGCCTGTAAAAGGAGGGCAGCCATCTTCTTGTGGGCTCATCCACTTTCCTCCGGCTCCACCCGCTTTCGTCCGGCTCCATCCCCTTACCCCTTATCCTCAATCTATAACCCCCGAGGTCTGGACTCCGCCACCATCGGGAAAAAATTTTTTGAATCTAGATCTAATCCTGAGAATTTTGTAAATTTCTATGAGATCCCCTCTCACTCTTCTGAACTCCAATGAATATAATCCTCACCGACATAGTCTCTCCTCATAAGACAGTCCCGCCATCCCAGGAATTAGCCTGGTAAAGCTTCGCTGCACTCCCTCCATAGCAAGAACATCCTTCCTCAGATAAGGACAGCAAAACTGCACACAATACTACAGGTTGGGGCTTCACCAATGCCCCATGCAATTGAAGAAAAACATCTCTATTCCTATACTAAAATTCTCTCGCTATTTACCTTCTTTACTGCCTGTGGCTTACTATCAGCGACTGATGCACGAGGACACCAAGGTCTCGCTGAGTATCCATCTCTCTCAATTTACACCCATTCAAATAATAATCTGCTTTCCTATTTTTGTTACCGGAGTGGATAACCTCCTCACATTTATCCACATTATCCTGCTTCTGCCGACTCACTCAGCCTGTCCAAATCACGCTGAAGCATCTCTGCATCCTCCTCACAGCTCACCCTCCCACCCAACTTTGTACCATCTGCAAATGTGGAGATAATACATTTAGTTCTGTCATCCAAATCATTAATATATAATGTGAACAGTTGGGGCCCCAGCACTGGTCCTTGCCGTACCTCATGAGTCACTGCCTGCCAATCAGAAAAAGATCGATTTATTCCAACTTTTTGTTTCGTGTCTGCTAACCAGTTTTCTCGAGCCTGCAAGTTTGGTCAACACTATGTTTATCTGAGGAATCCTGCTTCAGACACCATGAAGACTTCATAGTCTTGAGTGTATTAACAGCAAGTTTTTATTAACAACTCATAACTGTATACATATAGACAGCAGAAGATGCAGGTACAGGGATGACACCACCCTAAGTTTTTCCACATCCCTGTCCATCTCTAGACTGATCCTAGCTCTGGGTCATGTGCTCTCTTACATCATTCTACCAGCGGTACTGTACTCAGTCTCACCTTAATCCTCTATATACCATCCTTGAGTAGCTCTTCAATGCATATGCTTTGACTTCACCTGTAGAAGGAGCAGCTCTCTGAAGGCTAATTTCAAATAAACCTGTTGGACTTTAGCCTGGTGTTGTGAGACTTATTACTGTACGCTTTGTCTAGTAGATCTTTCTGAAATACTGCCATGGGAATGGATGTGATCACCAACAATTCTGTCTGCTAGCTCTGCATTTGAAAATTTATGGCACATATGTTTTTCTCTGCTGACATATGGATTTTGTAGGCTGCTGTCAAAATTAAATGAATTTTAGTCGATAAATACAGAGGTTTTACCTGATGTTGAACCAGTCTCCCAAATAAGCCTTTAACTCTTCTGTTGTTAATGCTGATGTGTGATGCACGATCAATGACACAAAGACGAGAGTTGGGTGTAATCAAGGCTTTATTACACTAAGATGTGTGGCCTCCTACAGCAGCTGGCGAAGTGGCTGCTGTACTGGGAGCACTCATATTTATACTCCGCCTACTGGGTGGAGCCAACAAGGCAGGGAACTATCCCCATACCTGTAGTACAGGACCTTACCATAAAGCACCTACACCGACATCTTCTATATACAATATATACATCAGTGGTGACTACCACAATGTCTTCAGTCTGTGCAGATCTTCATTCCTCATTGTTAGGTGAATTTTTATGGCTCGCGTACCTGAATCAAGAAACTATGGGTGGGATTCTCCGTCACGCCACACCAGTTTTCATGGTAGACGGTGAAATATTAATTCAAAAATAATGTGAATATTTTTTTAAACAGGAGTCCAATGATGTCCATGCAACCATTACCAGTTGCTGTAAATATATGCCATCTGGTTCACTAATATCCTTTAGGGAAGGAAATCCTCGGGTAGCACGGCAGAGCAGTGGTTAGCACTAGGACTGCGGCACTGAGGACCCGGGTTCGAATCCAGGCCCTGGGTCACTGTCCGTGTGGAGTTTGCACATTCTCATTGTGTCTACGTGGGTTTCACCTCCACAACCCAAAGATGTGCAGGGTAGGTGGATTGGACACACTAAATTGCCCCTTAATTGGAAAAATAATAATTGGGTATTCTAAATTTATTTTAAGTAAAACGGAAGGAAATCTTTACCCGGTCTGGCCTGCATGTGACTCCAGACCCACAGCCATGTTGTTAACTCTTAATGGTCTAACAGGCCACTTGGTTCAAAGGTAATAAGGGATGGGAAACATGTGCTTGTCTTTTCAGCGATGCCCACATCCAATGACATTATCAGTTAATTTTTCACACCGCTACCAATTAGAGTCCACAATTGGCACTCTCTTCTCATGCAGTTCAAATTGTTGTTTCTTTTACAATGTGGTATTCTGTCAAATGTCCTGTTGAGTGCAAGATTAAAAGCTTCAACAGCATGTGTCTTTTTTCAGCAACACCCTCAGAATAGAAAAAAAACACAATTTCTGTCTCTTCTGATTGATCGGGGCACAAGTGAGTTTCCCGTTAATGCCCGGAATGAGAAATATAATCAATATTCAATTAACACCATCTGCCCTCTCAGGAAGATGTAAGAGATTGCACGATACAATTTCAAAGAAAAGCAACACGATTTTCCTGAGGTCCTGGCTGATAATTTCCCTTCATCCAATATCAACCAGCTTGTGATTATCCGGCCATTATCAATCAGCTGTTAATGGGAGCTTGCTGAGCGCAAATTAGATACCCGGTTTTCGATATTACAACAATGACTTCACTTGAAAAAATGTTGAGACAAGGGAGACGGTTATTTTTCTCATGAACATGTGTTAAGATCCCGGACCACACCCCAATATCTATTAGGATACCGGACAAGAACCCCAAACACTTCATAAATTTTAAATTCTATGAGGAAAGGATACTTCACTCCAGGAGTGATTCCACAGACCAATAGGTATAGAACATAGAACATAGAACAGTACAGCACAGAACAGGCCCTTCGGCCCTCAATGTTGCGCTGAGCCATGATCACCCTACTCAAACCCACGAATCCACCTTATACCCGTAACCGAACAACCCCACCCCCTGTTAACCTTACTTTTATTAGGACACTACGGGCAATTTAGCATGGCCAATCCACCTAACCCGCACATCTTTGGACTGTGGGAGGAAACCGGAGCACCCGGAGGAAACCCACGCACACAGGGGGAGGACGTGCAGACTCCACACAGACAGTGACCCAGTCGGGAATCGAACCTGGGACCCTGGAGCTGTGAAGCATTTATGCTAACCACCATGCTACCCTGCTGCCCCTAAAAGGTATCTTTTATATTGAAACAAACTCCATTGTCTAACACAGAATCAAACACATTAATATCACAGAAAATAGTTTACAGTAAACAGTTAAGTAATTCTTAACAATTGAAAGAAGCAGTTTAACTTTTACTGATCCTTTCTCTATCTCCAATTAAGCAAAGCCCATCACAGGTCAAAAGCCACTTATAAATAAAGTTAGAAAACATGGGGACACTTACAGTCCTCTGAGAAGAGATTCCTTGGAAAGACTGCTTGAAGAGAGAGATACCCTTTCAGACATGAGCTACAAGTCCGACTGCCATTTGGAGATGACTGCTTGACATGAAAGCCTTTGGCTAAAAACTTCTGCTTAGTTGCCAGCTCCTAGAAAATCTAAAAGCTGAACTGTCTGGTACAGACCTGGGCTTCTCCCATTAATTACATCATCTCTATCCACTAACTGAGTTAGAACCATCTTACTAAGGCCAACCACAACCCCTCAGTTATTTAGACTTCTTTATATAAACAAAATTTAATTGGCTCTATATAGATAAATAATATATATGAACATAGAACATAGAACAGTACAGCACAGAACAGGCCCTTCGGCCCTCGATGTTGTGCCGAGCCATGATCACCCTAATGAATTAATTATTAGGTTTAATGTGTCACATGGTTTAATGAATGATGATCTCACTTTATGACATCTTCATAGATATCATAAACTTTACAGTGCAGAAGGAGGCCATTCAGCCCATCGAGTCTGCACTGGCTCTTGGAAAGAGCACCCTACCCAAGGTCAACACCTCCACCGTATCCCCATAACCCAGTAACCCCACCCAACACTAAGGGCAATTTTGGACACTAAGGGCAATTTATCATGGCCAATCCACCTAATCCGCACATCTTTGGACTGTGGGAGGAAACTGGAGCACCCGAAGGAAATCCACGCACACACAGGGAGGATGTGCAGACTCCACATAGACAGTGACCCAAGCCGGAATCGAACCTGGGACCCTGGAGCTGTGAAGCAATTGTGCTATCCACAAGGCTACCGTGCTGCACCTTCTACAGACACAAAGTCTGTCTGTATGTTAAACAAATATTTAAAAAAATATTACTTTATATATATACTGTAAAGGTCTTCCTGTTGATTCTTTATTTTTTGTCATTATTATTTTTGATCCATGGTTGCTTAATGACCATGTATCTTTAAGTCAAGCAGCGGAGAGAATGAGGAATTCAAGGAGTTGCAACATAGTATACGGTACTGCTAGCTTTGGACAGTAAGACCCAGACTTTTCGGCACCCGAGAGATTGGGTGAGACTCAGTTCAATTGATCGGCTGGTGGCCAGTGAATTGGCCAAAAGGCTGTATTCTGCCTGGTAACGGGGATTGAATCCTGCCTGAGTGGGATGATTTCCAGAGACCCAAGGAAAGCAGTTTGACACTCAGGACAATGGACATTCTCTCTCTTCTCTCTCTCTCCAAAAAGCTGTGAGTTGATGTATTTGTGAACCTACAGAGAACCTGAATAAATGAATCTATAGCAAAACCATTCCATGCTGCGGACAGAGACCTGGTTCTGAGGCTTACTTTGAAGGAAGTCTGCTTAAAGATAACCATCTGAAACAGAGTCATTACCTTTTACTCATGTTTTTCGCCCCTCTCCTCCCTTTGTGCTTGTCTGTCTTTTGTGTATGTGTGTAAAGAATGGGGGTAAGTTAAAGTGGGGGAATTAGGAATTAGATGAGTTAACCAGTTGTATTTGCGGAATATTTAATTATAGCTCTAGTTATATTTTTAAAATAATTGTGTTTAAACTTACAAACCAGGGCCGGAATTCTCCCCTACCCGGCGGGGCGGGGGGTCCCGGCGTAGCGGAGTGACGCCAACCACTCCGGCGTCGGACCTTCCCAAATGGGCCAAGCACTTACATTGAGGGGCTAGGCCTGCGCCGGAGTGGTTGGCACCACGCCGACTGGCGCCAAAACTGGCGCCAACGGCCTTTGATGCCCGCTGCCCGGCGCCGGGGCTGGCCGAAAGGCCTTCGCCGGTTCGCGCATGCGCCGGTGCGTCAGATGCCGCTGACGTCACCACTGGCGCACGCGTGCTGGGGGATTCTCTTCCGCCTCCGCCATGGTGGAGGCCGTGGCGGCGGCGGAAGAAAAAGTGCTTCCACGGCACTGTCCCGCCCGCCAATCGGTGGGCCTCGATCGCGGGCCTGGCCACCGTGGGGGAACCCCCCAGCGTTTGATCGCCCTGCGCCCCCCCCAGGACCCCGGGGTCCCGCTCGCGCCGCTGATCCCACCGCCAACAGAGGTGATTCAAACCACGGCGGCGGGATTGGCCTCTCAGCGGCGAGACTTCGGCCCATTGTGGGCCGGAGAATCGCCGCAGGGGGCTCGCCGATCGACGGGGCGTGATTCCCGCCCCCGCCAATTCCCGGGTGGCGGAGAATTTCTGCCACGGCGGGGGCGGGATTTTTGCCGGCCCCGGGTGATTCTCCGACCCTGCAGGGGAGAATTGCGCCCCTGGTGACTGTAATTATTGGGCAGCCAAGGGCCAAACACTTTGGGTATTTTTCTAAGAATTATTGGTTAATTCAATTGCGTTGCGACTCTGGGTCAGGGGGGGGGGGCTGAAAGTGACTGCGCTCTTGCCCAGGGTGTACTAACCCAGGCTTTTAATAACATTACTGCAACATATATATCTAATACAAATTCTCTAAAAATTTCCAACATTCATCATACACGACAATCTGTATAAAATTTGGGCGATGCTCAAAACCAAGTATAATATGGTACAAGATAGATTGAACCGGAGCATCCTCGTTTCACAGATTTCCCATCTCACTAACTCTAGTCAGAAGATCTGCAGTTGCGGGAATCATTTCTGGCATCAATAATCTTGCATGTGTCAGAGGAGAACTGCCAGGTCTCTAAGCCCATCCTGATTTGCTTTAGCTGTGTCCCCAAAGAGGGTTTTCAATGTAGCTTTTCAGACTTCTCGTGATCAAAATGGAGTCAAATTTGTCTTAGTTTGCATTTCCCTTAACTGCATAATAAATCTGGTAAAAACTGAAGGAGTTCGTGGCTGATTGACAGAGAGTTGAATTATATGATAGTTTGATAGTAAATGGAGATAAGCTTGACATCTCTGGCTCACTAAACTTTTCCAGTGCTGTGTTGCAATGTTTCGTTTCTTGCGAAATGCTTTTAAGTCCTTGGCTTGATTTGAACACCAAATAATGATATCCCTTCTTATGAAAGGTCCTTTCTGTTTGCCAACTGTTTTCAGTCGAGGCTGTATAGCTAACACTGAAGAAAAATACAGCTAATAAAAGGTGTTAGGAAGCTTGCAGACTAGGCAGTTAAGCAGCAGTAAGAATTACATTGATTATAAGATAGAATGTACAGCTTGGAAACAGGACATTCAACCAAGCTGCTCTATCTCTATATTTATACAACATGGCAGCCTCTTCAACCTGTTCCTGTACTATAAGTATACCCAACATTCTCGTGCTTGTATTGGAGGGAGGAAAACATTGGGCATTAAAAGTTAAAGAAAACCAGAACTAGCATCACTGTGAAATTCAGAATTTTTTACATTAATGTTAAGGATTCTGGTCAACGTTGAGAATGTGTGCGTTTTGAAAATGAAGGACTTTCCATTATGAAAATGCAAAAACAACTCTCTCCATCTTCCACCCTGTTTCAATCAGCTACCCTACTCCACCCAATCACAGCTCACTGCTTCTCTACTCTGCTCAATCACAGTTCGCTGCTTCACTTCTCCGCCCAATCACAGCTCACTGCTTCTCTACTCTGCTCAATCACAGTTCGCTGCTTCACTTCTCCGCCCAATCACAGCTCACTGCTTCTCTACTCTGCTCAATCACAGTTCGCTGCTTCACTTCTCCGCCCAATCACAGCTCACTGCTTCTCTACTCTGCTCAATCACAGTTCGCTGCTTCACATCTCCGCCCAATCACAGCTCACTGCTTCTCTACTCTGCTCAATCACAGTTCGCTGCTTCACATCTCCGCCCAATCACAGCTCACTGCTTCTCTACTCTGCTCAATCACAGTTCGCTGCTTCACTTCTCCGCCCAATCACAGCTCACTGCTTCTCTACTCTGCTCAATCACAGTTCGCTGCTTCACTTCTCCGCCCAATCACAGCTCACTGCTTCTCTACTCTGCTCAATCACAGTTCGCTGCTTCACATCTCCGCCCAATCACAGCTCACTGCTTCTCTACTCTGCTCAATCACAGTTCGCTGCTTCACTTCTCCGCCCAATCACAGCTCACTGCTTCTCTACTCTGCTCAATCACAGTTCTCTGCTTCACTTCTCCTCCCAATCACAGGTTCTCTTCTCTGGAGGGGTCGGCACACTGGCGCGATAGTTAGCACGGCTGCCTCACGACGCCGCGGACCCGTGTTCGATGCCAGCCCCGGGTCACGGTCCGTGTGGAGTTTGCACATTTCCCCCGTGTGTGCGTGGGTCTCATCCCCACAACCCAAAAAGATGTCCACGATAGGTGGATTGGCCACGCTAAATTGCCCCTTCATTGGAAAAAAAAGGAATTGGGTACTCTAACTTTATTTTAAACAAAGATTCTATTCCCTACCCAATCACAGCTTCTCTTCTTCATCCAATAATATCTCCCACCTTTTTGTTTTAGATAGGAGTGGGATCAATGTAAACTGCCCTGATTTCCTCGCTTTCTACCCATCCATACACAGCAAGGTGTTTATTGATTTCGACTTTCCCCAACCCTCAAGTTTGGAGGATTCAAATTCTTTATCAAAAACTTGAACTGCAAACTTGAGGTAAGATAAAATAAAAAGCGTTGGTTTATATTTTACGTGTACAGATACGCGAGAGAAGCTTTGCAACGTCAGCCCTCTTTGCACACGCACCACATACAGTAAACAGCAGATAAGGTAAGAGAGGTCAGGGCAGAACCACAAAACAACTTAATGGTTTATGTGGACCCAGAGTCCAGAATCTAATGGAATCTTTCTTCAGAGGGGAAGTTGGCTGATCCTGTCTTCATTGAAGCCTACTCGTGACAATAAGCGATTTTCACATTCACTTTCCAGAAGCGAGACTTCCCCAATGGGAGAAGGAACATGGAGTGAGTTAGTCTTGGAGGCACGAGTTCCAATTTTCCAGTAATTTGTTGTTTTGATGAGGCCGGATTTCTTCCTGCTGCCACCTGCTTCATGGTGGAAAGCACAACCTGTTGACTAGATTCCTGTTCTCGTCGGAGTAACCGACTATAAAGATCAAAGGCTGCATAGTTAGAAGGGTCCCGATAGCTGGCCATGTGATACTCATTTCAGGTTGTTAAAGTAGAATAGTTAACACTTAGGCCATTAGCACTATAATTGGAGATTAGGACTAGTGAACGGCTGACTTTGTCTGTAGTTGGCTCGAGCAGACAGACCATCTACTGGGCCATTGTATTAGCTTGGCTGGAATATCTGTGCGATGCAAAGAGTGTTACATTCCAAACGCTGACGGTGTTAGCTAACCTTTGTTCACTTTGAAACAGCTCAGAATCTTCCAAAGTCAGCATGTGACCAGCAGGAGCCATCTGGTTAGCTCGGCAGTCGTCCATTCTAAAAAGCATTTAAAAAATGACTATATAAAGTAGTCCAGCTGACAAAAATATATATTCTTTTTCTTCACATTTCAACGCTCCTCTTCAGACAAGTTGCTCCCAGCTTCTTTCAGCTTGGTTTATTCCATGACCCCTTCATTTTGATACCATTTTCTATCCACCTCATTGCTGTTCAAATCACTTTTTTCTTCATCGCCCTTCGTGAGGAGGTTGTGGTGTTGTGGTATTATCATTGGACTAGTGATTCAGAGACCTAGGGTAATACTTTGGGGATCTGGGTTCGAATCCCACCACAGTAGTTGGTAGAATTGGGTTTCAATTTAAAAAAAATCTGTAATTGAAAATCTGATAATGATTGTCGGGTTCGCTAATGCCCCTTTGGGAAGGAAATCTGCCGTCTTTACCTGGTCTGGCCTACATGTGATTCTAGACCTCCTTACTAACATCTTGACAAGCAACAGCCTGACATAAACCTGACCATGAAATCAGACAATGTCCCAGACACCATCATCACCATCCCTGGGTACGTCCTGTCCCATCTGCAAGACAGATCCAGCAGAGGTGGTAGCACAGTGGTATACAATGGGGATGGAGCTGCTCTGGCAGTCCTCATCATTGATTCTGGACCAAACAAGGACAAGGTAACCTCCTGCTGGTTACCACATACTTCCCCCACCCATCAGCTGATGAATCAGACATCTTTCATGTTGAACACTATTTGGAGGAAGCACTGATGGTGGCAAGGGTGCAGAATGTACTCTGTTAGGGGGACTTCAATGTCCATCACCACAATTCCTGGGATAGTTTTTGAACGGATGTACCAACTCAAAGTTGGGCTTCCATGAGGTGCTGTGGGGCACCAGCAGCATCAGAAATGTATCCAACCACAATCTGTAACCACACAGCCTGGCACATCCCCCACTCTACCATTCACACCAAGCCAGGGGATCAACCCTGGTTCAATGAAGAATGCAGGAGAACATACCAGGAGCCGCACCAGACATACCTAAAAATTAAATGTCAAAAACTGATGAAGCTACAACACAGAACTACTTGTGTGCCAAAGAACTTAAGCAACAAGTGATAGACAGAGCTAAGCGATCCCACAACCAATGGGTCAGATTTAAGCTCTGCAGTCAGGCCATATATAGCCGTGAATAGGATGGAGAATTAAACAACTCACTGGAGGAGGAGGCTCCACAAATATCCCTGTTATAACCTCCACGAGACAAACGGGGATAACTTGATTAATCTCTGCTGTAAGGGGGGGATTGGTGGAGGCTCAACAGCAGGATTGTTAATATCGTACCTTGAAGGCCAGCCGACGTAGGAGCTGAGCTGCAGAGCAGTCCTGACTGGGACTGTTACTTCTAAATACTTTATTTTTGGTAATAACCCATTTTTTTGACTCTCCGTCCTTGACTACTCAAATCCCCATCCTCAATGATGGAGGAGCCCAGCACATCTGTGCAAAAGACAAGGCTGAAGTACTCACAACAATCTTCAGCCAAAAGTGTTGAGTGGATGATCCATCTCTGTCTCCTCCGGAGCTGGCCAGTGTAATGATATGTAGAATATCATTTGTTTATTATTTAATAACCGAACTGTAAGTTACGATAGGTGCCATATGCATAGACTGAGATTCTAGCATCCAACCACAGGTGGCGTGGTGACAGGAGTAGGTCGCTAAAAGATAGGCCTCATGGAGATGGGATGTTATCTCTTGGACAACAGCACAGACAAAGAATCTGGACAACGGACTTCCGGTGGCGGCGATGTCCGAGTGAGCCGCACATTCGGTGGGCTCTCACTCCGGCGGGACTGAACAGCTGTTTCCCCGCGATAGCGGGACCACGGAGGCGGCAGAAAGGCTGCCGGGAACAGAAGAGGAGAGCGGGCTGCAGAAAATGAAAGTGTGGGAGGCCAGCAGGTGAGGAAGAAAGAGAGAGAGACGGAGGCAAGGAGGAAGCTGACCTGCAGGGTAAGATGGCGGACCCACGGACCTTCCTTCCTCCAGGACAAAGGGAAAAAAAAGTTTGGAGTTGCTGAGGAGGGACAGCTTGGACCCACTTCAGATGCCCAGGAGGGGGTAAAAATTTAAGGTGCTGGGCAAAGGAAAGCGGCAGCGAAGGCGCTGAGGAGCGGGCTGCGGCATATGGAACAGCGGGATTCCAGAAGGCAGAAGAAGAAGGAGAAAAAGGGACAGAGACAAGGACCTGAAGAAAATTACCTGGGACCTAAGATGGCGGACACACGGACCCCGGACTCAGCAATCCAGTTGGCGCTGGATAACATGCTCCAGGTAATGAAGTCCAGTTTTGAAGCGCTGAAGCGGGACAGCTTGGACCCAATCCAGAAAGCGGTGGATCAGCTGAACCAGAGGATGGACGCCCAGGATGTGAAAGTTAAGGAGCTGGGAGAGGCGGTGGAGGAGCAGGCGGATGCGCAAACGGTTGCAGCGGTAGAAGTGGACGGCCTGAAAGAGCGGCAGAGAAGACTGCTGGACAGAGTGGAGGAGCTGGAGAATAGAATCCGCAGGAACAATCTGAGGATGGTCGGCCTCCCGGAGGGGACGGAGGGAGCTGATGCTGCAGCGTTTGTAGCAGACCTGCTGAAGCAGCTGATGGGAGCCGAAGCCTTTCCACGACCGTTGGAGCTGGAGGGGGCACACAGAGTGCAGGCAAGGCAGGGGCGGCCGGGCGGACCCCCCCGCCCGATGGTGATTAGGTTCCACAGGTTCGTGGACAAGGAGCGGGTGCTGCAGTGGGCAAAGAGCGCCAGGAGCAGCACGTGGAACAACAGTGTTCTCCGCATTTATCAGGATCTAAGCCAGGAGGTGGCTCGGCGGCGAGCAGCCTTTAAGAATGTCAAGGAGGTGCTGTTCAAGAAGCACGTGAAGTTTGGTCTGCTGTTCCCAGCCCGGTTATGTGTCACGCACCAGGGTCAACACCACTACTTCTCCGAGCCCGAAGAAGCGATGGATTTTGTGAGGGACCTGGGGCTGGTCCCGAAAGGAGGCCCCAAGGACGCGAGTTAGGGCCCGAGGATTTCTGTGGGAAGGAACGCCGAATGTGCCTGGACCGCTGCTCAACGGTTTGCTGGGCCAAAGGGGCCAAGCGGAACATTTGAGACTCTTTCCTTTGTTCATGGACATTTATGTGCTTTTTCTCTTTTTTCTGTGGTTTTTTTCCCTTTTTATGGGGTTTTTTTTTTATTTTTTTTTTTTATTTTTATTTTTTCCTGTTTGGGCTTTTTGTGCAGCTCGTGGAAGACACTGGAACCGGCTTGCCCCAGTGGGTGGGGAGGAGGGCGGGGAAACAAGGGGAATGGGACAGGAAGGCGCCGGAGTGTTGAGTCACCGGGCTAGCAGATTGGCTAGTCAAGGAAGTCAGATGGGGGGGGAAGTAACAGCCAGTAGATGGCGGGGGTGGGGGTATCGGGGGATGGGGTTAGGGGAGGGGGGGGTTGTTCTGCTGACGGGAGAGGGACTTGAAATAGGCACTGGAAAGGAGGTCGAGGGTGGAGGCAGCCGAAGGGCGGGCCAGGAATGGCGCGACGCACGGGTCAGGGGCCGGCCCGAGAAAGGCTATGGCTGACCGGCGGGGTGGGGGGGGTGGGATGTGCCCCCCGACCAGGCTGATCACCTGGAACGTCAAGGGACTGAATGGGCCGGTTAAGAGGGCGCGGGTGTTCGCGCACTTGCGGGCCCTGAGGGCGGACGTAATTATGTTGCAGGAGACACATCTGAAAGTGTCAGACCAGACCAGGCTAAGGAAGGGCTGGATTAGCCAGGTCTTCCACTCGGACTTGGACTCGAAGTCCAGAGGGGTGGCAATCATGATCAACAAGCGCGTGCAATTTGAGGCAGAGGGCATATCTGCAGACAGGGGGGGCAGATACCTGATGGTACGGGGCAGACTGGAGGGGAGAAGGGTGGTGCTGGTGAATATATATGCCCCGAACTGGGATGATGTGGACTTTATTAAAAGAGTGCTGGGGAAGATCCCGGACTTGGATTCTCGCAAGCTAATAATGGGAGGGGACTTTAACATGGTCCTTGACCCGACTTTGGATCGGTCGGGTCCCAGAACGGGTAGACTCTCAGCAATGGCAAGGGAGCTGAAAGGGTTTATGGGGCAAATGGGGGCAGTGGACCCCTGGAGAGAGGGACAGCCAACAGGAAGGGGCTACTCGTTTTACTCGCACGTCCATAAAGTATATTCCAGGATAGATTTCTTTGTAATAAGCAGGGACTGTATGGGGGAGGTAAAGAACACGGAATACTCAGCAATTACCATTTCAGACCATGCCCCGCATTGGGTGGACCTGCAGTTCGGGGGAGCGAGTTATCAACGCCCGCAATGGAGGCTAGATGTGGGACTGCTGTCGGAGGAGGGGATCTGCGAGAGGCTTCGGAAATGTATAAAAAATTACCTGCAGGTGAATGACACTGGGGAGGTCTCAGCGGCGACCGTGTGGGAGGCGCTAAAGGCAGTAGTTCGGGGGGAGCTGATTTCAATTGGGGCCCACAAAGCCAAGGCAGACCGGGCAGAGATGGATAGATTGGTCAGGGAAATGGGCCGGATAGATGAAGAGCACGCGGAGTCCCCGGGGGAGGTTTTACTCAGGGAAAGGCGGAGGCTACAGGCGGAACTGGGGGCACTATCCACGAGCAGGGCCGTGGAACAGCTTAGGAAGGCGAGGGGAGTGGTGTACGAGTATGGGGAAAAGGCTAGCAGGCTGTTAGCGCAGCAACTCAGGAGGAGGGAGGCGGCCAGGGAAATAGGTAGAGTGAGGGACGAGGGGGGGCGCAAAGTGGAGGATCCGGCAGAATTGAATAGGGTATTCCGGGACTTCTATCGTAAGCTGTATACTTCGGAGCCGCCGGAAGAACCGGAGGGGATGAAAAGGTTTCTGGACGGGTTAACATTCCCAACAGTTGGGGGGGGGCAAGTGGAAGAGCTGGGCGCCCCGATTAGAGTAGAGGAGGTATTGGGGGGCCTAAAGGCCATGCAATCGGGGAAGTCCCCGGGGCCGGATGGATACCCAGTAGAGTTTTATAGGAAGTTCTCTGAGCTGGTGGGCCCGGTCTTGGCGAGGGTTTTCAATGAGGCAAGGGACAGAGGGACCCTGCCGCCGACAATGTCACAAGCCACCATATCTCTGATATTGAAGCGGGGTAAAGACCCGGAGGTGTGCGGGTCCTACAGGCCAATCTCCCTGATTAATGTAGACGCCAAGCTCCTGGCAAAGGTACTGGCGGGGAGAATGGAGGACTGTGTACCGGAGGTGATTGGGGAGGATCAAACTGGGTTCGTTAAAGGTCGGCAGCTGGCGGCCAATCTGAGGAGATTGCTCAACGTGATAATGATGCCCCCGGCGGGTAGAGATGTGGAGGTAGTGGTGGCAATGGACGCCGAGAAGGCCTTTGACCGGGTAGAGTGGGACTATCTATGGGAGGTGCTCGGACGGTTTGGGTTCGGGGAGGGATTGGTGGATTGGATCAAATTATTATATCAGGCCCCGAGGGCCAGCGTCAGGACTAACAGAGAAGTGTCGGAGTACTTTAGGTTGTACCGAGGGACCAGGCAGGGCTGCCCGCTCTCCCCGCTGCTGTTTGCGCTGGCCATAGAGCCGCTGGCGATGGCGCTGAGAGCCGCAGAGGGTTGGAAGGGGATGGTGAGGGGCGGGGTTGAACACAGGGTTTCTCTTTATGCAGACGACCTGCTCCTGTACGTGTCGGACCCAGTTGCCGGGATGGGAACTATACTGGGAATGCTGAGGGAGTTCGGCCAGTTCTCAGGATACAAATTAAATACGGTCAAGAGTGAAATGTTTGTGGTCCAGGCAAGGGGCCAGGAGAATAGATTGAGAGGGCTACCGTTTAGGCTGGTTGAGGAAAATTTCCGGTATTTGGGAATCCAGGTGGCACGAGACTGGGGCAGGCTGCATAAGTTAAATTTGGCCAGGGTGGTGGAGCAAATGAAGGGAGAGTTTCGGAGATGGGATGCACTCCCGCTGTCGCTGGCAGGGAGGGTGCAGACTGTAAAGATGACAATCCTCCCTCGATTTTTGTTTATTTTTCAGTGCCTCCCGATCTTTATCCCACAGTCCTTCTTCAAAAGAGTTAACGGGCTGATCATGAGCTTTGTCTGGGCGGGAAAGTCTCCGCGGGTAAAGAAGGCGATGTTGGAGAGGAACCGCAGCGAGGGAGGGCTGGCTTTGCCGAGTCTGGTCAATTATTACTGGGCGGCCAACATCGCTATGATAAGGAAGTGGATGGTGGGTACGGGGTCTATTTGGGAGCGGGTGGAGGCGGCTTCGTGCAGGGGCTCCAGTTTGGAAGCCCTGGTCACGGCTCCTCTACCGCTGCCGCCGGCCAAGTACACCACCAGCCCGGTAGTGGTGGCGACCCTGCGGATATGGGGCCAGTGGAGGAGGCATGTGGGGGAGATGGGGGCGTCTGTCTGGGCGCCAATCTGCGACAACCATCGGTTTGCCCCCGGCAGTATGGATGGGGGGTTCCGAGTATGGCGGCGAGCAGGGGCGGGAAGGGTGGGTGATATGTTCCTGGAAGGGAGCTTCGCGAGTTTGAGGAGCTTGGAGGAGAAATTTGGGGTGGTAAGGGGAAATGATTTTAGATACCTACAGTTGCGGGACTTTGTTCGTAGACAGGTCCCATCTTTCCCGCGCCTCCCGCCAATGGGGATCCTAGACAGAATAGTCTCTGGGAGGGATGAAGGGGAGGGTAGAGTCTCGGGTATTTATAAGGTGCTCATGAGGGAGGAAGGGTCCCAGACAGAGGAACTGAAACTTAAATGGGAGGAGGAGCTAGGCGGGGAAATGGAGGATGGGCTGTGGGCAGAGGCCCTGAGTAGGGTAAACTCGACCGCGACATGTGCTAGGCTCGGGCTGATCCAATTTAAGGTCGTTCACCGGGCCCATATGACGGTGGCTCGGATGAGCAAATTTTTCGGGATAGAGGACAAATGCGCTAGGTGTGCGGGAGGACCAGCGAACCATGTTCACATGTTTTGGGCATGCCCTGAGCTGAGGGGGTACTGGGAGGGATTTGCGGGGGTCATGTCCCAGGTGCTAAAAACAAGGGTGGTGATGAGCCCAGGGGTGGCAATTTTTGGGGTTTCGGAAGACCCGGGCGTCCAGGGGGAGAAAGAGGCCGATGTGCTGGCCTTTGCTTCCCTGATAGCCCGGCGACGAATACTATTGGCGTGGAGGGACTCAAAGCCCCCGAAGACGGAGTGGTGGCTAGCGGACATGTCGAGTTTCCTGGGGATGGAAAAAATCAAGTTCGCCTTGAGGGGTTCTGTGCAGGGGTTCACCCGGAGGTGGCAACCATTTATTGACTTCTTTGCGGGAGAGTGAGCGTCAGCAGGGGGGGGGGGGGGGGGGGGGGGGGTTAGAGTAGAGTAGGAGGGAAAATATGGCGGGTAGTACCGATGGGAGGGGAGCGGGCTTGTGCAATATGTTACGGTGGAAGTATTGAAAGAACGTGGATGTTTGCACATTTTTGCCTTTTTTGCTTCCTTTCTGATGATGTCTGTAACTGTTTATAAAGCCAAAAACTACCTCAATAAAATTGTTTATTAAAAAAAAAAAGAATCTGGACAACGAGCACTGAGCACAGTTGTATATTTAGTTATTAACAAGAGTTAACCATAATTATTTGCATTTAGCCATAATATCCAATTGCAATCTTACATCATAGAAACCCTTTAGTGATTTAGAGGCAATTAATCAACAGTTTTGTTCATTTACAGAGCTGTATGTTTTCTGAGCACCTCAACCACAAAGACTTCGCCATCCGTGCATGCAGAGAACATTACACCCAGTATCACAGATGTCAGTCTTCAGCCAATATGATTCGATCCATGTGATATCAAGAAACAGCCGAAGGCACTGGATACTGCCAAGGCCATGGGTCCTGACAGTACTTTAGTCTTGTGCTCCAGAACTTGCTGCACCCCAAGCTACAACAGCGACAACACTGGCATCTACCTGGCAATGTGGAAAATTGCCCAGGATGTCGTGTAGACAAGACACAAGACAAATACAACCCAGCCAATTACCGTCCCATCAATGTACTCTCAATCATGAGTAAAGTAATGGAAGGGTCATCAGCAGTTACTCAGCGATGACCTGCTCACTGACGCTCAGTTTGGGTTCTGCCAGGGTCCAAAGAGCTACAGTGCAGAAGGAGGCCATTCGGCCCATCGAGTCAGTACCAAAACTCTGAAAGAGCACCCTACCTAGCTCTGAAAGAGCACCCAACTAGGCCCACTGCCCCGTCCCATCCCCACAACCTCATAGCCCCATCTTACCTGCACATTCCTGGACACTATGGGACAATTTAGCACAGCCAATCCACTTAGCCTATACATATTTGGATTGTGAGAGGAAACCTAAGCATCTGGAGGAATAATAATAATTTTAGTAGTGTCACAAGTAGGCTTACATTAACACTACAATGAAGTTACTGTGAAAATCCCCTAGTCGCCAACCTCCTGTGCCTGTTCGGGTACACAGAGGGAGAATTCAGAATGAACAAGTACATCTTTCGGGACTTATGGGAGGAAACCACCTGGAGGAAACCCATGCAGTCACAGGGAGAACATGCAGAGTCCGCACAGACAGCGACCCAAACCGGGAATCGAACCTGGGTCCCTGGTGCTGTGAAGCAACAGTGCTAACCAATGTGCTACTGTGCCACCCTGATTCAGCCGTACCGTCATGGTACCTCATTACAGCTTTAATTCAAACAGGGACAAAAGAACTGAACTCCAGAGGTGGGACTGACTGCCTTGGCATCGAGAAGGCAGCTCCTGTTAGACCGCAGGACGGCTCTGGAGCTGCGCATGGACTCACTTTGGAGCATCCGCGATGCTGAGGAGGTCGTGGATAGCACGTTCAGTGAGTTGGTCACACCGCAGATTGGAATTGGTGATGGAGACAGGGAATGGGTGACTAAAAGGCAGAGAAAGAGAAGGAAGGCAGTGCAGGTGTCCCCTGCGGTCATCTCCCTCCAAAACAGGTATACCGTTTTGGATACTGTTGGGGGAGATAACTCATCAGGAGAAGACAGTAGTAGCCAGGCTCATGGCACCGTGGCTGGCTCTGCTGCACAGAAGGGCGGGAAAAAGACTGACAGGGCTATAGTCATAGGGGATTCAATTGTAAGGGGAGTAGACAGGCGATTCTGTCGTCGAAAACGAGACTCCCGAATGGTATGTTGCCTCCCGGGTGCTCGGGTCAGGGATGTCTCCGATCGGCTGTAGGACATACTGAAGGGGGAGGGTGAACAGCCAGTTGTCGTGGTGCATATAGGCACCAACGATATAGGTAAAAAAAAGGGATGAGGTCCTACAATCAGAATTTAGGGAGTTAGGAGATAAGTTAAAAAGTAGGACCTCACAGGTAGTAATCTCAGGATTGCTACCAGTGCCACGGGACAGTCAGAGTAGAAATTCAAGAATAGTCAGAATGAATACGTGGCTTGAGAGATGGTGCAGGAGAGAGGGGTTCAGATTTTTGGGACATTGGAACCAGTTCTGGGGGCGGTGGGACCATCACAAACCGAATGTCAGGACTGGAACCAATGTCCTAGGGGGTGCTTTTGCTAACACTGTTGGGGAGGTTTTAAACTAATGTGGGAGGGGGATGGGAACCAGATTAGGAAGTTAGAGGTCAGTAAAGAAGTAGCAACTAAAGCCAGTAAGGTACGAGACAATAAACTCAATGTGACTAAGGGGAAAATTAGACAGGGAAGAGATAATGAACGCAAAGGGACAGGTGCTCTGAGGTGTATTTGTTTTAATGCGAGAAGTGTAGCAAGTAAGGCAGATGAATTTAGGGCTTGGATCAGTACCTGGGAATATTATGTTATTGGTATTACTGAGACTTGGTTGAGGGAAGGGCAGGACTGGCAACTGAATATCCCAGGGTATAGATGCTTCAGGAAGGATAGAGAGGGAGGTAGAAGGGGTGGAGGAGTTGCATTACTCGTCAGAGATGATATCACAGCTGTGATTAAGGAGGGCACGATGGAGGATTTGAGCACTGAGGCAATATGGGTGGAGCTGAGAAATAGGAAGGGTGCAGTAACATTGTTGGGACTTTACTACAGACCTCCCAAAAGCGAGCATGAAGTAGAGGTACAAATATGCAGACAGATTATAGAAAAATGTAGGAGCAATAGGGTGGTTGTGATGGGAGATTTTAAGTTCCCCAACATTGAATGGGATTTGTGTAATGTTGGAGGTGTAGATGGAGCAGAGTTTGTAAGGAGCACCCAGGAGAGTTTTTTAGAGCAGTATGTAAATAGTCCAACTCGGGTAGGGGCCATACTGGACCTGGTATTGGGGAATGATCCCGGCCAGGTGGCTGATGTTTCAGTCGGTGATTACTTTGGGAATAGCGATCACAATTCTGTAAGTTTTAGAATACTCATGGACAAGGACAAGAGTGGTCCGAAAGGAAGAGTACTAAATTGGGGAAAGGCAGAGTATAACAAGATTCGGCAGGAGCTAGGGAATGTGGATTGGGAGCAGCTGTTTAAGGGTAAATCCACATTTGAAATATGGGAGTCTTTTAAGAAAATGTTGATTAGAGTGCAGGACAGACATGTCCCTGTGAAACTGAGAGATAGAAATGGCAAGATTAGGGAACCATGGGTGACGGGTGAAATTGTGAGACTAGCTAAAATGAAAAAGAAAGCATACATATGATCGAGGCAACTCAAAACTGATGAAGCTTTGGAGGAATATCGGGAAAGTAGGACGAATCTCAAATGCGCAATAAAGAGGGCTAAAAGGGGTCATGAAATATCTTTGGCTAACAGGGTTAAGGAAAATCCCAAAGCCTTTTATTCGTATGTAAGGAGCAAGAGGGTAACTAGAGAAATGATTGGCCCACTCAAAGACAAAAGAGGGAATTTATGCGTGGAGTCAGAGGAAAAGAGTGAGATTCTTAATGAGTACTTTGCATCGGTACTTTGCTGAGGAAGTGGGGAGGCTGCAGGAGGATCTAGACAGTTTGGGAGAGTGGTGCAGGAAATGGCTGATGCATTTCAACGTGAGAAAATGTGAGGTCTTGCACTTTGGAAAAAAGAATCCAAGCATAGACTACTTTCTAAACGGTGAGAAAATTCATAATGCCAAAGTACAAAGGGATCTGGGAGTGCTAGTCGAGGATTCCCTAAAGGTAAACATGCAGGTTGAATCCGTGATTAAGAAAGCGAATGCTATGTTGTCATTTATCTCAAGAGGGTTGGAATATAAAAGCAGCGATGTGCTACTGAGCCTTTATAAGGCTCTGGTTAGGCCCCATTTGGAGTACTGTGTCCAGTTTTGGGCCCCACATCTCAGGAAGGACATACTGGCACTGGAGCGTGTCCAGCGGAGATTCACACGGATGATCCCTGGAATGGCGGGTCTAGCATATGAGGAACGGCTGGCGTTCCTGGGATTGTATTCATTGGAGTTCAGAAGGTTAAGGGGAGATCTAATAGAAACTTACAAGATAATACATGGCTTAGAAAGGATGGACGCAAAGAAACTGTTTCCGTTAGGCGAGGAGTCGAGGACCCGTGGGCACAGCCTTAGAATTAGAGGGGGTAAATTCAAAACAGAAATGCGGAGACATTTCTTCAGCCAGAGAGTGGTGGGCCTGTGGAATTCATTGCCGCAGAGTGCAGTGGAGGCCGGGACGCTAAATGGCTTCAAGGCAGAGATAGATAAATTCTTGATGTCGCGAGGAATTAAGGGCTATGGGGAGAATGCTGGGAGGTGGAGTTGAAATGCCCATCAGCCATGATTGAATGGCGGAGTGGACTCGATGGGCCGAATGGCCTTACTTCCACTCCTATGTCTTATGGTCTTATGGTCTTATGGTATTCACAAAGGAGAGGGGCAAGACGGATGTTGAGGCTAGGGATGGATGTTTAAACACTCTAGGTCAAATTGTCATACGGAAGGGGGAAGTTTTGGGTATTCTAAAAGACATTAAAGTGGAAAAGTCCCTAGGACCGGATGGGATCTATCCCAGGTTACTGAGGGAAGCGAGAGTTGAAATAGCTGGGGCCTTAACAGACATCTTTGCAGCATCCTTGAGGACGGATGAGGTCCCGGAGGACTGGAGAATTGCTAATGTTGTCCCATTGTTTAAGAAGGGTAGCAGGGATAATCCAGGGAATTATAGACCTGTGAGCTTGACGTCAGTGGTAGGCAAACTGTTGGAGAAGATACTGAGGGATAGGATCTATTCACATCTGGAAGAAAATAGACTTATCAGTGATAGGCAGCATGGTTTTGTGCAGGGAAGGTCATGTCTTACAAACCTAATAGAATTCTTTGAGGAAGTGACAAAGTTAATTAATGAGGGACGAGCTGTAGATGTCATATACATGGACTTTAGTAAGGCGTTTGATAAGGTTTCCCATGGCAGGCTGATGGAAAAAGTGAAGTTGTATGGGGTTCAGGGTGTACTAGCTAGATGGATAAAGAACTGGCTGGGCAACAGGAGACAAAGAGTAGTGGTGGAAGGGAGTGTCTCAAAATGGAGAAGGGTGACTAGTGGTGTTCCACAGGGATCCGTCCTCGGATCACTGCTGTTTATGATCTACATAAATGACCTGGAGGAAGGTATAGGTGGTCTGATTAGCAAGTTTGCAGATGATACTAAGATTGGTGGATTTGCAGATAGCGAGGAGGACTGTCAGAGAATACAACAAAATATAGATAGATTGGAGAGTTGGGCAGAGAAATGGCAGATGGAGTTCAATCCAGGCAAATGCGAGGTGATGCATTTTGGAAGATCAAATGTAAAGAGCGGACTATATGGTCAATGGAAGTGTCTTGGGGAAAATTGATGTACAGAGAGATCTGGGAGTTCAGGTCCATTGTACCCTGAAGGTGGCAACGCAGGTTGATACAGTGGTCAAGAAGGCATACAGCATGCTTGCCTTCATCGGACGGGGTATTGAGTACAAAAGTTGGCAGGTCATGTTACAGTTGTATAGGACTTTGGTTCGGCCACATTTGGAATACTGCGTGCAGTTCTGGTCGCCACATTACCAGAAGGATGTGGATGCTTTGCAGAGGGTGCAGAGTAGGTTCACCAGGATGTTGCCTGGTATGGAGGGTGCTAGCTATGAAGAAAGGCTGAGTAGATTAGGATTGTTTTCTTTGGAAAGACGGAGGTTGAGGGGGGACCTGATTGAGGTCTACAAAATTATGAGAGGTATGGACAGGGTGGATAGCAACAACCTTTTCCCAAGAGTGGGGGTGTCAGTTACAAGGGGTCATGATTTCAAGGTGAGAGGGGGAAAGTTTAAGGGAGATGTGCGTGGAAAGTTTTTTACGCAAAGGGTGGTGGGTGCCTGGAACGCTTTACCAGCGGAGGTGGTAGAGGCGGGCACGATAGCATCATTTAAGAGGCATCTAGACAGGTATATGAACGGGCGGCAGCAGAGGGAAGTAGACCTTGGAAAATAGGCGACAGGTTTAGATAAAGGATCTGGATCAGCGGAGGCTGGGAGGGCCGAAGGGCCTGATCCTGTGCTGTAATTTTCTTTGTTCTTTGTTGTTCTTTGTTCTTCTCAGGGGTGATTAGGAATGGTCAATGAATGCTGGCCTAGCAAGTGAAGCAGGAGGTTCCATGAGTGAATAAAATAAAAACCTTTCTCCTCTTCATTGCTCTCCGTTTGACCCTTCCCTCTCCCCCACTTCTGACCTGAGCAATGTGCTATTAAACTGAACTGAACTCCTCTGCAAGACTTAATTTTCATCTCGCTAAGAAAACAAAAGGACAGGGGTCGAGCAAGGCACTGTAATTACTTTTCAGTTGTGAAGAATTTAATTTGACATGCAGACACAATAGTTTTATCAGCAGGAAGCTGGCGGCTTCGCGTACAACCTTTGCTGGCGGGCGTAACTCAAGACAAAATGATTAAGTTTATTGTTCTTGGCAGTCTCCCCTCTACGTCTTGGCAGTCTCCCCTCATTCGTCAAGAAGGCATTCTGATGGATTTATGCAGAGCAAACATCCAACTATCTCAAAACCTTTCTCCGTCTAATTCACCTGAGACATGTTCAGATTTAGACATGAAGACGGGACGTTTATGAACAATTGACGTGCTGCCATAGAAATCTCCTCACGTTATCTGTTCATGAATCCTCCATTATTGGATTGTAGGATTTCCGCTTAAATCTTGGCATCAATCTCTTAAGTTTATGGAAGGTCCTAATTGCTTGCAAATTCCGAGTGCTTTTAATTCTCATAGCATTGATTCAATTATCACTTATTTTAGGATGAACCAAAATCAGAGTGGTATAACCCACAATTTATAATCCAACAGACTCTGTGCATTTGGTGATGGGGCAAATTCAAACACAGGATGTAGATTCTCCACCGGAGTCACTAGGTGCACTCCTAAAAAATCACTCAAATCCCATCAGAAACTGCCTGGAGACCTCAGAAGTGCTTGATCGGCTGTGAAACGCTTTGATATGTCTGGTGGTCATGAGTGATGCTTTATGAATGCAAAACTTTCTTTTCTTGTTGCTCCTCGTGATCTCCAGGGTGTGAATCATGTGGAAATTTGCCATCTCTATAGGCAGCTCTCAGCAGAGTACTCTGAAGAGCTCCGCCCGACTGCTTAAGCGTATTAAACATTCTGCTTATGGAGCCCAGTGACCTTCTCAGGGATATTCCTGGTGGTTGCATAGCTGTCACAGTCTGACAGCTCAGCTGGTGTCTGAAGGTTTCTCACTGGAAGTTGATGCGTTGGGTAAGCTGGGTCTATGTGGACTGCGTTTGGTGCAGTAGAGAGAGAGACAGGCTTCCAACACTTGAAGAGATGCAACACGATGTTATTGAACAACTAACTATAATACATACTTTAACTGTGGGTTGACACTATGCTGACTTGACTGGAGACCTGAGGCTAACCTGACCAGACTAACTGACTACCACATGGTGGATGTTCTAGTTGCTGCTCACGAGCTCTGACTGTCTCAGAGGCTGGATCCCGAGAGAGAGCGGGAAAACTGGTGCCCTCTGGCTTTATAGTGGTCGTGTCCTGTCTGGTGATTGGCTGGTGTTCTGTGTGCTCACTGGTCATCCTGTGTGTCAATCACTGCCTGTCTGTGCACCATCATATACCTGGATGTATATTATGACAGAAGTCATAAGCTTTAGTATCGGAGGGTAACCCTTGTCACTCAGTAGCCAACAATACAACATCTGTTGGAGTGCCAAGAGGATGTGGGACAGATTACATATTGGCTCCTCTCGACAGCGAGATTTTCCAGTCCCGCCCAAGTCAATGGACGTTTCAACAACTCACTGCGTTTTCCAGCCCTGCCCATGCCTCAACAGGGCCATAAATTATCTCACTAGTTTCTTGCATAAGGTCACATCATGGCAGTTCCCTGGGTAGAAATGCTCATGCAGATGAGCTGCACCTTGAGGGAATGTCCGTCCTGTGGCACCCAGAAGGCTCTGCTAGCCTAAAACCGGTTCACCTAAAAAGTGCTGTGGTGATCTTGAGGACCACTGGCAACACAGTGCTGGCTGCATTGCAAGTTATGAGTGTTGCGCGTTTTACTGGAGTGTATTAACATGCCTCCGTTTAAAGGCCGTGTGCTTAACATTGCTATGGCTCTGTGTATGTAATTATGCTCAGGAGTCGCCAGGTGCCGTATTTAGACACCTCACAAGTATATCAAGGTCAGATTCAAAGTAATAAATCTGTACACCAATTAGTAAGTCCAAACGATTGATATTTATTATGACAAATATAATAAATACACGTGCATACGCTAAAGAGACTAACTTACTTCTAATACTAAACAACTAAAATACTTATCTAGACAGGAACAGGCAAGGTCAGGGAGCAAGGCCTTCGTCCCGTTCTTGGTCTGCAACTCTCAGGTATTTAAAGTTGTCAGGGTCTAGCAAAGTCTGGATCCCGTAGCGATCGTTGTGGTGGCACTTACAGTTCGATGGCTGATGCTCAACGGCCGGTGCTGAAACTGGAGTCAGGATGCGATGTAACGAGTCTGGGCCGGAGTCTGGAAGCAACAGACCGAGCCATGTGCGGGGTCTACTTTTATAGGTCCTCCAAAGTCCGTGCCCCTTCGGGGCGGTCTTTTACCTGCCATGTATCGATTGGGCCTTTTCCCAATCGATATCTTCCAAACCCCCCAATCTGAGGGTTGCTTCTCGATGGGTGGGGCGGTACCTATGGTTCTTTGTGTTGGATACTATGGTGCCGTTCTGTCTGGGCGTCTACTCAAAAGTATCCATTCATACTTAAATGTTTCTATTGTGTGGGGTCTGGATCTGGATCACCTCATTACTATGTAGATGTTGTTGCCATTTACACCTTTGGCTGACACTCTGCACCTGGCCACAAACTGGTTTCTGTACGTGCAGAATGCTAATTAGTCTTCTGCAAACTGCTTGTCCTTGCTAAGACTGTTTTCTCCCTGCAGCCTTAGCAGTTCTCCATTTTGTAGCCCAGTGTCCATCTTAGGTGGCTACATGAGTCTTCATTCCATGTCGCAGTATGCAGATATCATGCACTGATCCTGATCAAGTGAATGTAGGAGTGGTGTTTTATGAAGACCCTGGCTGGCTAAGGCTTCCTGCTCTGAGGGTCCCACCCACATCCCTGTCCCTCTTGTCTCCCCCTTGCTGCAGAAGATGGTGGCACTCTGTCTGATATCATCTCCTGTGCTTCCTCATGGAGAGTAAGGGAGATTCCCCCTTTGCAAGATCTCCGTAACCAAGCATTCCCTTGGTCCTGCTGACTCCGGTCGCCGACGCCGGAATTGTGTTCGGTAACGGGCCATAGAATCCAAATTCCCGACAGAATTAGGGGCGGCGCCGCTTTCGCGATGCTCCTCCCCTTCCAAAGCAGCGTACTCTAGGAGCCTAAGGCCCGCCCCCCCCCAATGCACCACCTCCGACCTGCCAAGTTCCTGACGGCGTGGGTCTCTCATGGTCTCATCCATCAGGATGTCAGCGTGGCAGCTGCGGACTCAGTACAGCGCTGCCACAGTCGGGGGGAGGGCCGGTCCGTGGGTAGGGGGGACATTATTCAGGGTTGGGGGCGGTCCGGGGTGCAGGAGCCGGGCGAAGGGATGACTATTTTCCGGGCCGGGTCCGCAAGCGGCATCCACCAAAAGCACGGCGTGGCCTCTGTAGGCCGTCACCATGCGCATGCGCAGCCATGGACACGGCAATTCTCTCGACCATATCAGCAGCTAGAGCCGGGTGCTCTAAGCTGCCGTCCTGTTAGCCCCCAGCAAAACAGGGAATCGATGGCCATTTTACGGCTGTTTACCTGGCATAAAACACCGCCGTTTCCCACGGCGACGTGGGGACATAGTCTGCAAATTGGACAATCCAGCCCATGACTCGAAAAAGGGTTCGTACAACACCATTAACTCGTTTTATGATAACCCTGAGAGAATTTCTGAGAATTTTGCGTATTAGTGAAGGATTGGCAAAGTGCCCCAGAAAATCTCCCAAAGTGTCACAAAAGGCTTCTTCAAATGCAGTGTAGTCTGAGGCCGGTTTAGCTCAATTGGCTGGACAGCTGGTTTGTGATGCAGAGTGAGGCCAACAGCAGGGGTTCAATCTGAGGTTCGACCTCGCCTAAGGTGTGGTGACCCTCAGGTTAAATCACCACCAGTCAGCTCTCCGCCCTCAAAGGGGAAAGCAGCCTCTGATCATCTGGGACTATGGCGACTTTACCTTTAACTTTCATCAGTCTACTCCAGCAGCAAGTGAACACTTAAAGCTTGTGAGTGACACTCACAATCCACAGCAGTGACTTATTTATTCCTATCATTAATTCAGAGGTTTTGTGGTGCAGTGACAGTATCCCTACTGCTGGGCTCAAGTCCCACTTCGGGCCATGAAATGGGGCGTTCTAGTGGCACAGTGGTTAGCAATGTTGCCTCACAGCTCCAGAGTCCCGGGTTCAATTCCAGCCTCGGGTGACTGTCTGTGCGGAGTTTGCACTTTCTCCCCGTGTGTGCGTGGGTTTCCTCCGGGTGCTCCGGTTTCCTCCCACAGTCCAGAGTTGTGCAGGTTAGGTGGATTGGCAATGCTAAATTTCCTCTGAGTGTCCAAACGGTTAGGTGGGGTTACTGGGTTACGGGGGATAGGGTGGAGGCATGGGCTTAACTAGGGTCTTCTTTACAAGGGCTGGTGCAGACTCGATGGGCCTCGTTCTGCACTCTAAGTTCTATGATTCTATGATAACGTGGCTAAACGGGCTGATTATCAGCCTGTAAATCCTTCCAATAGGCCTGGTGGCAGTAAGCGTGGGAGAATTTCCTGGTCAACCATAACTGCAGAAGGCAATGACAAACCACTGCAGTGCTTTGCCAAGAATAACCATGGACCAATCCAATGGGAGCTGTTGCTTTATTTATTTATCTCGGTGAACCACAAGCCTTTTCCCCTATATCGATCAAATGATCACACAACCAGTTAGTTAGTTCAAAAGATGGTTTATTTACATACACAAGAGTTATCTCAACAGGCAAACACAATATATACTATGAGTTAAACTACATCTATCAGCTACAATAACCTATACTTAACTACTATGCAAATGGATAAAGGCCTTTATCTGGATTTCACTTGGCTGGTTCGAAGAAAGTGGCTCTGTCTCTGCTGGGTTGATCCATCAGGCAGCGATCGTTGGTCTTGAACCTTAGCTGGTTGTTCCTGCTGCAATTGGGTTAGGCATAGCCTGGATCCAAGAGAGACAGAACACATGGCTGCGCTCTCTTTATCCCCCTGGGATTTCGTGCTCTTAGGGGCGGTCCTTAATCTTGGACCCAATAGTTCAAAGAACAAAGAACAAAGAAAATTACAGCACAGGAACAGGCCCTTCGGCTCTGTTCCCGCCCATTCATATACCTGTCCAGATGCATCTTAAATGATGCTATCGTGCCCACCTCTACCACCTCCACGTTCCAGGCACCCACCACCCTCTGCGTAAAACACTTTTCACGCACATCTCCCTTAAACTTTCCCCCTCTCACCTTGAAATCGTGACCCCTTGTAACTGACACCCCCACTCCTGGGAAAAGCTTGTTGCTATCCACCCTGTCCATACCTCTCATAATTTTGTATACCTCAATCAGGTCCCCCCTCAATCTCTGTCTTTCCAACGAAAAGAATCCTAATCTACTCAACCTTTCTTCATAGCTAGCACCCTCCATACCAGGCAACATTCTGGTGAACCTCCTCTGCACCCTCTCCAAAGCATCCACATCCTTCTGGTAATGTGGCGACCAGAACTGCATGCAGTATTCCAAATGTGGCCGAACCAAAGTCCTATACAACTGTAACATGACCTGCCAACTCTTGTACTCAATACCCCTTCCGATGAAGGAAAGCATGCTGTATGCCTGCTTGACCACTCTATCCACCTGCGTTGCCATCTTCAGGGTATAATGGACCTGAACTCCCAGATCTCTCTGTACATCAATTTTCCCCAAGACCCTTCCATTGACCATATAGTCTGCTCTTGAATTTGATCTTCCAAAATGCATCACCTCGCATTTGCCTGGATTGAACTCCATCTGCCATTTCTCTTCCCAACTCTCCAATCTGTCTATATTTTGTTGTATTCTCTGACAGTTCTCCTCGCTGTCTGCAACTCCACCAATCTTAGTATCATCTGCAAACTTGGTAATCAGACCACCTATACCTTCCTCCAGGTCATTTATGTAGATCACAAACAACAGTGGTCCCAGCATGGATCCCTGTGGAACACCACTAGTCACCCTTCTCCATTTTGAGACACTCCCTTCCAGGGCTCTGATCACTGTCTTCGATTTCGGCCAATAAAGGGGTGGGTACCTTGGTGGTTGGCGGGTCCTTAGCTGTTATTGACCTTGGTAGTTGTGCTTTCTGAGTAAGGGGAGTGGCGCCGATCAGTCTGTGGCTGTACCGGTTGGTTGATTGGAGTTCTATTGTCCTAGGAAAAAGGACCATTAAAATGTAAATGAGCGGGGGTTTCGGTCAGGTCTGGTTACCTGTGTTTTAGATACACATAGACTGTGTATCCGTCTGAGTCCTGGGTTGGCCATAATTCCCATGGTCCTTTGCAGGTGGCCATCTTAGATGGCTACAGAGCCCATAGTGGCTAATGCCGTCTTAAGGCAGGACATCTGAAAGTGGTGGAGTCATCAATTGAAGCACCAGTCAAAACAATGGTGTTTAAACTCAAATAATGAACAATTTCAGGGGGTTTAGTTAACCTTTGATCTCCCAGGGAAGACCTGGCATGCACCAAACTTCTATACCAACATAGTGCCTTGCATTAAACATCAGCTGAAAATAACGTGTAGCCTAAGATACCATTTGACAGCTCAGCAGACCTTCGATATCTAAAATATGCCATGAAAATCCCCCCCCCCCCCCCCCTAGAATATCTGCTCACGGCTGGATTGCCCTTCATGAATCAAAACCCTTAAATACACAGCTGGCAGTTCAACTTAGTGTTGTTTGTGAGATGTTGTATGGAAAATGGTTATTTCTTTGGTCTGCACAATATCACTTTATTTAATAGACACAAACTTTGATGCAGTAGAATTTGGATTAAATGAGCCTCTGTTTTACATAAATAATAAATTAGCAGAGTAATTAGTTACTAATTAATTTTAAATCAAACTAATCCACCTACTAATTAATAACAGGCCTCAAGCGATTCTATTAGATTTGGACATGAATTACTGCAAACTAATAAATAAGTGAAGAGAAGGCAATGTGACATGTGGGAACATTGATACTATCTCAATTGCAGAAAATGTCCTTGCTTTGAGACTTGTCTCAAAGTCCTTGAGCTGGAACGAGAGTGAGGGGAGCTCCAACACACAAGAGAATATCTTGATCATTTTCTCTGGTATTTTGATGTCTTCATCATGGACTGTCTCTCGATTCGAGGATGGTTTCTACTCAGGATGGAGAGTTTCTGCCATGGGTCTTCATGTGACTGAACAGGCTAATATCACAGATATTTGGGCACACTGTGATAGGAAATCCCATCAGGTAGCGGGATCTAGAGAACAGGATTTGCTTCCCTTTCTTTCCATCTTTATCATCGCTCTGCCCTAAGATGTTTTGACTCAAAGCATGGTGCAGCTTGATGGAAAAGGGGCCACCATTTTGAACAATTGGCAGCGAACACTTCCTAGTCATTCATGTCAATACTCTCGCACTTCAAGGAGAGCTTCAGCTTGTCTGTCTTTTCTACGTCCTGCCCTGGAACTTTGGCCGGTTGAGAGATGAGAAAACAAGGTCTGCCCTTTGGCCATCTGGATTCAGTGTGCTGTCCAACACAGTTGTGTTTTGCAGGAGTGTTGCCTGAATGCTTGTGGAGCTGGCTTCAAGAAGGACAGTGGTGAGGAAATGCAGTCCCATCTCAGGGAAAAGCACAGGTGCACAGTGAGGAGTGTGTGTCATTCAGCAGGTGGAAACTGGTCTGATGTAGCAAGTCACATTCTGCACTGCAGGGATTCTATGATTCATCAAGAAAATAACCTTCTGAAAGGCTCCATTAAACCTGCCTCTATCACATTCTCAGAGAACTCATTCGAGATCTTAACCACTCGCTTAACCGTAGGCTGGCCTTGTGTCAACATTGTTTCTTTCACCAAATATCTTAAGCCTACGGTCTCTACTTCTCAATCCTTCCACTGGTGACAGCAGTTTCTCCCTATTAATTTTGGTCCAAAACCCTCATGATTCTGAAAACCTCTATCAAACCTCCTCTCAACCTTCCATTCTCAAAGGGGGAACTTTCTCAACTTCTTCAATCTTTCTATGGAACAGAAGTTCTTCATTTCTAGAACTATTCACCTGAATCTTCTCAGCACCCACCCTTCATATCCTTCCTCATCCTGAGAATTCAATAGATAGGGTCCTTTGCTGTCACGATCGAGACTCCTGAACATGTAGAATATACAACAGTACAGCACAAAACAGGCCCTTCGGCCCTCAATGTTGTGCCGAGCCATGATCACCCTACTCAAACCCACGTATCCACCCTATACCCGTAACCCAACAACCCCACCCCCTTAACCTTACTTTTATTAGGACACTACGGGCAATTTAGCATGGCCAATCCACCTAACCCGCACATCTTTGGACTGTGGGAGGAAACCGGAGCACCCGGAGGAAACCCACGCACACAGGGGGAGGACGTGCAGACTCCACACAGACAGTGCCCCAGCCAGGAATCGAAACTGGGACCCTGGAGCTGTGAAGCATTTATGCTAACCACCATGCTACCCTGCTGCCCCTATGGTGCTAAAGCAACAAATATCTTGGAGCAAGCGGAGAGGAACTTAGAAAAGGAAGGGGAGGATCTATAACAGTTCTGCCCCATGTTAGGACCCATCACACGGGAATGATGAAAAGGAAGAGTGTCCTGCAGAGGGAATATTAGAAGCCAGGAACTCAATTAAAATGTTCCGGCTCAAGATTACCACCTAGACCAAGGGCACTAACGTGCAGGTTCAGCCGGCAGTTAGGAAGGCAAATGCAATGTTAGCATTCATGTAGAGGGGGCTAGTAGAATACAAGAGCAGGAATGTGTTTCTGAGGCTATATAAGGCTCTGATCAGACCCCATTTGGAGTATTGTGAGCAGTTTTGGGCCCCGTTTCTAAGGAAGGATGTGCTGGCCTTGGAAAGGGTCCAGAGGGGGTTCACAAGAATGATCCCTGGAATGAAGACCTTGTCGTATGAGGAACAGTTGAGGACTCTGGGTCTGTACTCATTGGGGTTTAGAAAGATGAGGGGGGATCTTATTGAAACTTACAGTATACTGCGAGGCCTGGATACAGTGGCGAGGATGTTTCCAATTGTAGGAAATTCACCCCTCAGTCAGAGGGTGGTGAAACTGTGGAACTCCTTCTGTGGAGGTCAATTCACTGAATGTCTTTAAGACAGAGATAGATAGGTTTGTGAGTAATAAGGGGATCAGGGGTTATGGGAGAAGGCAGGAGAATGGGGATGAGAAAATTATCAGCCATGATTGAATGGCAGAGAAGACTCGATGGCCGAGTGGCCGAATTCTGCTCCTATGTTTTATGGTCTTATTGTCTTATTAGGAAGAGAAATGTGTATCTGGTGTGAGAAGGAGGGGCTGCGTTTCATGAGAATCTGGTGGCAATACTGGGATAGGAAGATGTCCCACCACCAGGACAGGCTCCATTGAAAGCAGAATTTTGCCAGAGTCCTGTTCAAAATATGATTATCAGAAGGTGACCAGGACTATGAACTGGTAAGTTCATCCCGATGGAGGATCTGAAGGAAATAATATCATTCTAAAGATATAAGAGATGAAAGTAAATGTCAAAAATTAATTTAATACAAGCAGTCAGGAGACAAATTATAGTTATGGAACATACATGTAAAATGGCTTTTTGAAATAAAGTGAGGGAAACAATTAATAAAAGCAACTTAAATTGCCTGCCCCACAATGTACATATCATCTGAAACAAACTGGGGGATCAAGAAGCAATATATTATGGTGAGGGGACAGATAAAACATGACTACATAAAGGACAGTTAAATATCTCAGGATGTATTATATTTAGAAAGGAGATTGCCTGATATTAGAAGGGATTGTGGCACAGTGGGTAGCATCCTTGTGCCTGGTTGAGACGTTCCAGGTTCAAGTCTCACTTCAGGATTTGGAGGTCACAGAAGGTGCGTTCATAATGACCCACCAGGTTGATTATCAGCCTTTAAGTCCTCCAATAGTCCTGACGCCAGGCAGTAAAAGTAGGAGAGTTTCCTGGTCAGCCACACTGCAGAAGACAACGGCAAACCACTGCAGTACTTTGCCAAACATAACCATGGATCAATCCAATGGTAGATTGGGTCACCAATGCCATCTTAGGGTGTGGTACCTGGAGGAGGAGGGAAATAAGACAGGGTGTCGGGTGTGGGGGTAGTTCAACCAATTAAAGATAATGTAAAGATAATGACCCCCCCCCCCGAACCGATGCAACACTCTTCGATGTCTGACACCCCCACCTCCATGACCCACCCCCTGATGTCTGACACCCCCACCCCCAAGTTCCACCCCAAAGTCAAAGAACAAAGAAAATTACAGTACAGGAACAGGCCCTTCGGCCCTCCCAGCCTGCGCCGATCCAAATCTGTTGCCTATTTTCCAAGATCTCCTTCTCTCTGTTCCCCACCCGTTCATATATCTGTCCAGATGCATCTTAAATGATGCTATCATACCCGCCTCTACCACCTCCGCTGGCAAAGCATTCCAGGCACCCACCACCCTCTGCGTAAAAAACGTTCCACGCACATCTCCCTTAAACTTTTCCCCTCTCACCTTGAAGTCTGACACTCCCAAATCCGTGTCCCGCCTCCCAACCCCTGATGTCCGTCACCACCATCCCCCCATGCCCAAGCATCCCCCACCCCGATGTCTGACTCTCCCGCAACCCGATGTCCGACCCTCCACCCTTCCACCGATGCCTAACCCCTCCTACCCACCACACGTCCATCCCCCTCTAACCCACCCCACCTCATGTCTGACTCTTCCACCCCCCCAAATCCAATTCAATTACCTTAGACACCTACCTTCTCCCTCGCCTGCTCTTTTGAACAGGACATTTAAACTTACCTGCTTTACGGCTGTTGGTGTTGTGAAAGAGGGGGCGTGGATTTTTCCGCTGGTCAAGGGTATGCCCTGCACTGTTTGAATCTCGTATGGTCTGAGCTGGGAAGGTTGGCCGAGAGAGACTGAGGAAGCTATTACCACCCATGTGTTTGGTGTCAGTGAATAATGAGTCACTGAACTGGATTCATCACCCATTCAGTGTGCTTTAATCCTGAGTTACACCAGCACAGTTCCTCACCCCCAGAGGAAGAAAAATCTGTAAGATCATCATGCATCTCGGAATCGCATCTACCTGATGGGCAGTGGCGGACTGGCCAGGGTGTCAGCTTGCCCGATGGCAAGTGGGCCCCTGATGAAGTGGGCCTCCTATATCAAATAAAAATGTAATAAAGAAACAAACACAGACAACTGTTTTAGTAATAAAAAGGAATAAGAAGAAAAAGAACAGGACACAAATAAGCAGTGCATGAAAAGGAACGAAGCAGGGGAGGTAGTGGAAGGATGTGGAATAGGGGGGCCCGGGTCGGGCATAATTAAGGAAATTCCATGTTTTCAGCAAGAGTGTGTGAATTTAAAGATAAAGTTACAATTCGTGATTTGAGATGGCCGGCAACTTCAAAGGATATCAAGCAGTAGTCTTGGTTCAGCCGGTACATCGGTCCGGGGCCCGGAGAGCCAAGAAGGAGCCCGTGAATCTCTGAAGGGCCCTTAAAAATTATAATTAATTAGATAAATAAATATCCAACTTCTTTCCTGAGATTTGTATTCTAACTTAATAAAATATAATTGTTTTTAAAAAGAGCAATACCAAATAAAAATGCAATAAAGAAACAAACAAATAATCACTCAGTGTATGAAGGAACGAAGCAGTGTTAAACGGATGTGAAAAGGAGTGGAGGGGGGGGGGAGGGTGGCTGGTTCACCTGGGTCGGACATAGTTGGAAATCCACGTTTTCAGCAAGAGTGTGTGAATTTAAAGATAAAGTTACAGTTCGTGATTTGAGATCGTCGGCAACTTGAAAGGATATCAAGCAGTACATAGGGTCGTGACGTCACCGAAAAGGAGAAGCGGTACCTTTGACCGTGAATCATGAGGTCAACGATATTGAAGTGCTGAGCCATGGTCGGTAAACTCAAAGGGTTGCGACTTGTAACACTACACTGGTACCAAAGTGGACATGTTAAATTTGGTCGTGGGACCATTCTTAATGTCTTATTATAGTCGGACCAAACTTCTAAGTTTCAACAGTTGTCTCAGTTGCTTGCTGGTGTGAACACTGGACAGTGGATTGTCTCCTCTTCTGAAGCTGCATAGGCCACAGTAGTATTGACTAATGAACAAAACCTATTGAAGTGTAAGTAAGTTATTTTATATTTTTTATCAAGTAGGGGTTTATCTGGCGTTCCTTCAAGTTATTCTTGCAATCATCAATATTCATTTTTCCCAATGTGGGCTATTTTTAATTAAATTTTTATTTCAGGGACATTACCCTTACCAGCATGGAAAAGAAAAAGCATAACTAAAACGCAAAGAACAAAAAGAAGCAGAAAAGAAGGAATCAGCCAAGCGATGCAGGCCTATTACAGAGTTTATAATACCACAAGCACAATCCACATCAATATCCAGTTCTGCAACAAATAATCAAGAAGCAAGAAACAATGCTCATGGTGATGATGCAATGACATGCGAGTTACAAGAACAGAGAAGAGCTACTTTGAATGTAGAGACAAATACAAGTGCATCCATTACTAATCAACCCAGGCCCAATATTTCTTCTGGCTTCCTTGTTCCGATATCTGTACTGCCTGTAGTTGCAACATCTGAACACATAGCTTCAACTAGTGACAGGGAATCAGATATTCCTTCAAGCATAAATGACTTCTCTGAAGCATATCCTGTAAATTAACCTACTCAAGAAAATGAAAGATCAATTACTGGAACCTTCCAATATCCATCATGAGCAAAGCTAAAACAGTTTTTTGCTGAACATCCACTTCAGCCACTTGATGATCTGCCATTTGATGCTCGTTTGTATGAGAGGAAAATTATGAATGACTCAGTCCCAAGAAAATGGCTAACATATAACAAAGAAAATAGATGCTTATATTGTTCATACTGCTTAGCCTTTGAGTTTCCCAACACTTGTAATCCATCACCCTTTGTACGTGGCTTTAGTGACTACAGCCGTATTAGCCAGAGCTTGACTTTACATGAATCGACAACAACACATGTCAGAAATGCTCAGCAATATATCAGTGTGGTTAATGATGGCACCTCAGATAAATTTTTTGCAGCATCACGAATTAAAAGGAAAGAAGAAGTATTGAAGCAGAGAAGTATTGTCATGAGGATTATAGACATCATAAAGATGTTAGGCAAGCAAGCACTTCCTTTTCGAGGTCACAGAAATGAATCGGCCTACACTCTAGATAATGAGGTTCTGAATCATAGCAATTTTTTAGCTACAGTGCAGTTGATGGCAAAATATGACCCCATTATGGCAGCTCACGTTTCTGCAGTGAAACACAAGCCTAAACAAAGAATTGAACGATTAGAGCAACAAGGAAAGGCTCAAAGTAAAGACCGTGGTGGACTTGTTACATACCTGAGTAAAACAACTATAAACATGTTAATGAAAATTATGAAGAATATGATACAAGAAAGAATTAGTCATGAAGTTTCTCAAGCAAAATATTATTCTATTCAGGTTGATTCAACACAAGATAATTCATCCATCGATCAGTTTACCATTATTATTCGGTATGTGCTTAAAGGTATTATCTGTGAGTGACTACTTTCAGTTGTGCCAAGTAATGATGGTACAGGACAGGGACTTTTTGATCTATTGATTGAAACATTACAGCATCTTAAAATGGACCCCCAAAAATGTTTATCTGATAGCACAGATGGCGCTGCAAGCTACCATGGCCAGTATAATGGTTTACAAAGTAAAATTGCTGATGTGGCTGATCAACATGTTCATATATGGTGCTATGCCCATGTCTTGAATTTGGTGATAACTGAAATAACAAAATGTTGTGTGCCTGCAGGTTCTTTTTTCAATTTGCTCCAGAATCTAGCAACTTTTGTGAAATACAAGAGAATGGCTGTATGGATAGTTGTTGGAAAACATCTAGGACAAGAAAAAATGAAACGATTAAAGCTAATTGGTGAGACCAGATGGTCAGGAAAATCCAATGCAGCAACAACTATATTTGGACGTTTTGATGATGCCGCTGCCAGTACTTTCGTAAATCTATTGACATGCTTATCAATGATACAAGATTCAGAAAAGTTTGATGCAAAAACAAAACATGAAGCAAATGTTTTACTTCAAAGTCTTTAAAGTATGAAACCATATTGACAGCATTTACTTACTTGTATATATTTGAAACTACAACCCCGTTATCAAGTTATCTAAAGACAAGTGGTTTAGATATGTTTACTGCATGGAGTTTGGTAGATTCAGTTACAACAAAGGAACAGACAAGAACATTTGATAACGTTCACAGCAAGGCTTTGGAATTTGTAAATAAATGTAATGACAGGATTTCACAGATGAATATGGATGAAAATCAAACATTGGAAATTGATGCGTTGGAAACAGCATTGCCAGTTAAGAGGCAGAGGAAGAAGAAAAGAATGGCAGATGAGCTTATTGATGATGAAAGAAATTCCTCAGATTCTCTAGCTGATTTTCGAGTAAATGTGTTTAACCTAATAATGGATTGCATTGTCCAGTCACTAGAATCACGCTTTGTACAACACAAACAGTTGTATAAAGATGTGTCCTGCTTGGACCCAGCAAAGTTTAAAACTATTGCAGAGAAGGGCCTTGAAGATGAAGCATTGGAAGGTATTATTAAGCTGTTTCCACAAATCAGCAAAGATCAAGTAATATTGGAATTGTTTTCTTTTGCTTCAAACTTTGACGTATTAAAGCTATTGCTTAATGATGGTGAGAATATGAATTCCAGTTGCAACAATTGTAAAATTTGCAGCACTTGCCCATCGTGTGTACTAAAATTCTGGCATCCAACAGACTTCATGACAAGGCATATGATAACCTTTATGAACTTTATAAAGTAATCTGCACACTATCAGTTACTCAAGTCCAATGTGAGAGGACATTTTCAAAGCTAAAGATCATAAAGACACGGTTAAGAAATTCGCTGTCTGAGGAGAATTTGGAATCATACATGTTGCTATCCATTGAAAAGGAATTGTTAGATGAATTGGATGCAGAAGCAATTATTGGCAGATTTGCACAATCATCTAGCGAACAAAAACAATTGCTCTTAATATAGTGGACTGCATGCAATGCTCTATTGTGCTTTTGAACTATCTGTTAATGTGTAAATTGTGCAGTAAACTATTTAAAAATATCAACCAATTACTTAAAATTAAAAAAATAAAATTAAAAATTCAATTATAACATTCTGTATTTACATTTGCTATCTACTGCCAGCAATATGTACAGTACATGTACACTGTAATTACTAAGAAATACACATTTTTTCCACAAAAATTTTAATTGTACCATTTTTTCCATATGTATTTTTTGAAAATTTTATTTATTCGTTATGAAAATTAAATGATAACATTGTAGTTGTGGGTGGGCCCCCTTTGTCTCCTGGCAACCAATATTTTTAGACCCAGTCCGCCACTGCTGGTGGGTGGTGATGGAGAGGGGGAGTGGGGGGGGGGGGGGGGGGGGGGGGGGGCTACACGCAAACACAGCTGAGCACACAGCTCTGATTACTTTACTGCTGTATTCCTACAGAGAATACCTGTTTCACTAAAGAACTGACTGCTAGTTGCTGGAGTACTCGACTTAATGATTAGAAATCAGCTCTCCCACTGATAAAGGCAACGATTCGTCCAACAGGTATCAGGTTTGCTACGGATTTTGCTCATATAACGTCAGACGCATGAGCCTCAGAATCCCTGAATTGAGGAGGGACTTACCAGCCAGAACTCACTCCAATGAATAATATTTCTCATCCAATTGTCCCTGTTAGAAATGGACATCGAAAGAGTTGCGTTTCAATGGCATATTTCACAACCTTACTCTGTGGAGTCTCAGTCATTGAGTTTGTTCAAGGTAGAGATCAATAGATAATAAAGACATTGAGAGATACAAGAACAGTGGGGGATAATTAGGTAGAGGGTCAGCCATGATCTAGATGTGCAGGTTAGGTGGATTGGCCATGCTAAAATTGCCCTTAGTGTCCAAAAGGTTAGGTGGGGTTACTGGGGTACGGGAACTTAAATAGAGTGCTCTTTCCAAGGGCCTGTGCAGACTCGATGGGTCTCCTTCTGCACTGTCGGGATTCTATGATTCTATCATACTAATAGCAGAACAGGCTCGAGGGGCCGAATGGCCTACTCTTACTCCCTTGTTTCCTATAGCTAATGAAGCGCTTCTGAAGTGTCAGCACTGTTGTAATGTAGTAAAACAACCTATTAGTGAATGATGGTTAAGGACAGAAAGGAGTACAGTTCCCTGGTCAAAAAGCTTTGCTCCTGAAGAATATACCTTGGCCAAGGCACAAAAGTGTATTTCGAAATCCATTGAGATGTGTGCAGAAAATTGAAGGTTTTCTTATAGATTAGACATAAATATCAGGGCAGTTAAAATAGTATTGATTGAAACATAAGACAGAACCAGTTAAGTTAATACTTGATATAACTTACATGTATCATCCCCAAAATCAAATCAATCTTTATCACTGAAGATGAGGCACTGGAAATAAATATTTTATGTAAGAAATCTCTTACAGATATAAATTAATGGAAGAAAGGGGAAAGAATTAAATGGAAAGAGATGCAATTTTTTTTTTCTTAAAGAGTATTGAAGTTTAAAAGGAAGCAAAACCTCTTGAGCGGAATAGACTGAGGTTAGGGATGAGAACAAAGAATAAAGAAAAGTACAGCACAGGAACAGGTCCTTCGGCCCGCCCAAGCCCGTGCCGACCATGCTGCCCGTCTAAACTAAAATCTTCTACACTTCCGGGGTCCGTATCCCTCTATTCCCATCCTATTCATGTATTTGTCAAGATGCCCCTTAAATGTCACTATCGTCCCTGCTTCCACCACCTTCTCCGGCAGCGCATTCCAGGCCCACTACCCTCTGTATAAAAAACATGCCTCGTACATCTCCTCTAAACCTTGCCCCTCGCACCTTAACCTATGCCCCCTAGTAATTGGCCCCTCTTGGCTGGGGAAAGATTGGGAGAAAGATGGAAAGTTGGCAAGGAGAGCCATGCCAACTTGAGGTGGCAGGAAGTGACTGCATTATTCAGCAAGGTTTTCAAAAATGACTTGACGTGTTAGGGCTTTGAAAGATTTTACAATGAGAAGGTTGTCAATAATACATTGCGTGTTGAAGATCTGTCCCCCTAAGGTGCAGCCATGCATGCGATGCAAAAAATGAGCCATAAGGCTGTGTGAGGGGTTTGTTTAGGTCTGCTGTGCCTGTGGAAGGGATGACACTTTGGGTGGCAGATGCAAGCTTTGGGTCACTCCTGCCTTGCATGAAATATACTGTGTTGAAACTGCTGAATAGCTGTGACTGCCTTGGGAAGGCACCCTGAAAAGCCACAGGATGTCAACTTGGTGCCTTCCTCACTTAGCCATGTGTCAAAATGAGCCAGATGCTGCTTTGTTCACCTGCCCACAAAATCAGGCTTTGAAGTTGCATGTCTTTCCACTTGATCCATATGCCTGTCTATTCTCCTCCGCACTGCTGCCTCCCAGCGCCAAGTACCCGGGTCCAATTCTGACCTTGGATGACTGTGCGGAGTTTGCACTTTCTCTCCGTGTCTGCCTGCGTTATCTCCGAGTGCTTTCCTCCCACAATCCAAAGATTCGTAGGTTAGATGGATCGGCCAAACTAAATTGTCCCTCACTGTCCAATGGGGAGAGTGGGGACTCCTTAGGGGCTGTTTAGCACAGGGCTAAATCGCTTGCTTTAAAAGCAGACCAAGGCAGGCCAACAGCACGGTTCGATTCCCGTAACAGCCTCCCCGAACAGGCACAGTAATGTGGCGACTAGGGGCTTTTCACAGTAACTTCATTGAAGCCTACTTGTGACAATGAGTGATTTTAATTTCATTTCAATGGGTAGGTGGGGTTATGAGTTACTTGGTTAGGGCAGGGAACTGGGACCAGGTCCTGCTTGCGGACTGAGCAAAGATGTTCGCAACATAGGAGCTGGCATTGTGTGGGCACCTCATCCTTATTTACTGGGCTGCAATGGTAAATTCAAGTTATAAGCAGATGTTTTTCCAAGTCATAAGCAGGGGGATGAGCACAGGGGGAGGCAGTGATGTGGGAAGGGGATACTTTGGGAACCTGTCCCTTGATAACTTGACAATTGGATCAGAGAGTGTCATTGGCATAAAATATCCACCAATGAAATACCCGACCTCCTGATTCCCCCATGCAACACAGTAGCATAATGGTTAGCACAATTGCTTCATAGCTTTAGGGTCCCAGGTTTGATTCCCGGTTTGGGTCACTGTCTGTGCGGAGTCTGCATATTTTCCCTGTGTCTGCGTGGGTTTCCTCTGGGTGCTCCGGTTTCCTCCCACAGTCCAAAGATGTGCAGGTTAGGTGGATTGGCCATGGTAAATTGCCCTTCATGACCAAAATTGCCCTTACTGTTGGGTGGAGTTGCTGGGTTATGGAGATAGGGTGGCGGTGTGGGATTGGATGGGGTGCTCTTTCCTAGAGCCGGTGCAGACTCGATGGGCTGAATAGCCTCCTTCTGCACTGTAAATTCTATGATTCTATGCCCGACCACCTGACCGCCTGCACCTCCACAAACCCCCAACCCCCCTTGAACCCTGCCAACATCTGGCCTCCCTTGATACCTGACTCACCACACCCCCTGATTACCAGCTGCCCCTCCACCCCCGACCAACTGGTCCCATGCCCTTGGTTACCTGATCCTTCCAACCTCGACTGACCATCCGATCTCCACTCAAACCCCCCAACGACCTACTTACTGTATACACTCCATGGCTCCTCAAAGTGGCATTCAAGCACGGAGACTTTTAAACTTACCCGTTTAACAGCCGCTAGTGCTATAAAAAGAGGGTGTGGCTTCCTTAGCCTGACACAACTGCCATGTCCAGAAGGATGTGCTGTGCTGCGCATTTTTCAATAGGCCCAGGTCAGAAGATCAGGTAAGAAACGTGGAGCGTCCGACTAATGTCAGTGAAAAGAAGTGGAGAGTCAATCCTACAAGAAGCATAAACTTCACTTCATCAGTGTGCTCGGTTTGACAAGAGTGGACTTGATTGCATCAAACTCTGCATGAGCTACAGTGGTCAGTGACTCTTACTCCTCAGTTTCATTCCATGCATGCTGTTGCTCAATGTGGAGGATACAATGTGGAGTGGGTCAACCCCACTACATTTCATTAGAAACATCCATTTCACGGAAAGGGGTCAAATGTTGGGGCTGTGCATTTGGATTTTCCAGCCCCGCCTTCCCCCGAGACCTTTCAATGGTCAAATTGTCGATCGGCGGGCGGGACCGGAAAATTTACTGGACTGGATTCTCCGTCAGCGGGATCCTCCGCTTCGCCGCCAGCGCACTCACACCGCGGATTTCCCGATGGGGGGCGTGCCGCACCGGAAAACAGATGCGGCAGGGCTGAGAATCCCGCCCTACCATGTTTCCACTTTGGAATCTTTCCATCCCGTTGTTTTTTTTTTTGCCTCACACTTCCTCCCCTTTTGCCCTCTCCGTCACCATTAAAAACTGCCAATGGGTCGGAACGCTCCTCCGAATATTTCCACGTTCTGCTTTGCGATCACTTAGCTTTAAGTGGCCGTGTCGCTCTCAATTTGCATGTCGCTGGCGCAGAGCACACAACCGGAGCTCCACTGGGAGCTATGAATAATTATGCAAATGACAAGACCATGAAAATATCAACTGACTGTGCTGCTAGCCAGCTACACACTAATTCCCAGTCATTGGAGACCTGTCAGCAACACTAATGTAAAAACAGCCTCACGTTACAGCTCTAACCCATACTTATCTGACCTGAGAGTGCTTGATTACCACAATGGCTGAATGAAGTGGGATGTGTCCTATTGCCTGGGCACTATCATCCCTCACCTTGAGGACCATAAAAATTAATTGCACAAAAACACAGCCATTAAAGAAAATAACTGTCTTTATTATTTCGGTGAGGCAAATATAAAAGCTGCTCATTCACTCTGTGGGGGAAAGAAACAGCATGCCGTTTGCCTGCTCATTAAGGTTCAGATTATTGCCGATCATAAATCCTTTCCCAATGTCAAATTAAACTTGTCCCTTAGTTTATTTCTCAAGCTAGTGACACAGGCTGCTTGGTTTCTGGGAAAGTGCTGCCCAGGTTCGGGAGCTAAGAACAAGCTCAATATTTGCACAGGAGGGTAATCTGCTGATGCTGCAAAGGTTTGTGTGAAATATTCAAAACTCTGAGTGGGACTTCATTACTCAAACTTTAGCTAACACTTTCACGATATTCATTGTGAAACGGTTTAATTATTTTCCTGGTGTACATTGCTTTAATCCACTGTAATTATTTCAAAAAGGAAAGGCTTGTGGTAGGTATGGATGTTAGCTCCATAGAATTTCTACAGTGTAGAAGGAGACCATTTTGCTCATTGAATCTGCACCGACCCTCTGAAAGAGCACCCTACCTAGACCTGGGCCCACTCCCCCCGTTAACGACCCCATCTAACCTGCACATCTTGAGACACGAAGGGGCAATTTATCATGGTCAATCCACCTAACCTGCACATCTTTGGGCTTAGGGAGGAAACCGGAGCACCCGGAGGAAACCCACGCAGAGACGGGGATGAGGTGCAAAACTCCACACAGACAGTCACTCAGGGCCAGAATTAAACCCGGGTCCCTGGTTGTGTGAGACAGCAGTGCTAACCAATGTGCCGCTGTTTTCGAATGGTAATTGAGCATTGCCGAGACTTTCTCTCTCCAATGTTGCATCATCCTCTCTGAAGCCCACTCGTTCTTGCTGAGCTGCATTCCAGTAGTTTGCCCACAAGCACCATTTGTCATGTGTGAGCCTTCAGGTTGTGTGCTGGCAAGCCGTTAGATGGTGGGCCTCACGTGGCACCCACGCAACATTTTCCAGTCGGGGCCTTGAAGCAAAGTGGCGATCAGGAGCGGGAAGCCAAGGTGATTTGCATTCTCCCCGCCTCCTCTTGTTCCCCGTACACCCACATCCCTGGGCGAGATACAGTGCTGACTGCTCAATGCAGTGAAGAAAACACTGAACGTGACAGGTGGGCTGTGAGCAGAGAAAGAGGAACGGAGAGAGCAAAAAAGTAAACATGGAACAGAGTGGCAGAAAAATCACAACAACCGTGAAATGCATTTATATAGCATTGTTAAGGTAGCATTAGTAGTCACAGAGGAGTCCGGAAAGGTTTATTGTTGAAGTAAAGTATACACAAGTAACAGTCCCAGTCCCAGAGACTATTCTGCAGCTCGGTCCCTACCTGGGCCGGCTTTTAATGTCCAGAATTAACTATCCCGCTGATGAGCTCCTCAGCGGGGGATCTCGTACTCCACGAGGTTCAGGGGAAGATTACACAGGCTGTCCCCATGGGTCTCGTGGGGGGTTATATCGCACAGTGATCTAAAGCAGGCTTATCCCAACAGGTGGCCTGTAGGCCGGAATCCAACCCCCCCATCACCTGTCTATGAGTCCCGCCAAGCATTGTCCAAGATACATGGGAGCCAAGTGGTTTTGAAAGATGCTGTAGAGCTGCTCGTCCAATCACAGGCTGTTTTCTCCCCGCAATTGCTGCTGGCAGCCTCACCAGTGGAAAAATTGAAATACAGTCCCTCATGTGAAAAGCGTTGACAAGATCAAGATCACCCCTGACAGAGGGACATCTGTTCAGAACAGGTGAAAGAGGAGATATGGATAATACAAAACTTTCTGAAGAGCTGGTTGGAAGTGATTGTTAGTGGACTGTTTCACTATTCCTAAATGGTGCAAAGTGACTATGAACAAAGGCACTAGGCTTTAGGTATAACTAAGGTTATACATACATAGATACATAGAAGATAGGAGCAGGAGGAGGCCTTTTGGCCCTTCGAGCCTGCTCCGCCATTCATCACGATCATGGCTGATCATCCAACTCAATAGCCTAATCCTGCTTTCTCCCCATAGCCTTTGATCCCATTCTCCCCAAGTGCTATATCCAGCTGCCTCTTGAATATATTCAAAGTTTCAGCATCAACTACTTCCCGTGGTAATGAGTTCCACAGGCTCCCAACTCTTTGTGAGAAGAAATATCACCTTATCTCTGTCCGAAATGGTTGACCCTGAATCCTCAGACTGTGACCCCTGGTTCTGGACACACCCATCATTGGTAAAATCTTCCCTGAATCTACCCTGTCTAGTCCTGTTAGAATTGTATGTCTATGAGATCCCCCCTCATTCTACTGAACTCCAGTGAGAACAATCCCAACCTAGTCAATCTCTCCTCATATGACATGAAAAATAACTGAGCTCAGATCCATGGGAAACTTGTGCATCTCCCAAATAAAAGTAGGAAATTCTAGGGTGACACAGCGGTTAGCATTGCTGCCTCACAGTGGCAGGGGCCCGGGTTCAATTCCGGCCTTGGGTGACTGTGTGGAGTTTGCACTTTTTCTCTTTGCGTGGGTTTTCTCTGGGTGCTCCGGTTTCCTCCCTCAGCCTAAAGATATGTAGGTTAAGTGGATTGACCAAAGGTGCACAGGTTAGGTGGGATTAGGGGGAATAGGTCAGGGAAGTGAACCTAGGTAGGGTGCCCTTTTATAGGGTCTGTACAGACTTGAGGGGCCGAATGGCTGTCTTCTGAACCGTAGGAATTCTATTCCACTCTACGGTTAAATACTCCCCAAGCCAGCAGCATCGGTGGAGCTAGACACAGTTTCGGGTGGATGACCTTCTGATCAAAGGCCATCAAATTGAAAAGTTGGGCGGAATTTAGCATCCAGCCTATCACCAGCACACCAGCTCCACCTCCCACAGAAGCATGCTGGGTGGTGAGGGAGCCATTTAATCAGGCAGGAAGACATAGAATTGAGAGCCTGTCACCTTCCTGACTCCTCACAATTCCCGATTCAGCCTTCCCATCCTTAGGCCAATTGAGATCCATAAGCAGCCAATTAGGGCCTCTTCCCATGGCCACCGATGATATTCTACCAGCAGTACAGTCATGTCCTGGTCGGCTTACCTTCTGTTAGCCTATGCCCAATAGAGGGTTCCAGTAGCAGCATGAACCACAGAGAGACACCTCCTCCCTGCTCTCCACATAAACAACCCTCTGATTGGCCGGCAGATCTTTGAGGCTGGACAATCACCTGGAAAGTCCCAGGAAAGCTGACAACAGGCCGGTTAAATAGCGGGAAAGGTCAAAATTGACATTCGTCAGAGTGAGTGGTAAGCATTTAAAAACAAGTGGCGAGAAGCTCATGGGGGCTCATATCCCGGTACTAAGGCCATCGAGAAACACTCTGTCAATCCCACCAAAATGACACTTAGAAGTGTTTACGTTAAATCGTGCCCCTTGTTATAGTTCCAGCATTTTCTGTTGGTACTTCAGATATCCAGCGTCCGCAGTCTGTTGCTTCTACAGAAGTCCCAGTTGGAATATTGTTTGTCGTTCCGGTTACTGTAGCCCTAAGCGGATCATTTAAATCTGTGAGGTAGAAATCGATAAGGCTGATTCCTGCTATCTGAAGGAAGAACCGTGAGTAATGGTTTGACAAGGCAGCACTCGCCAAACTCAAACAGAGGTGACTCAGAGGGGTCTTTGCAAAGGTAACTGAGACACTTAATGGATCAAATACTGAATTCGCTGGCTGAAGGGCTGTATGCCTTGATTTAAAAGACAGCAGCAAGAGAGGAGAGGAGGATGCTGCTGTTGACACTCTGGAAAGGTCAGGTCGAATGTGCTGAAAGGTCACTGTTGTCTTGTGATCCGGTCCTGACTGTATTCAGCGGAATTGCTCTGAGTCTCTCCATTTGTGAGCAGTGCAGAGAGATTCTAACTTAATGGGTCTTGTACAGGTCAAGATCTCTCTTAAAGAGAGCCAAGGATCATTCAGTTTTTTTTGAAAAACATTTCTGGGTGCCGTCAGCTGTGTTTGTGGTCAGATTCACCACCCTGTGGACATTGGGATGTCAAAGGTTAAGCTCCTTTGGCCTACTCAAGGCTTTCCTCAAACCTTTGCGCCTGCTCCCTCCATCTCACCTGTAACAAGGGCTGCACAGTATCTCATGGATTTCTTTTCATCAGGAAGGTACAGATCAGCTCTTTCCCCTCCCAGTCTTGTTTATTATAACGCACATCCTCCCCATTCCCGAACAATTCACCTAACAAGCACGTCTTTCGGGACTTGTGACGGAAACCGGAGGAAACCCACGCAGGCACAGGGAGAACGTGCAGACTCCGCACCGACAGTGACCCGAGCGGGGAATCGAACCTGGGACCCTGGCGCTGTGAAGCAACTATGCTAACCACTGTGCTACTGTGCCGAGCTTCTAAGGAGTGCCAACACCTGGTGGGCCGATGATTGAGCATAGCCACACCCATCCCCTTGGTGATACTGCTGGGCACGCTGGGTGGGTTCCTCATGACCAGATGCCCTCGGAGTGTGTGCAGGGCCCTGTGAGCAGTCACATCAGGACCCTGTAAGTTGCAGTCAGGGGGTGGGTTTAACTGAATTTGTGCGGCAATGAGGGTCTCAGCCAGGGCACCCCCAATCCTGAGGGAGTCCACGCACTTACCACCAAGCCATTCCCCACTACTCCCTGAGGTCCAGGCTTACACCCACCAGCAAGGCCGAAAGGTTTCAAAGGTTTGCTTTCCTCCTTGCTTCCCCTCAATGACCATAACACCTGGACCCTGCTTGTCAATACTTTCACCAGATCACACCAGCCTGACTCCTGGCTGCCAGTGATGGAGCATCCTAGGAGGTGGGGGAGAGGAGAATCAGACTTCCAGCCCATTAATCATATTAAAATTCATGCAAATCGCAGCCTTGCATGGTGCCACCAGTCTGGGGGTGCGTGCAGCTCACTACCGCCGCCGGTGTGGATCGGCGCATGGGAACGGGTTTAGCTCCCAATCGGGAAACCCACTACTAGCATTGGGCAGTGGAGAATCCAACCTGTGATCAAGACTATGACAGCAACTGTGAAAGTATTTTTAAAAAGCAATAAAGTGCCATGCTAGAGACTTGTGAGCAAAGTAATATCTCACAGAATAAAAGGACAGGGGCCATAATTCTGCCATGCCTCCTCCACCTGTTTCCATGCTGTAGACAGCTATGACTCTACTACTCGATGACTTTGTTCGTCACAGACTAGGTTGATGCAATTCCGGCCCTTGAATACAGGTACTCTTCACCTGCCTTTTCCTTTTGTGTGTAGCAGACTGGGAGACTGCGATACTGAAAAACCGTGAGACTGCAAGGCTACGAGTCTGTGAAACTGCGAGACTGTAAGACTGAGGCTACGCGACTGTGCGACTGTGAGTCTGTGAGACTGTAAGATTGTGAGATTGTGGGGCTGTATGACTGAGACTGAGAGACTGCGTCTGTGAGACTGTAAGACTGAGGCTACGCGACTGTGCGACTGTGAGTCTGTGAGACTGTGAGATTGTGGGGCTGTATGACTGAGACTGCGAGACTGAGAGACTGCGTCTGTGAGACTGCGAGACTGTGAGTCTGTGAGGCTGTGGGACTGAGACTGCGAGTCTGTGAGACTATGAGACTGTCACTGTGAGACTATAAGATTGTGAGACTGTGGGACTGTAAGACTGAGACTGTGAGTCTGTGAAACTGTGAGTCTGTGAGACTGAGAGAGTTTGAGACTGAGAGACTGAGAGACTGTGGATAGGATGCTTCGACCCCCTGTCGGGTCAGAGAATCCAGGGGGGGGGGGGGGGGGGGGCGGGCGGTGTGAATCCCGCCCCGCCGCCGGCTGCAGTATTCTCTGTCATAATATACACCAGTATATCATGGTGCAGACATACACACTGATGGACATACAATAGGACCAATCAACATGCATAACACCGCAGCCAATCACCAGTTAGAACACACTCACTATAAAGACAGAGGGCATCAGTTTTCCCGCTCATTCGGGATGCAGCCTATCAGAAGTACAAGAGTTTATAGTTTACAGCACAGAGTGTTGGTGGCCTGTATGTGTTTCACGGATCCAGAGCACCCAGCACATCAACACTGACATCCCCCCCCCCCCCCCCCCCCCCCTGAATGTCCTGGCTTCTCCCTATCTCACTGAGTCTGTGAGACTGTGAGGCTGAGACTACGAGACTGAGACTAGACTGTGATTGTGAGACTGTGAGACTGAGATTGTGAGAATGTGAGACTGTGAGACTGAGATTGTGAGAATGCGAGACTACGAGACTGTGAGACTGTGAGACTGAGACTGTGAGATTGTGAGACTTTGAGACTGCGAACTGCGAGACTGTGAAACCGCAAAACTGTGAGACTTAGAGCTGTGAGACTGAGACCCGACTGCATGTCAGCGAGATTGTGAGTCTGCGAGATTGAGTGACTGTGAAATAGGGAAACTGTGACTGCAAGACTGAGACTGAGAATGTGAGACTGTGAGAATGTGAGAATGCAACAGTGAGACTGTGAGACTGAGACTGTGAGAATGTGAGACTGTGAGACTGAGACTGTGAGAATGTGAGACTGTGACACTGAGACTGTGAGAATGTGAGACTGTGAGACTGAGACTGTGAGAATGTGAGAATGCAAGACAGTGAGACTGTGAGACTGAGACTTTGAGACTGAGAATGTGAGACTGAGACTGAGAATGTGAGACTGTGAGATTATTATAATGTGAGACTGTGAGAATGTGACACTGTGAGATTATTATAATGTGAGACTGTAGGACTGAGACACTGTGAGTTTATTATACAGTGAGACTGTGAGAATGTGACACTGTGACATTATTATAATGTGAGACTGTGAGAATGGGACACTGTGAGATTATAATAATGTGAGATTATTATAATGTGAGACTGTGAGAATGTGACACTGTGAGACTGTGAGAATATGACACTGCGAGATTATTATAATGTGAGACTGTGAGACTGTGAGAATGTGACACTGTGAGACTATTATAATGTGATACTGTGAGAGTGTGACACTGTGAGACTGTGAGAATGTGAGACTGTGAGACTGTGAGAATGTGACACAGTGAGAATGTGAGACTGTGAGAATATGACACTGCGAGATTATTATAATGTGAGACTGTGGGACTGAGACACTGTGAGATTATTATAATGTGAGACTGTGAGACTGTGACACTGTGAGATTATTATAATGTGAGACTGTGGGACTGAGACACTGTGAGATTATTGTAATGTGAGAATGTGACACTGTGAGATTATTATAATGTGAGACTGAGAATGTGACACTTTGAGACTATTATAATGTGAGACTGTGAGACTGTGACACTGTGAGATTATTATAATGTGAGACTGTGGGACTGAGACATTGTGAAACTATTATAATGTGAGACTGTGAGATCCTCACCATGGGTGGAATTTTCTGTTTTTTGACAGAATGTGTCAACTCAGGCAGGAATGTGGGGTGTAGCCAGCTATCAGCTGCACTGTTGATTTTCCCCGGCATATTCTGTAACACAAGAAAAGATCCTGGAGGCGAGTCCCACATCACGGTGTCAGTGGGCTCTGAATGTGCCTACCCTACCCTGCCAGCAACCTTGGTCCCAGACAGACCAGTGTGCCCCGATCTGAAAACAATTTTAAAAAAATGAAGCACAAAGAGCCACGAAATCCTGCCCTTTACTGGGAAACCCATCTCTTTACCCCAGAGAACCCCCCGAAACAACACTGGACCACCCCCCCTTCCCCACGGAACCGCTCCCCCTACCTCCCTGACAGAAACTCTCTGGCAGTTCCCCAGGCAGGTACCATTCGCCTGCTCACCGTTTGTCAGGGCCTGTTGTCAACCCTCATCTGGACTATAATTAGTAAATCTCTGCTGGATTGTCCGGTTGCTGACGCTGAAATCGCGTTCGGCGAATGGCCGGAGCATCCACGTTTCCGACCAAATCGGCCGCGCTGCCGCTTTTGCGATGCTCCGCCCCCTCTAAAGTGGCGTACTTGCTGAGTACGCTGCGCCACGGATCGATGGCCTCAGGACATTGCCTGAGGCCTGCCCCCCAATGCTCCGCCCCCGATTGGCTGAGTTCCCAACGGCGTGGGTCTCTCACGGTCTCATCCGTCGGGAATCTCGGCATGCCGGCTGCGGACTCAGTCCAGCGGCGCCAGTCAGGAGAGAGCCGATCCACGGGCAGGGGGGACATTTTTGGGGGCTAGGGGCACTGTGGGGGGTTGGTCCGGGGCGCGCAAGCTGGCCAAACTGGGGGACAATTTCACAGGCCGGGTCCGCCATGTAGCACACCATGGCCGATGCAGACCGCCGCCGTGCACATGCCTGGCCACAGACCCGGCAATTCTCCGGGGCATATCGGCAGCTGGAGCCGAGTGCTCTACGCTGCCTGCCTACTAGCTCCCAGCAAATCGGGACATCGGTGGCCGTTTTGCGCCAGTTTTTCTGGCGTGCCACCGTCCCCACGCCAGCGTGAGGATATAGCCCCGGAGAATCCAGCCCTCTGTTTCTCTCCCCACTGATGCTGCCAGACCTGTTGAGTTTTTCCAGCATTTTGTGTTTCTATATCAGATTTCTGGCATTCCTGTATTTTAATGTTTTGGGGACATGGGTTCAAATCCCATTGTTGTAGCTGGTGGAATTCCAGTTCAATTAATGAATCTGGAAATGAAATCTTTGTCTCCATGATGGTAATGAGAAAATGTTCTTTGTTTGTTGTAAAAACGGGTCTAGTTCATTGCCGTTCTTTAGGGAACGAAATCTGCCATGCGTGCCTGGTCTGACCTACATGTGACTCACAGGGTGACACTGAACTGTCACTCAGTTCAAGGACAATGAGGGATGGGTATAACAAATGCTGGCTTTGTTAGTAATATCCATGTCCAATGAATGAATGAACCAAAAGCAACTGGCTCTTTCAGACACATCAGCGTCTCCATGTGAACAACCTTCCTTTTCAGAACTCTCATTCTACAAGGTTATCCTGCTTGAAAATGAACCCTTGGGAGACGTATTCATATTTTTCCATGTGTCATTTTTCTTCTTGACTGGTATCTATTTATGCTCCACATTCAGTAACAAGTTGCTTCAACTCAAACATGCTCCCACTAGGAGACAATGCAAATTTATATTGCGTGAAGCATTTTTGTCCCCCCCCCCCCCTCCAAATGTTTTGCTTGATTTTGTTTTGATACTAAATCCTCTGTCGAGATTGTTGCCTCTGGGCTGTCGCTGTGTCTTTAACGGAATTACAGCTGTGGTCTCATGTTCAGCACTGCGCAGTTTTAGAATTAAATAAAGGAAATAGAAGCTTGCCTTCCGCTAATTTGAACCATTGCACAGAAGACAGAGTGAAATATTAAAAGTTCTATCATTAATTCACACCGACTCGCTCACGGCAGGACAGAGTAACTGGAAGGTAGAATCAAAAAAGTTAAACGATTTTGACAATGAATCAGGTGGAAATAAGAAGAAAAGATTCCAAATTGTATGTTCAACATTGAATCTGTATTCACTGGAGGGAAGGTGACTGAGAGGAAACGTATTCCAGGTATGTCAAGGGGAAGTGTTAACAGTGTGATGGCATTATCGTGGATTTGCAATCCAGGACCCAGCGTATTGCCCTGGGGATCTCAGTTCGAATCCCGCCATGGCGGAAGGTGGAAATTTGAATTCATTAAAAGTCTGGAATTCAAAGTGATAAATCTGGTTCACTAAAAGTCCTTCAGGAAATCTGCTGCCCTTTACCTGTTCTGGCCTACATGTGACTCCTTGCCCTCTGAAAATGGTTTAGAAGGAGCAGTCAGGGATTGCCCACATCCTCCGAACGAATTTGACAAAAAAAAAGGTTTTCGAAAAGCAAAGCAAACCTTTCATCATTTAATCCAATTTGAATTTCTTATTCCCACCCTCCCATTGTCACTTGTTTCAAGCCTGTTACGTTTCCAATTTTCCTCAGTTACCTGAAGCTCTGACCGGCCCCTTGGTGGGAGTGGGGAGGGTGTGGGGGGGGGGGGGGTGTGGGGGGGGGGGGAGGGTGGGGGGGGGAGAGGTGGGGGGGAGAGGTGGGGGGGAGAGGTGGTAGGGGGGAGAGGTGGGGGGGGGGAGAGGTGGAGGGGGGCGAGAGGTGGGGGGGAGAGGTGGGGGGGAGAGGTGGAGGGGGGGAGAGGTGGGGGGGGAGAGGTGGAGGGGGGAGAGGTGGGGGAGAGGTGGGGGAGAGGTGGGGGGGGAGAGGTGGGGGGGAGGTGGGGGGGAGGTGGGGGGGTGGGGGGGAGAGGTGGGGGGGGGGAGAGGTGGGGGGGAGAGGTGGAGGGGGGAGAGGTGGGGGGGGAGAGGTGGGGGGGAGGTGGGGGGGAGGGGGGGGGGTGGGGGGGGAGAGGTGGGGGGGGGAGAGGTGGGGGGGAGAGGTGGAGGGGGGAGAGGTGGGGGAGAGGTGGGGGAGAGGTGGGGGGGGAGAGGTGGGGGGAGGAGAGGTGGGGGGGTGGGGGGGAGAGGTGGGGGGGAGAGGTGGGGGGTGGGGTGGGAGAGGTGTGGGGGGGCGATGGGGGTGGGTGGGGGGGCGATGGGGGTCGGGTGGGAGGGGGGTGTTTGTTTGAAAGCCTATTGGTGGGTAATTATCTCCCAAGGTGTCTGGCAGGCAGTTTGAGGGAGTGGGAAGACAATCAGCGCGATGGAGGCCTGGATCAAGAACCATTTTCTAACATTAATGGGCTCCCTCTTCACCCTCTCTCCCCTCCCCTTTCCCGCTGGTCACCTCCCCTGCTGTGTTGGTTCCCTGGCAACACTTTGGTAGAGGCCTCTCACTGGATTATTATAGGAGCATCACAGGCTGAATGAAATGGCTGCCTCAGGGGGTTACAAGGCTAAAAGTGATCCAATCGCAGACCAACCCAATCTAGTGGAGGAATTCTCCCTCTGCTCTAAGGCCCCTCACTATCCTGGGCCTTAGTTTTTCAATTGACGAGTGCCACCATTTTGAGGAATACCCCCCATCCCCTAGATCTCCCTCCGCTTCAGCAATGCTCATAATAATAATAATAATCGCTTATTGTCACAAGTAGGTTTCAATTAAGTTACTGTGAAATGCCCCTAGTCGCCACATTCCAGCACCTGTTCAGGGAGGCTGGTACGGGAATTGAACCCGCGCTGCTGGCATTGTTGTGCATTACAAGCCAGCTGTTTAGCCCACTGTGCTAAACCGGCCTCATCGTGCCCAAGTGGGGCTGCTGGCTGGACGTTCCAGTGCACGCTTCCATTGTTACTACCCCCCTCTTCTACCTGCTGTTCGTAAACAGACAATGATTGGTTCCCCCCGTGGGAAAATCCCCCTCCGCCCCCCGGAAACTGCAAATGCTCCTGAGACCCAAACATTTCAGAAGTGCAGAATCCTCTGCCTGTTAACCCTGTTTCTCAAACCACAGATGCTGTCTGACATGCCGAGTATATCTGGCATTTTTGGGGTCTAATTTTCAAATAATAAGGTAGAGACAGTGGAATTTTCTCTGGATCCTCTCATGGCTATGAGCCTGTGCAGCCCTCCCCGATAAGGGGTAAATAAGCTGCAGTCATATTATTTGTACTGTGAGTGCTCAAGGGTACGGTAAAATATTTACCAAACTCGAACAAGTCTGGAGATTTATAGGAGCTACCTCATTAAGCACTGGATATGTAGAATGAATCTCCAGCCGAAACAATTAATGCTGTACTGATTGTTCCCCTCAAACTAAAAGATGAACGTATTCCTGCTCAGAAACAGGATTGAGACCTTGAGGTTAAGTAGAAGCGGAGGGAGGTGAATGCCGTGCCAAACACGATGGAGCCCTGGAAATCAGCCAGTCAAAAACGGGTAAGGTATGAAGTAGAGTTTAGTGGGAATGGCGTGGCTTGCTTTTCCGTTGACACCGGAGGAGGAATGTTGCAAGTGCACACTGTCAGCGGGGCTCCGAGGAAAG